>NW_005371131.1:1899557-1903548 GCF_000412655.1 Myotis brandtii | reverse complement strand
TAGGTAACTAACTGCTTTTCTCTTGCTGCTTTTAAGATTCTCTCTTTGTCTTTAGCCCTTGGCATATTAATTATGATGTGTTTTGGTGTGGTCCTCTTTGGGTTCCTCTTGTTTGGGACTCTCTGTGCTTCCTGGACTAGTAAGTCTATTTCTTTCATCAGGTAGGGGAAGTTTTCTGTCATTATTTCTTCAAATAGGTTTTCAATGTCTTGCTCTCTCTCTTTTGGCACCCCAATAATGCAAATGTTGGTATGCTTGAATTCCCAAAGGCTCCTTACACTATCTTCATATTTTTGGATTCTTTCTTCTTTTTGCTCTTCTGGTTCAGTGTTTTATGTTTCCTCATATTTCAAATTGTTGATTTGGTTCTCAGAATCCTCTACTCTACTGTTGAATCCCTGTATATTATTCTTTATTACCTTATAACCATGGTTTTGAACTCTATATCCAGTAGTTTGCTTTCTCCCATTCTTTCATGTGCACGAATGTCATGCACTGGGCCTCTAGTATACATATAAGATCTTTGTTTAATCTCTTCCCACCCTCCCCACCCTCCTTCCTTCTGAGAATCATCACTATGCAGGAGCTGCCCCCTGGTAGTCAGTGCACTCCCACAGCCAACCTCCCACGGCACCTCCCCCTGGCTGGCCAACCTCCTGCAGCCCCTCCCCGTGGCCAGCCAGCAAACCTCCCGTGGCCCCTCCGCCCTGTTGGCCAACCTCCCGTGGCCCCTCTCCCCAGCTGGCCCCTGCATTGGCCCCGATTGGGGGGGGGGCTGGCTGGCCAACCTCCCGGGGTCCTTCTCTCTGGCCGGCCGGCCCCCCCCATAGGCCTTGATTGCCAGCCAGGCTGAGGAACCCCACCCGTGCACGAATTTGTGCACCAGGCCTCTAGTTTCATATAATACTGGTTTGCTGGTGATGAACTCCTTTAGCTTTTTCTTGTCTGTGAAGCTCTTTATCTGACCTTCAATTCTAAATGATAGCTTTGCTGGGTAGAGTAATCTCAGTTGTAGGTCCTTGCTATTTATCTCTTTGAATATTTCTTGCCACTCCCTTCTGGCCTGCATAGTTTCTGTTGAGAAATCAGCTGATAGTCATATGGGCATTACGTTGTAGGTAACTAACTGCTTTTCTCTTGCTGCTTTTAAGATTCTCTCTTTGTCTTTAGCCCTTGGCATATTAATTATGATATGTTTTGGTGTGGTCCTTTTTGGGTTCCTCTTGTTTGGGACTCTCTGTGCTTCCTGGACTAGTAAGTCTATTTCTTTCATCAGGTAGGGGAAGTTTTCTGTCATTATTTCTTCAAATAGGTTTTCAATGTCTTGCTCTCTCTCTTTTTCTGTCACCCCCATAATTCAGATGTTGGTACACTTGAAGTTGTCCCAGAGGCTCCTTACCCTATCTTCATATTTTTGGATTCTTTTTTCTTTTCGTTTTTCCAGTTAGGTGTTTTTTGCTTCTTCATATTTCAAATCTTTGACTTGATTCTTGGAATCCTCTATTCTGCTGTTAGATCTCTGTATATTATTCTTTATTTCAGTCAGTGTATGCTTAATTTCTGATTGGTCCTTTTTCATATCCTTGAGATCTCACTAAATTTCTTGGAGGTTTCTAGAAGATTCTTGAGTAACCTTATAACCATGGTTTTGAACCCTATATCCAGTAGTTTGCTTTCCTTCATTTCTTTCATTTGTGACATGTTCTTTGTCTCCACATTTTGGCTGCTTCCCTATGTTAATAGAATGGCTTTCTATGGTAGGTGTCCTATAGGGCCCAGTGGCTCAGCCTCCCCAGTCACCTGAGCTGGGAGCTCTAGGTGTACCCCTTTGTGGGCTGTGAGCACAGTCCTGTTGTAGTTGAGACTTGATTGCTGTTGGTGTCACTGGGAGGAATTGACCTCCAGGTTAATTGGCTGCGAGGACCAGCTGCAACTACAGTGGGAGAGCTGCTGTGCAGGAGACACCCCTATGGAGCAGGACTTGCTTTGGTGGGGCTTTGGTGTTCACTGAGTCTGTCCCTTGAATGTGTCACTTATGGATGTTTAGAGTTGTAATCTGGTATGGATTGATACTGACCACTGGGTAACACTGGTTCTTGGGTGTCCAGGGAGAAGCAAAGTCAGCCACTGCCTGGGGTCACCCAGTAGGAGCTACAGAGAGTTCTGAAGATCCCTCCTCTTTGTATCGGGTTTGGAAGTGCCCAGATGAGGCCCAGCTGTGAAGCAAGGCAGGCTGGTATTGGTGCCGGGTCTTAGGCCTTTTATTGATATGTTTGGGCCTCCCTGACCCAGCTTCAGCTTGTTTGAAAGATTTCAGCCTGAGCAAGGACAGGCCATTCATATGCACACAGCTTGGGTGGGGTTGTAAATTGATGAGGCAGGGTCTTAGGGAATCCACCTGGGTGGAGCAAAGAGAAATGGCTGCTAGTCAGCCCTGCGACTGGGGTGGCCCCACCATCCGAACAATGATCCCTACGAGCACCTCCATCTGGGAGAAAGCTGCCCCTGAGTTCCAGATAATCCAGTTCCTCCTCGTATGTATCTGTGTTCCCCAGAGCCTTGTCCTGGGGCTGGAGCTCAGAGGAAGCAGGACCTTGTAAGTTCATTTTGTGGTGTCTGCCTTTTAAGAGGAACAGCTGGGTTTCCAGCAGCCTCTGTGTCACTGAACCCCAAACCCCACTGGTTTTTACAGCCGTAGTTCTTACTGCCCGTAGGGACTTCTTTTCCCAGCTCTGGGACTCTGGGCTGGGGGTCTGGTATGGGGCTGGGACCCCTTGCTCCTCTGGGCGGCCTCTGTAGAGATGATCTCCCTTCCCATTAAAAAAGCAGCCCATGTGGGTGCCGGACCAGCCCTTTCAGTGCCTCTGCACCTCCTACCAGTCTCAGTGCTTTCTTTACTTCTCTAGTTGTAGGACTTCCACTCAGCCAGCTTTCCAGCAGTTCTGAATGATGGTTGTTCTGTATTTTAGTTGTAATTTTGATGTGGTTGTGGGAGGCAGCGAGTATAGGCATTTACCTACGCCGCCATCTTCAAATCTCTACATTCTCTTTGACTAGTTTTCAGCTCTTGGTCGAATGTCACTTCCTAGGCTATGCCTTCCCTCCCACCGTATACCAGGTTCCCTGTGCTTCCCCTTCCTGACACTCAGAGCACTGAAAGTTAAGTGATTACTTGTGCACTTATTTGATCCATGTATGTCTCTTCCATCACTTGGAGCACCTGGTGGGGTGGGGATAGGGCCTGTTTTCCCAGTTGCTGGAACAGTGCCTGATAGAGTAGGTGCCCAATAAGAATTTATTGACTTAACTAGTCAGTGAATAAATGGATCAAAATTGGTATGAGATCATTCAACTGGCATTACCCAGAGCCACCCCTTTGCAACAGGACCCTGCGTATATAATGATATATGAGATTCTTGTCTTCAAAGATCTTCTCATCTAGCTGAGGGAGACTCATAGGTGCCTGCCAGGCCCTCCATATACATCCTCTCATGTCATGTCTACAAGTGAGAGGCACCAGTATTACTGATTTCTGATCAGCCTTTTATGCTAGTCTTCCCTTCCTGTCCCTTCCAGATAAAGCAAATGCACTTTCTAATAGGAACCTCCAATGCCTTAACAAGGGAGGTAGTGTTTATTGAGTGCCTACTGTATGTCAGGCACTGTGCTAGTGCTTTACATAAACATTCATCTATTTAATTCTTTCTAAGAGTTCTCTGAGAGAGGCATCAACCCTTCCATTGATGCAGGTGGGGAGAATCAGGCTCAGGATGGTTGGTTACTTAGCCCAGTGGTCGGCACACTCATGAGTCACCAGAGCCAAATATCAACAGTTCAACGACTGAAATTTCTTTTGAGAGCCAAATTTTTTAAACTTAAACTATATAGGTAGGTACATTGTTATTAACTTAACTAGGGTACTCCTAAGGCTTAGGAAGAGCCACACTCAAGGGGCCAAAGAGCCGCATGTGGCTCGAGAGCCGCAGTTTGC
>NW_005371131.1:1855318-1899330 GCF_000412655.1 Myotis brandtii | reverse complement strand
TGAAATTTCTTTTGAGAGCCAAATTTTTTAAACTTAAACTATATAGGTAGGTGCATTGTTATTAACTTAACTAGGGTACTCCTAAGGCTTAGGAAGAGCCACACTCAAGGGGCCAGAGAGCCGTATGTGGCTGGCGAGCCGCAGTTTGCCGACCACTGACTTAGCCCAATGAATGAGCTGCTGAGTCAGGAATTGAGAGTGGTTTTGTGTTCTCAAAAGCTTTCACCCTTATGGGTGGTGAAGGGCTTTCCTGAGGTTTGAAGAGGTCCCTTTTTCCTCCTGGGACTTCTCCATGGGAGGGAGAAATCCAGAATTTCCTCATGAGAGGGGCTCAGTGACAGCTATCTGGTGAAAAGAGGGAGCCCTGGGCTTATTTTGAAGCTGCAATTGCATAACATGTCCTGTTTTTACCGAGGTTGTACGTTTATTGGGGGAAAGCATTCTGGAGGTTGTGTGGGCACTGAGCCTGAGCCATCTCTTGGAAAAACTGATGAGCATACAGACAATGGAATTGGGAGAAGGGGAAGGGACAAGGGAACAAGCATCAATTTCTCAAATGCTCCCTATACACGAGGCACCTCACTTACATTGATTATTCTAGACTGTGAGGTGGAGGGTTGTTGCCAGGATCTGTAGGGTGCTCTAAGAACTTGGCCAAATGTAGGTTGACCATATAATTTACTCTCCAAACCGAGGTGCTTCTGGGAGAGGAAGGCATCGCTACCGCATTAATTATACCAGACAAGAGGTGTAAACTGGGAGTGTTCCGTGCAAACGGGGAGCTATGGCCACCCTACAGAGAAGGGACGTAAAATTGCCCCGTGTCTGGTTATATTTTGCTGCGTAACATCCCCCCAAAACGTGGCAACTTAAAACAACAACAATCCTGTTACTATTATCTCTCTTGGTTTCGTGGTCAGGAATTTGGGAAGGGCTTGACTAGGTGGTGCTGGCCTGGGATCTCTCCTGCCATGGTAGTTGGATGTGGATGCGGCTGGAGTGGCTGGTGGCTGGCTAGACCTTTCTCTCTCTCCATTTCATCTTAGGGCTTCTCTCACGGAGAGTTTGGGCTTCCTCACAACATGGCGACCTCAGGACAGCCACACTACAGCGCTTCCACGGGAGCTGAAGACTTCCAGGGCAAGTATTCTGGCTAAGAAGCTGGAAGCTGAACGGCGTTCTGCGATCTGGCCTCAGAAGGTACGCACATCACTTCTGCCCCTTCTGTTGGTTACCAGCAAGTTGAAAGCTTGCCCAGAGCTCAGGCACAGGCTCTAGAAGAGCATGTGGAGGGGGAGATGTGGCTGTGGCCACCTTAGGAGCATCAAATCTGCCACAGATGTAAACGGGCCTTTCCTAGGAGCCATCAGTTGGTTGTCTGCAAATACGTGACTGAAGAGTTTGGGCCAATCAGATGCCAGGCAGAGTTTCTGAGGAAGTGTGGTTGGGAGGAGGCCTGGAATGTGACTGGCTGTCCAAGGAAAACCTGATTAGAAGGAATGGAGGTGTGAATGGGAGTAGAGAAAGGGGAGAGTCACAGAGCCAGAGACTGCCATTGTCCAGGGAGCAGGTTCCTGGCTGTACTGGCCGGAGCATCATTCCCATTTCCTGGGCAAGCTGTCCCCTCAAGTTGCCTCTGCTGAGAAATGCTTCTTCAGACTAATGCTGTCCCTTGTTCTGCCTTCCTCCAACTAGTGAGCCCTGTGAGACATGAATCATCATGGAGCTTTTACTGCAGGGAATTCTGTGCTGGTCAGGCGGACAGAAATGCCCCGTCCTGCTGCCAGTTGGATTTCTTGTGCTCTCCCTTAGTAAATGGATCTTCTGTTTGTGCATCGGCCTTACAAGGTTGTTTAAAGGGAATCTGCCTCTGCTTTGTGTGTAGACATACCTCAAACTGTGATGGGTTCACCAAGGTCTCCTCCTGGGCATCTGTCCTTGTGGCCAGCACCCCTTCCAGTGCAGCAACCTGCATCTCCTCATGAGCCTCCTAAAACCCACCAAAGGGATTATAGTCCCATTTTATAGATGAGAAAACTGAGGCACAGTGAGGAGGTATGTCTTGATCAAGGTCAGCCAGCTGGTAAAGGTGCAATTGGGATGGAAACCCAGGTGTGTCTGGAGCCAAAGCTGGCACTCATACAAATTCTAAGATCCCCAAACGCTCTGAAAACCACTTGATGTGAATTGAAAGTGAGGTTCTTTATAGTCTTTATTTTACCCCACTTGGTGTGACTGTTTATACATTTGCTGTGGAAAAATTAACGGGTTTATGGAGTACTGTCCCAGAGTTCGCTGGACATATTACATACAATGCGGTAGGGCTACCATAAAACCTTCTGAAATCCAAAGTTGTAATACACATTGAGCCCCAAACTTCCCCTTCTCAGCAATGTGGGGATCACTGCCCCCGTTTTACAGATGAGAGAGACTGAGGGTGGGGGATGTGGTGCACCAGGCAGACTGCATGGAACCTCAGTACTTTAGCATCTTGTTGGAGGTGTGTGGGCAGGAAGGGAAGCCTTTGAGTCACCAGCCCACCCCAGCTTCCCAAGAGCCTCATCGCCCCAGTAAATTCTTAAAAATAGAAAACTTTTAAGGATTAAAGCCCCAAAGGATGCTTCAAGCGCCCTGGAAGAAAGGGAGGCTTGCTGTATATTCCAATGGTCGGCATTCAAATTTATTTTTCATCTCAGCTGGATGTACACTCACCCATCACAGGATCAGTTCTCAGAATAGAGAGGTACCTGTTGAATCATCCACCCCACTTCCTGCCTCGTGCGGGCATCTCTCCAAGTGCTGAGCCATCCACTTCTCTCTGTGGCCTGAGATATATCAGGACTTGCAGCCCTGGTGACAGGACACAAAATAGACTCCCATTTCCTTTGGAACCATTTAGCTAGTTTAGAGAATGCTTGGCTTTTTGATGGGATGAGCAATACCCAGGCCTCTCCTTGGCTTTTTCTGTCTCTCTATCCATTTTCTTCGGATGGAAGCTGGGTTTTGGTGTCCTGGGGACAGAGGTAAACACTGGTTTTGGCTTGATCTGGCAGTGCAGTCACAGGCTGGAAGGTGCCCTCCCTGGAAGCCAGGTCCACTTTCTGCAGCACAGATGTTCTTTTCTCTGTTTGTGCCCCATGCCCTGGCTCCCACTGTCCTTAGGACTGGTAACCATGCATGCAGGTGCCTGGGGATCCTTGTTGGGGCCGAGTGACTGCCGGTGATATTTAAGGGGGTCTCATGGGGCAGTATGAGACCTGTGGAGAGGGACTGCCTGAATTGGAATCCTAGGTACCACTTGGGCCAGTCGTGCAACTCTCTGAGTCTTGGCTTCCTTGCCTGCAAAATGGATGGGATCAGAGTATGTATGTTGTGAGATTTCAGTCAGGTACTATGTAAAGTGCTTAAAGCAGTAAACCTTTAATCCATGCTAGTCTGATTAGCAGGGTCACCAGAGGCCTGTGGGGGCTTTGACTGGGACAAGATCTGCAACATTTCAAAAGCAATCACTGGCCTAGCCGGTGTGGCTCAGTGGTTGAGCATTGAGCTATGAACCAGGAGGTCACAGTTCGGTTTCCGGTCAGGGTATATGCCTGGGTTGCAGGCTTGATCCTCAGTGTGGGGCATGCAGGTGGCAGCCCATCAATGATTCCCTCTCATCATTGATGTTTGTATCTCTCTCTCCCTCTCTCTTCCTCTCCGAAATCAATTAAAAAATATATTAAAAAAATAAAAAAAGCCATCACCGGTCACTTATGGGGATGCAGGCTCTGAGCTGGCACTAAGGGTTCAGAGAGACCCAGCAATGTTCTCAAGTGGTCCGAAGTCTAGTGGGAAAACAGGTGTGGCTAATCCAGGGGCTGCAATACCTATCAAGTAATTAATGAACTATGTATTGTCTACATTTAAAAAGCAGATTTCACATAAATATCCAGATCTGTTGACTTCTCTTAAGATCTGGCAACACTGGGCTGGCATCGTTGCACGATGATAAGAAGCTGGAGCTGAATAGAAACTGCCCCCCAGGCCGGGGGCCCTCTACTTGCCATAGGCCCTGCTCCTCCCGACTGAATCACATCTGACCTTCCTGCCTGGCCCCTGGGGAACTGGCAGATGAGTGACGATGCAGTGCTGTGAGTGCTGGGGGAGCACAGCGCCGATGGTAACTCAGCCTTGGGCAGTCCGGAAAAGCTTCCCAAGGGAGGCAGTCACAGCTGCTTCTCTGTACAGCCTTCCGATGCTGCTGAACACCCTCGTCGTTATGGCTCAAGGACGTGAATAAAGGACAGTCAGAGCTGGCAGGGATCTCTGGACATAAAGCAACCAAGGCTCAGTGGCTTGTCTGAGTTCACCCAGCCAGCTGATGGCACAAGCAGGGCCAGAACCAGGACCGGCACCAGAAATAGGCATGGTCCCCGGGAGTCAGAGAATTTGTGCTCTGGAATCTTGAACTGGAGTCTCGTCTCTGCCACTTACTGGCACTTGACCTTGGACAAATTATTTAATCTTTTTGAACCTCAGCTTCCTTATCTGTAACCGAGGGCTATGGGTTCTGATCTCAAAGGCATGTTCTGAGGGTCAAATAATGAGAAAATGGATAGGGGACACTCATAAGCCCCAGAAGACTCCAGACATGTGAGGGTCATTACGATGATTGAAAAATAGCCACCTTCTCCCAACAGATTTTGGTACCATCTGTTCAACAGGGACCTGGATTTGGGATCTGTCCCCCCATCCATTTTTGCCAGCTCCTTATGGGCACATGCATGACCCTTTCCAGGTTTGGACCCAGGAAGGGATTGTTTTGGAATTCTCTGACCTTGTCTGTACGCAGGACCCTGGGTGCAGGGCCCAAGAGCTCCCCTCTTCCTGGAGGACCCAAGGTCAAAGGAGTTGCTGAGATAGAGATGGGAAGGAAGCAGAATTTCCTGAGAAAAAGAAGAGAAATGTCAATATTTCTTTTATTTCCTTCAAGACACTTACCGCTGTGTATCAGGGCTACATTTAAGTCCCTTTTCGGTGCAACTATTTAGATGATATAACATTGTTGATTGAGGTCCCTCTGTCCTGAGTTCAAATCTTGGCTTTCCTCCGGATAGGTTGAGTGTGTCTTTGGGGAAAATTTCACACTTCTCTAAACCTCACTGTCCTCATTTGTAAAATGGGCTTCCTGAAAGTATTTATATCATTTTGAGGAACTCAAGTAAGATATGGTAAAGGGTCTAGCATAGTGAGAAGCTCAATAAATGCCAATTATTACTATTTTTGGAAATACTATACTAATAACCATTTATCATGTTTGTATAGCATTTTACCATTTATAAACTAGTTGTGCTTTTCTTATCCCATTTGACCTTCACAACTATTCTCTGAGGTGGCCAATGCAGGGATGATAACCTCATTGCACAGATGAGAAAACTGGAGCCCAGAGAGGGCAGTGGTTTGCTCAAGGTCACACAGCTTGTGAGTAGCAGGGTGAAGTTCAAGTCTTCTAGACAAAGGACGAGCAGCTGTGTCCACATCCACAGGGTCAGGCCAGACCACTTGAGCACAAGGGTGGACCACTTCTTGGGCACTCCAGTTCTCCCAAAGACCCCGTTATGGAGAAATAATCCAGGGTGCTGCTTTAATCCCTTATTGGACCTATTTATACTCTGAGTCTGTACCATCTCTGGGGGTAAAGAAACTTCTCCTTGTTTTGTGGTGTCAGACGAACTGTTCTTGCATTTGTTCTAAAAAGACCTCTATGGGGTTCTCAGCAGCCCCCACCAGGCCTGGTGCCTGTTTACTAGAAGGTCCATGTGTTTTGAATCCTGGCCACGGGATGGCGCTGTTCCCCAAGGCTTGAAAAGTCATGACCGTCACTGGGACTGCATTTCATTGCATCAGACAGCAATTAAACACCTACTGTGTGCAAGTTGCTGTGGCTGCAGAGGAGAGGACTGCAGTTATTCATTATTGTTATATTAAGATACATAAATAACAAAGACAACATCAGTAACCTTGGTACAGATTTTCATAGCTGAGCAATTTACATAGATTATCTGGTTCCATTTGCCAGACAATCCTGATGTAGTAGGTGGGGTGGATCTGTCAACCCCTGTTTGAGGAGGAAACTGAGGCACAGAGAAGTGATGGGACTGTGTGAAGGGACAGAGGAGAGTGGCACATTGGTAGGCACTCTGAATCATAGACGGTGGATCATATGGGGTAGACCAGACATTTGTCTCCTCCATGCCATTCTTTGTATATAAGGCAGGGATTGTCTTATTCGCCTTCCTGTTTGCACTCCTAGCACAGCGCGTGGTTGAGGGCTTCAGCAGACCTCTGCGGCAGGGAGAAGAGAGGCAGGGGGGCTCCCTGCGGGCCGCTCAGCCTTCCCACAGCTGCAGAGCTGAACAGTGCGCAGCTGCAGCTCCCAGGCCAGCCGGGAGGGCTCTGGGTGCACTCAGGCTGAGACGCAGCCTCGGGTTGGAGCTGGTGGAATGGACTGCAAGGAGAGGTCACTGTTTTCCCCACGAGGCTGGGCAGGGCAGGAGTGACTCACCATAATTTGACTTCTGAAAGCTGCCAGGTGACTGAGTGGTCAGGAATAATTCATTGTTCATTCATTCATTCATTCATTTAACAAGCATTTCCCAAATACCTGCTGCATGCTAAAGGCTAGGGGTACAGAGATGAAAACACATTCCTGTCCTCCTGGAGCGTTCAGAGCAGTGGGGGAGACTGGTGAATAGTGAACAATACAGGCCTTGCTCAGAAGCCTGTGCTGAGATCCCAGGGGCAACTGAGCCCACCAGGGGCGGGGGGGCGGGCTACACAGAGGAGGGAACCTTTTCAGCTCTCCAAGGATGAGATAAGTTTGCAGGTTACCAGGCAAAGAAAGTGTGAAGGTGGAAGAAGGAGAGTCAGGGGCAGTGTGTGTGCACAGAACAAGAGCTGCCAAAGGGCCTTGTGCGCTTGAGGATGGGTGAGAGGTGCAGCCAGAAAGACAGCAGGCAGCCAGAGAGGGGCCTTGAGCGCTGTCCCGAGCGTGTGAGTGATGTCCCATAGATAGCAGGCAGCATCTCAAGGCTTTTGAGCTCTGGGATTCAGAGTTGAATGCTGTGGTTCTTGCTGCCAGGAGCTCAGAGTTTGATGGTGAAATAGACAAAGGGAAAACCATCACTCACATTTACTGAGCCCTGTTTGCCATGCGTGGTGCTAAGTGCTTCCTGAGCACTGGCTTCTCACCTACCTTATAAGGCAGATGCTGTTAACCCCATTTTATTCCCGAGTAAATGAAGGTGTGGAGTGCTTCAGTGAGTGGTCCAAGGTCATAGAACTAGTAAGGTGGAGGCCAGAACTTTTTTTTTTTTTTTGCTTTTGAATGATCATCTTTACAAAAGCAATACATTAATTTTATATAGATTTTTTTTTCATGCAAATACTACAAAATTCACAAGATGCCCAGTGAAGTTGCTCCTGCTGGCATCCCTGCTTTCAGCCCTCCCTCCCAGAAGTGACCACTCCTACTAGTCTCCTATCCAGACTCAAGCCCAAAAGGCGAGAACAGACAAACCCGTATACATCACCAGGGTGGGCTTTGGGAACAGCCTGCAGGGGACTGAGTCCTGACTTTTTTTTTGCAAGCTTAAAGAATGTTACCACTAAATTACAGTTTGAGCAAGGGAAGAAGGGTTTGGTAGGTGGAGAAGGGGTGGTAGGTGTGTGTGCGCGCGCGCATGTGTGTGTGTGTGTGTGTGTGATGGTGTAGGGCTGGACTGGGGCAGGTGTGGATGGAGAGGAGGGACTGAGGACCAGAGGGGCCTGGAGAGAGACTGAATGGGGTTGAGGAGGGGAAGAGAGGCTGCGGGGAGGTTGCCACGACAGGCCGGCGTCTGGCAGGGTGGAGGTCCACTAAGAGGGACAAGGGAGGCCTGTGGTGCTGGGACAGTCCCCGTCTGGGGCCTCACGCTCCTCCCAGTGCCGTTCCAGTCCCTTGGGCTGCACACTGGGACTGGGCCCCTGGCCTGGGCCGACAGGGAGGCCATAGTCTCAGGAGTCCTGGAGGTCTGGCCCGAGTCACGGATTCTGGGCAAGTCATTTCTCTCTCCAGGCTTTAGTGGCAGTCAGCGCTCACAGGAGTTCCTTCCCCCAGTTGCTGGTCCTTATGGAGAGAAAGGCAGGTGGTGGGGAGTGTAGGGCTGGGAGAGGCCCAGGCCCAAGGTTTCCAGGCTGCGTCTGGACAAGTGTCCGCAGTGCGCAGAGCTCTCCCAGGCGGAGCAGGGAGCCTGTATGGAGCTGTAATATCACATGCTACATTTAACCTCTGTGTAATAACATGTAATGTATGTTATTTTGTTTGATTGTCACCTGCCCCTGTTTTGAAACCAGTTTTCAAAATGCGTGGGTTCTCTGGCATCCTTCCATTCTTTCTGATGCTTCGATGACTTCCTCTCCAGCCCGGGGGAGCCCCTTCATGTTGGACACTGAGCCATGTGACCCGGCCCTTGTTGTCGTCTTTGGTAACTTCCTAGCTTTCTGGAAGAACAGGATGTTCCAGTTCATCTTGTACTTTCCCTTCCCAAGTCCTGGAATCAGCCATTTCTCCCAGGAGCCCTGGTTCCCTTCCATGAGAAATGCCATTTGGAGGCTCCAGTTCTCGGGTTGGGGGATGGAGGGAAGCGGCAAGCTCCGGAGGAAGAGCCCTTAGCTCTGGTGACCTTGAGCAAGTCCCCTGGGGTTGATGATTAGGGGACCAGTGTAGTCCTTTCCAGACTCGCCTGAGGCCAAGAACAAGACGTGGAAAGTATGCCTGCTGTGTGCCTGGCTACAGCTGCACAGTGGAAGCCCACGGGCCTGGGTTCCAGCCCTGGTTCCGCCACTATCTGGGTGACTCTGAGCCATTTACGTAACCTCTCTGAGCCCCAGGGTCCTCATCTATGAGACGGGGATAATACCACTTACCTTGCAGGACATTCATGAGGATATTATGAGACGATACGTGTAGATCACTGACATATCTCACCTAGAGCAGGTTTTCAACGGATGCAGATTCCCTTCCTCACCCTCCTAAAGTCACATGATGACTTTAGCACCCCAGGAGGTGCGGACTGGATTACTGGTTGGTTTGGGAGAGGGGAAGAGAGGTGGGTAGGAAAGAGGAAGAAATTGGAAAAATCGAAGTTCATGGACAAATAAAGAGAAGGGGAAGTTAAATCAAAATAGGGAAGATTATTATTTTTTAAAATTTAAGTATAGTTGGTATACAATACTATATTAGTCTCAGGTGGACGATATAGTGACCTGACATTTATATATCCTATAATGTGATCACACTAAGTCTAGTTATGTCACCATGTAAACTTACTGCAATTTTGTTGACTATATTCCCCTTCACCCTTTTCATTCATCCCCCCAGCCCTCCCATCTGGCAACCATCAGTTTGAGCTCTATTTCTGTGAGTGTGTTTTTGTTTTCTTTTTCTAGATTTCACATATAAGTGAAACCATACGGTATTTTTCTTTCTCTGACTTATTTAACTTGGCATGATGGGAAGCCAATTTTAATCGTCAGATCAAGGAAGGCTTTGTTTGCTTGGGGGAGGTGGAGAGCCTTCTGTCCATGGAGGTATGCAAGTGGAGGCTGGGGGATCGTATGCCATAGAGATGTTCTTGTGAGGATTCCTGCGTTGGCCAGGAGGTTGGTTCATTCCCTCAGCAAACTTTTGGAGAAGTTTGTCCTTGCCTGGCCCTATGATGGGACAGGGGATGCCAAGGTGAATAGGACACCATCTTTGGCCCGAGGAGCTCCCAGTGCAGGGAATGAGCTGATGTCTAAGGTCCCTTCTACCCTGCGGTTCTTGCTCTAGCGCGTCCAAGCCTCGGAGGGAATTGGCTGAGGACTTTCAGTGTGCGTCTCTTGGTATTGATCCACTGGAGCTGGCGCTGGCTGGGGAGCGGCAGGAGGAGGACGCCGCAGTGTTATTAGTGCGGAGGACACGCTGTAATCTGTCAGTGTCACCCTGGTCGCAGCTGGCCGGGGAGCCATCCTGCACTTAACTCCTCCCTCCCCAGCAGCCACCAAGCACACAACTTGTCCCCAGCACCTCCATCTATCCCTAGAGGAGGGGGAATGTGGGTGTCTCTTTCTGTTTCTCTCTGGCGTGAGCCCTCTGCCCCAGTCACACTGATATATTCAGTGTTTCCTTAACAGACCTCGGTCATTCCTAGTTTTGTGCTTTCAGTTACCAGGTTTCCCTACTAACTAGGTCACCAAATCTACTCCATTCATCCATTCATCCATCCATCCATCCATCCATCATCTTAACATCTAAAAATCCATTCATTTTTCCATTTATTCCACCAACTGTCCTTCTATCCATCCATCCAGTCATCTATCCATCCTTTCACCCTCCATCCAATTCAACCTTGTGATTCCGTTCAGTCCAATTCAATTTATCTCAACTCAGTTCAATTCAATTCAGTTCACCTTTACTCAATTCATAAGATTATTAGGCCTTGCCATGTGCCAAGCAAGTGATAAGTGAGTCATGTCTCTGCTGTCAAGGAGCCCGTGGGAAGACTCCTCCTCATCCTTTATGGCCAGCTTTGAGTCTCACTTCTGTTAACCCTTTGCCAGGCACTTTAGCAGAAGCAATTGACTCTAAAGGGCTGTCTCATAGAAGAAAAGTTAGTGTGGCTTTCACAAACTGCAAAACAGAGCTAAGACGAGAGAGCGGCAAGGTGTGGGAAGAAGGTGAGAGTGAGGTGAGCCAATGGGATGGGGATTTTGGCTCCATGGAGGGAGGAGCTCCCATTCAGCTCTGAGCGCATAGCAGACTGAGTGGGTGTGTAGTGGGGGATGAAGGTAAAGAGAAAGGGACAAGGAGAACACTGCTGGAGAAGTGGTTAGTGTAGGGGTGAAGATGTGGGCTGTGGAGTCAGTAGACTGCCTGGCTTACTGTCCCAGCTCCACCACATTCTTGCTGTGTGACCTTGAACACATATCTTAATCTCTCTGGGCCTCATTTCCTCATTGGTAAACTGGGGGTAATAATAGGATCTAGCTCATAATGTTGCTGTTAGCATTAAAATATAAAGTGCTTCAATTAATGCCTGGCACAAGGGGAAGCTCAATAGATTCTAGTTATGATTCTTCTTCTTCATCGAGTACCAGCTACATCTAGGCGCTGTGCTAGGAGCTTTCACATTCAGTGTCTCCTCAGAGCATTCCAGCCACTCATCCTATGTAGGGATCATTGGACCCATTTCTCAGATGAGGACATTCAGGCTCAGGGAGGCTGTCTCTTACTCATGTTATACAGCTGGTGACAGGTGAAGCTGGGCTGCAGATACAGGCCTTTCCAACTTTCTACCCATGCTCTCCCACCTGCCCGCTTCTGCTGCCCTTCAAGTGCTGAGTCCTCTGAGGTGTAAGGGTTCTAAGACTTCCAGCCCAGTTTCTGTCTGAGGCACTCTTTTGCCCTTCTCTACTTTTAGCTTTGAGTTGTTGATTATTGTTTCATACATGTTTTCTCTCTCCTCCAGAGAGCATGAACGCAAGAAAAAAATGTTCTCTACAGCACCTAAAGTGTCAACATTGACAGCGAAAGCTGCAGAATTTATGATGTTTTCCTTTTTGCCTTGCTTGCCAGGAAGCTTGTATTTTTTGTCATAGTGCTTCCTCCTTTCCATGGCCTTGGTTTCCTACCTTTAACATTCTTTTTTATTTATGTGTCTTGTAAGCTGTTCCACTCATAGAAGGAGCTGCTTAAATAGAGGTTAATTGAATGGAAAAGGGCAGCTCACAAATCACAAGTAAATAATTCAAATAAAACTATGAGCTTCAGGGAAGAGACCTGGCTAACTTATATCTGTCCCCCCACAGTGTCAAGCTTAGTGAGTTTTGCATGGAGAGCCCAGGGTGATTTTCCCTGTCATGTCTGGGTGAGGGGCGCCTCTCCTTGAACTTAGAATACAATCCAAAGGCCTGCCCACAAGGACCAACCTCTGCCCACCTTCCACCTCATCCTCTGTCACTTGTCCCTTGCTCACCAGTGATAACCATTTGGGTCATCTTTAGATCTACTCACAGGTCACTTTCTTTCCTGCCGCAGGAAAAGAGGCTTTGCACATGCTGTTCCCTCTGCCTGGAACCTGGCCTTCCCTTCCATCCCTGTTTTTGTCTGGCCCACCTTCCTGACCCTTCACATTTTAGCTGAAAATCAGCATCTCAGGGAGGCCTCCAGGCTGCTCTGCCTAAGGGGTTGTGGTAGCCAGCCTTCAAGGATGTCCCCCTAGCATTTCCTTGCTTCTCATACCTATGCTGCTACTCCCATCAGGAGGTGGACTTGGTTCTTCCTCCCCCTGGAACTGGCCTTGGGACTTGATTTGACCAGCAGAATATGGCGGAGGTGACTTGCTGACACTTCCGAGGTTAGGCCTTCCAATGACTGGCAGCTTTCAGTTTCTGCTGCTTGGAAGCCAGGTGCCATGCTGTAGAAGCCCCAGACACACAGAGGCCACAGGATGGGGGTTGGGTCAACAGCCCCCGCTGAGCTCCCAGCGGACAGTGAGCGCTGACCGCAGCCCCTGGGTGAGCCAGTGTGGTTGCTCCAGCCCAGTCAAGCCCCCGAGTGACCGTAGCCTCAGTCCTCACCGTGCAGAGCAAAACTGCCCAGCCGAGCAGATAATAAATGCTTATTGTTTTGAGCTGCTACATTTTTGATACCCAAAGGAGCGGTCAAGCCCTGTTACTTTTCTAAATCAATTTACTTTTTACTTTTTAAAATGAATTTACTTCATAGCGCTCATGACAATTTGTGATATTATTATTTGATTCTTAACTTGTTAATTTTCCTTCTTCCCCTCTGGAATATGATTTATAGGGAGCTGGAGCTCCGATCTGTCTTGATTGCTGCTACCCCCAGCATTGAGCATAGGGCAGCATGTAATACAACTTATTTTATCATGTGGGCTGATACAGTAGAAACCATCTAAGCGTTGCTGAAATTGCCCCTATGGAATAGAAGAGGAAAAAACGTGTCATCTGCTCAGTGAGATCACAGACTGGCTGCAAACAGCTGCTGAAACATTAATTAATCTGTTTGCAAATAAATTGTGGATCTGTACTCACTGAAATTGCTGTTATAAACAAGCCGGGATGCTGTGCTTTCCAGATTTGCCTGTGTTTTAAGAGTTTTTTTCATATGCTGTGAAATCACCAGGGCCCAGATACTGTGTGTTTACTTCTGGCGGCTCTGAGCAAGTGCACTGGCATTATCTCATAGACCAAGCACGTCAAACTCGCGGCCCGCGGGTTGCATGTGGCCCACAACGAATAATTTTGCGGCCCAGCCAGTATAAGGGTACGTAAGAAACGTTTTAATAAAAATTTCGTAACTTAATTTTTACAATATCCTGTGATACATAATTATTAATAACGAACTATAGCGTTCGCTAATGACTGATCACTATAATCGTGTTGCATTCATTTTCCTCACGTGCCTTATGCGCGGGTGCACCATATGTCTCTCCACTAATACTAGCAGTAAATATTTTAGTGGCATATTGCCACGTCATTAGTCTTGTACTGACTTGTTTGGTGTGCACAACAGGAAGTATTTTGCTTTCGGAGAACAAGAAAAATAGGTTTATTTGCGTTACGCTTATAAATTTGTGCAGTTATTCAGTGTCTGGTAAGTTAATGTTCAAGAAAAAAATACTAATTTTTATTAAAATGTATTATTTTAATGATTACTCATTTATTTCAGCCCTTTGTATTCAGCATGTCTCTATCGAAATAAACCTGCTTTTCTATGAAAATTGAAGCTTTTGCTTTTTGTGGCCTACATAAACATAAACCTTGTTTATTTAGCCTGTGTTGGCCTTTGGGTTTGACATGCTTGCTCCAATGCTTTTAATTCATGTATTCCGCATAACAACAGTGCTATTATTATTATTCTCCTTTTACAGATTAGGAAACTGAGGCATAGATAACTTGCCCAAGGTTGTGCTACTCCTAAATGGCAAGAGTCAGGATTGAACCCTGGCAGTGTGACTCCAGAGCCCATCCTTTTAGCCCCTTTCTGCCTCTCTGAGCCTCAGTTTCCTTATCTGCCTAACAGGTCTGTGATAATATATGGTCTGATAGTTTGCTGTGGTAAGACAGACAGCCAGAGTCCAAACGAGGGACAGTATTGAAGACTTTACTTTGAGGGCACAGGGGAGCCACTGAAGGTTTTGAGAGAGAAATAGTGGTTTAGCTCAAGGCTACCCTTTCCCTCCCCTGGCTGCCCTCTTCCCGCCTAGAGTCACCTTCTGACAGCTGACTACATCCTGCCTGACATCCGTGTCCGAGTTTCCTATCCCGTGAGATTTTGAACTGCTTAGGGGGCATGACAGCTCATCCCGGACTCCCTGGCTTGATGGATGGGAAGGGATACTCTCCTCCTCCCCCTCCTGCCAGGGGTTCTTGCTCTTGTTCATCTCATCGCAGAGGGCTGCCTCAGAGAGCCCAGCCAGGCTCTCTTCACTTCTCTGCTTTGAGAGCTAGAGGCTGAGAGAGGTGCCTGGCTTGGTCTCACCCCTTACTTCTCATTCCCTCTGGAATCCTTTGCATAATAGCAGTGTGGGTGAGGTGAGACTGAGGCTGGTAACTGGGTGGGAGGGGGACGAGGGAGAGAAAACAAAAACCAGAGCAAGAGAGGGTAGAGGAGACTGAAAAAGAGAGTGGGAGAGGTACTGAGAGAGAGAGAGAGAGAGAGAGAGAGAGAGAGAGAGAGACTGCTCTTATTGCTTCAGGCTAGGTGTGCCTGGTAATAACAACGGGCATCTCCCCTAGTGTTGTGTTCCTTTGTTCTGGCTGATGTTTTGGGCATGTATAGGCACAGCCATAATGCACACGCATGTACATGTCCACATAGATGCAAGCACCTGTGGCAATATACTGGTACACACCTCCATGCTTACCTGTGTATGCAAGTGCACGGATAGGTCTACAAGCGCGTGTAGATTGAGTGTGTACAGAAATGTGTGCGGTGGGCATGCACATCCTCGCTGAAGCCCCATCTCCTCTGTGTGCCTGCCCCATGTGAGTGTACCCTCCTCTCCACGCCTTTGTGTGGCTGTATCATCTTTCTCAGCAACCTTCGGGTTCCTGTCCATGGCCCTGTCTCTACTGAGAGCTTCCTGAAAGAAAGTTCATGTCCTTGTCATGTCTGGACACTTGGGACCAAGATCAAGGCCTGGTAGAGGGGATGTGGTCAGTAGTCCTGACAGATTGAATGAATATGTTTGGCTGAGTTGATCTAATTCCAGAAGTATGTGTGCATGTAAGAATATGTACATGGACATGCACACATGCACCACACCGTGGGGCTCTGGATGTGTCTCAAAGGTGTGCATAAGTGAGCCACACCTACGGTGTGCTGGTAAATGTTTGACAGTCAGCTCTTCATAAAAAAAAATAAATCCCTGATTTGTAGCATTTGCCCATTTCTGTGGTGTAAACATTCCCACCATTGCCAATTTCAAAATGGCCTAACTGAACACAGAATTGAGCAGAGATGCCTGCCGGAGGCGGTCCCAGCACCCCACTGGGTTTTTGTCTGGGACAGCCCATAGTGGGGAGGGCAGGCGGGGCAGAGTGCCTCATGCCTGGGAGAAGTCTGCATGCTGGCCCAGCAACATTTCTTTCCGGTGCCTGGGCACCAGGGGAGCAGGCGGTGTCTGGCTACCCGCCAGCTTCTGCCATTGGCTTGGAAGCCAGTCCAAACTGATGTTCCTTGTTAGGCAGGTCTAGACACTCACCGAGACAGCCGCCTTCCCTCACTCCCTGCAGACACTCTGAGAGCTCTTGGAGTTTGGCGAGGTTAGCAGTACTACGAGGGGGAAACTCTAAGCCTGGAACGTGAGGTTGGCGAAGGAATGCCCAAACCTCCACCAGAAGGGTGGCTGGGGACAGTGCGGGTCAGGAGGCTGGGGCCTGGAACCTTCACAGTGCCAGTCTGGACACATAGCTTGTCCTCTCTGGACTCTACCGTGCCTTTTTCCCCAAGAAGGAATAGGTTTTCTGAGCTTTATGGCTCCTTCCCTGACCCTCTGGGAGTCAGAGCCCTTATGCTGTGCCCTGAGTGTTGAAATATACAATCAAAAGCCAGAGAGAGGCCGTGCGGTGGACATGCACTGCAGGAGGGGCCCTGCCTTGGGCCCTGGGCTTTAGGGGCCTTGCTCTGGCCTTTCTCTGATCATCCCCTCCCCATGGGGGGGTGGGGGAGGGGAGTCTATATGCCAACAGAATATGCTCACCCTGAGCCTACACTCCTCTCCTAGAACTGTATTTTGAATTCCTTCCCAAAGGGACTTGAGGCAGATTCTAGGGCTGGCTACCATCTATCTTGAGGTTGCACTGGTCTTAGGGGTAGCCAAGGAGCGGCTGTTTGGGTGGCAGTAGCTGAAACATGGATGTGCAGGCTGGAATGGGCACCCCCTGTGTGGGAGAGGCCTGGACATGTTGAGTGGAGCTGGAGGTGGGGAGGGAATGGAGGCTGGGCTGTGTGCTGGGTGCCAGAGTCAAGGGCCCAGGACTGGCTTGCCTTATGCTGTCACTTTCGGGTATGGAAATTAGAGGAGGTTGAGCTTTCCAAATTCAAACCATCAGGATGGAAGGATAGAACATCATTTTAAAGTTTGATTTTTAGCTGTCAGATATTTAGATTTATGGTATGTGGGCCTCCATTTGTATTCTTGCCCTGGGATTATAAATGTTAGGAGTGAGCCTGGGGGGAGAGATGCTTGTGGGCCCCTGGGAACTTGGGCTGAATTGAGCAGGGAGTTCTGAGCGTTGGCCAATTCTAGAGCGAAGTTTTCCTGGGTCCCATAGTGCAGGGCTGGGCTCCCCTAGGCCTGTGTGGCTCAGAGCGTGCCATCGCCCTTCTCTGGAGCCTCTGGGAGAGCTGCACAGTGACAGGCTTCCTCCCCCACATGGAGACAGTGTCTTCCCTCCTAGAGACCCGTGCTGCAGCCCTGGTCTGTCAGGACCTGGGCCATGACCTCTGGGACTTTCCCCATCCCCCTCGCGGTGTATTACTGTGGCTGTTTTGAAGGTGACGTGGATCACCTTCAGCCTCTTCAAATGAAAATATTAAAATACTCAGGCCAGTGAATCCCAGCTTCTGTAGTGAATGAGACCTCCATGCTTTTAAAAAAATCTATGATGAGAGATATCAGTAGGATAAAATGAAGCTTTTTTTTTCTCTTTTCAGAGCAATTTATCATCATGTTTTCATTTTAAACTGGCTTTGGTCAGCTTTTCTTTTTCCTATTTCTCATGGATTGGTTGTGAGTTTATACCTCATCTCTGAGTCAAGGATAATAAGTTCAGTAAGGGTGGTGATGGGAAGGTGGGCAAAGAGGTACAATTTTCCAACAGACAAGTACTTTTCTGTTTGCTTTTAAAGTCTTGATTTGATTTTTAAATACCTTCCTCCCATCTTAAGTGTATGACAGTTTTTTAAAGTTAAAATGAACTAAATTAAATGTGTTTAATGCCTTTGGAAGGCATGTACAGCCATCCTTCAAATAGGGCTGGACGGTGGGGGGATAGCTGTTTGGCTGCCTTCAATGGGGCCTTTCTTCACTGTCAAGGGGATCAAATTCTCCTGTTAGCATCCTGTTATGGCCTGAATTTCTGTGTTCCCCCCAAAATACATATGTTGGAGCCCTAACTCCCAATGTGGTAGTATTTAGAGGTGGGGCCTTTGGGAGATGTAGTTAAATGAGGTCACGAGGGTGGGACTCCGTGAGGGGATTGGTGTTCTTATAAGAAGAGAGAGGAAGACCAGAACTCCTCTCTCCGAGACAAGGCGCCATCTGCCAGCCAGGACGAGAGTTCTCACCAGAAGCCTATCCTTTGGCACCTTGATGTTAGACTGACTTCCCAGCCTTCAGAACTGCAGAAATAAATGTCTAATGTTTAAGCCATGCAGCCGGTGGTGTTTTGTTATAGCAGCCTGAGCCAAATAGAACACACCCCATCTTGCCTTTCCCATCTCTTCACGTCAGGAGAGTCCCAGGGCCCCTTCCAAAATCCTCCCATTCGTCTTGGAGGGGACTGTGTTTTGTGTCCCTCTGAGTACTGTGTCCACTCCAGGCTGCACCCTTTCCTGGGGAAAATTGAAACCCTGGACTGTCACTGGTTTATTTTAGGCAGAGAACTCAAGGACATCACACTCACAATCTTCTGAGGAACTGTTGTGCTGCAAAGGGAAGGAACTCATTCAGCGTTGCTGGATTCCAAGGAAGAGTGGATTGCAATTCATTGTGCAGAGGAGACTTTCACCAGTGAGTGCTGTCCAGCAGGGGCTGGGGTGAGCCCCTGTCATGGAGGAGTGCAAGTATCGGCAAGGGATATTTATGAAAGGACTCATCCCCTGACACTCCCGTGGGGACACTACTGCATGGCTTCTCAGCCTCCCGTCCCTCATCTCTGAGAATCTCTGCCTTTGCGATTGTTTGAAATGGGATGCTAGGAGTTGAGAAAGCAATGAAAGAAATCCACCGAAGTGAGGACCAAGCTATAAAAAAAATCTTTATTTCATGTACCAGGATTTTTTTTCTTTTTTTAGTTTTCTGCTTTTTAAAATTTTTTTCTGTTAACAGTCTGGAAAAAAAAAAGGACCCACCAAGAAAATAAAATGGAGGTTGGTTTCTTGAACTGGTTTGAGCTGGACATGAGCAATCATCCACCCTGGCAAGCAGTGCCCTTGCCATCCCAGTCCTGGCTTCTTCCCTCTGGGCCCCCAGCCCTTTCTCAGCCCAGCTGGGTTCACCCACACCCAATGGCCTTCTTCCAGAGGACCCAGGACCCCGGCCTCCCGGCCCGGAGAGAAGCACTGATTTCCGTCCCGGACACTCGGCCACAACAAATTGGAGCCAGCCGTCCTCTCCGGACAGCGCCGGCTCGTTCATTGTCGTTGGTGGGCCTCACCCTTCTCTCCAGTCCTCGAGCCTTTCCGGTGTGGAATCTGGTGGGGTGGAGGGCCAGGTTGGAGTGGGGAGGGAGAGGTCGTGATTTCTGCCCAGACTGGAAACACTGGGTGGTTGCCACACCTGGTACTGGCCCCCATTGCTCTGCCCTGGGGCCCGGGGGCCTCCCGGGAACTGCTGGGTTGGGCCGGCAGATCTGCCTTGTGGTTCAGGCGGAATTTAGGGTTCCAGATGCTTCTGACCTAAGAACAGAGCTTTCCTTTCCCAGACAAAAGGTGGGAAGGGGAGCTGGGAGTGTGGAAACCCCAAAAACCTTGCTAGCCACTCCCCTCAACTCCCAGAGCTCACCTTAAGAAACTTCAGGCCAGGGCAGTGTCAAGAAAGAGGCAAACTGAGACATGCAGATGTGGGCAGCAGGGCCCCCCACCTCCAGCAGGCTGGGCTGAAATCCAAGCTTTACAAAGCTGTTGGGTTTCTCTCGGTCTGAACTGGCCCCTGTCCGTCTGGGAAGAAAGGGGAGCAACCCGGGATGCTGCAGACTTTAGTCTGTGGTGTAAGTTTAACTTTTGAGGTTGGTCCTCACCCTGGGACCAAACTTCATAAAGCTCTCCTCTGCATCTCCTGGCCTCCACCACTCCCAGCAAGCCTTGGAGGATCCTGTTTTTCTCTGACCCCTGAAGACAGTGGGGGAAGCATGGTGGCTGATGTCTTCTCACAAGGAAGCCCCCTCCCCTTTCTGTGACTGGGTTATGGCATTAAAGGGGACACAGAATGAAGAGTGGCTTTGGGGACCTCTGGTGCCCTTTCCCTCTCTGTCTGAATGGCAGGATACGTTTGCTCACGTGTGTGTAATTTTTGCTTTGACGTTGGATGTGGGGGCAGGGGGTTGGGAGCACAGTGAGGAGGCATATGGTGTGTGTGTGTGTGTGTGTGTGTGTGTGTGTGTGTGTGTCTGAACAGCTGACCGATAATTCAGAAATGTTCTCAATGTTTTAGGGCTGGATGGCAGCTATTTTGGTTGTCTCTGGCATCTTCCTCTGGGCAGGTGGCATATCTTTTTAAAAGTCATCAGCGCCAAGAATAAGAATGAGCCTTTGGAGCTCATCTGGGTCAATCCACATGCTTATTACACAGGGGAAACTGAGGCCCAGAGAGGCCACACAGCAAGGGTTTTCAGAATTCAAAGCTGGATTCTAGACTGGTGCCCTTTCCATGCATGCAAGTGATGTGCATGTGTGTGGTGGGAGGGCACTGTGAGCATACATGCCAGTGTGGAGCTGCTGTCCATGGCTTTGGAGGGCATGAGTCATCTTCTCTGGACCCTCCCTCTGCCTGTGTATGGGGATGGAAGGGTTTAGATGGCATGTGTATCCCTGTGAGTGATTCTAGCCCTGGGCTTCAAGGACTGTGTGTGTGTGTGTGTGTGTGTGTGTGTTGTGCGATCTCCTTCATGAAGAGAGGATTCTCCATCGTGGTTCTCTCTCTCTCTCCGACAGTAGCAGCGCCTTCCTGGTCTAAGGAAGAGATCTTTCGTGACAGGAACTCCCTGCAGCTCCCTAGGGCCTTTTGTCTCTCCCTCCTGCTTTAAGCCCAGCTCTAATCTCTCACAATAGTATTTTTTAAAAAATGGATTTGTATATTTGTTTTGTTTTTCTCTTTACAAGTTCCCTGCTAAATTTTAAGTCCCCCACCCACCCCATTTTTTTTGTTTTCACAGTTTAAAGCTGGAAAAGAATTAAAAGAAAAATACTATCTGATTTTCTTTCGAGTAAATCCACGTATTATATATTTACATTTATTTATAGTCTGTGGTTTTTTTTATTAAAAAAAAAATCACCACTTGTTTTTCCTTTTTCTTTTGTAAAAAGAAACCTTTTTGCAATTTCATTGTTGGACCCACTGAACCCCAAGGGGGCTTCAGTGAGTCCAAGGACCCCCAAAGGGTCAGTGAGCCCCCTTCCCAGGGGACTGCGGGCCTATGAGTCTGGGGGTCCACCATCGCCCCAGGGTCATTGGATGGCCCTGAGGTGAGGGGTGAGGAGGGAGAGCTGCTTTATATCCCCGGGGGTGGGGGTGGGATTTCCTGCCCCCAAGGACAGGATCTTGGGGTTTTGACCCCAAGAGGCTCACCCTGAGGATTCCGGGGTTTCTGGGCATCTCAGCAAGCCGCCGGCAGCCATCCCTCTCCTTCCTTTCCCTCAAGGCCTAGGAAGTCATCACAGTGGGTTAAGGACCATTAAGGACTGGGAACCTGGGGGCTGGGCAAGCCCCAAGTGCGCCCCCCTCCAGGCACCTTTCGGACAGGAGGGACCAAGGACTCTTGGGTCACCTGGAGGCCTATAACTGCTCCATTGATGCTGGGTGGAGTGGACTCGCAAGCCAGGAGCTTGCCCAGCATTCCTGGGGCACCCATCCAGAGGCTCCAGGGACCTGGCAGTGACCAAGAGGCTCACCTGGCCCCGGGGCCTCTGAGTCTCCACCCCCACTCACCCAGGGAGGCAGAGCCCTCTTGGGGTTAAAGGGAACAGAAAAGTAACTCTCCCAGAGCTTAAAAAAAACAAACAAGCAAGTAACATAAAGCCCTGATTAAATGCAAAGAACATCTCCCTTCCTTTCTGTTCCTTCTCAATTTTTTGCTTTAATGTTATCTTAGTTCCCTTTTATTTTTTTCATTTAAATTGGTTTTTATTAAATGTTAAAATAATGGTACATGGGAAATCATGCATTTTCTTTTAGATTTATTTTCTATTTTTAATTTTTATCCTCTCGCTGTTTTTAAAGTTTGTTTTTTCTTCCCTCGTTAATGTGTTTTTCACATTTTCTGTTGTTTGGCTTCTTTGTTCCTCTTATATTTTGTTCTTTTTTTTAAAATTTACTTATGTTTTTCTCTTTTTTTTGTTTTTTTTTTTTGTTTTTTTTTTTGCTTTGGGAAGGTTTTCCCCCCCAGTGGATGGTTTGGTTTCCCCCACCCTCCCCCTACCCCCAGGCCCACCCCACAGGCCGGGCCGTGCCCCCACTCTTGGGCTCTGCCTGGGACCCGGCAGGGCAGGCGCTAGCGAGGGCCCCGTGGCTTCATACGGGGGTGGTCCGGCGGTTGGCTGTGTTCGAGTGGAGAGAGTCTTTGTTTTCCTTCTGGATACAGTTGTGAACTTGGAGGAAGCTGTTATCCCTGTCGGAGTTGTAGGTGGCGGTGGGCGTGGTGGTGGCCTTCAGGGGGTCCCTGCTGAGGGTGTACATAGAGATCTCCGTGGACGGCAAGGTGTTGAAGCCCTTGAGGCCCACGGGGGAGGCGTCCCTGGAGTGTGAGGGCTCGGTGGAGCGGGAGCTGGAGCGGCTGCGGCGCTGATAGCGGTAGCGGTAGCTGGGGATGCGGGTGATGGCGGAGGCCTGGAGGTAGTCCGTGGCGCGGGCCGTGGCCCGCAGCTGTTTGTGCCGGTCGATAAACATGTGCACGGCCAGCACACCGACCATCTCGGCAATGATGAAGGACAGGGCCCCGAAGTAGAAGGACCAGCCATACGAGTAACTATTCTTTTTGGAGTCGCTCTTGGAGGGGTCTCCGGCATTGGCAGATATGTACACTATGATGCCAATGATGTTACTCAGACCTGTGGGGCACAGGGTGGACACGGAGGGGGCGGGGCAGAATCAGAGAGAAGGATGTTAATTTCCAAGCAGAATGCCAGGCACTTGAGCAGGATTAAAGGACATGGACGGTTGCCCTGGCTGGTGTGGCTCAATTGGTTGAGCACCTCCCTGTGCACAAAGGTTGCTGGTTGGATTCCCTGTCAGGGCACATGCCTGGGTTAAGGGCTGGATCCCCCGTAGGGGGTGTGCAGGAGTCAGGCAATGGATTTTTTTTTCTCTCTCTCTCTCCCTCTCCATTCCTCTCTCTCTAAAATAAATAAAAACATTTAAAAAAGGCGGGGGGGGGCAGGGACAGTTGGATGGGCCTTCATTTTCACAGTGCATGGATAGGCGAGCATACAGGGATGTTGGAAAGCATCACCTTTATCATTTCATTTGGAGGGAGCTACAAAGGAAAGAACTAATGGAAGCAGATATGGAGGAGGGAGAGGAGAGGCATTTGAGTATTACTGAGTAACAATAATAATAATAGACATTGTTTATTGAGCATTTACCACCTGCCTTCACTGCTAAGTGCTTTTCCAGGGGTTTGTAAAGGAGGAACTGGATCACAGAGAAGTTAGGTAACTTGCTCAAGGCTGCCCTGGGATTTGAAGCTGGTGTGGCAGGGGGTTAGGACTGGTGCCTGGAACCAGACTGCCTGGATTCAAAGCCTTTGGCCAGGTAACCTTGGTCTGAGTTTCCAGGCCTGTGGGATGGGGATAATGATAGGACTTGCCTTGTATGGCCATGGAGAGGATTAAGTGAATTGATACGTATGGAAGCTGTGAGAGTCTGGGACTTGGTAAATGCTACTTAAACGCTAGTCATTCTTATTAAGTGGCTCATGCTACAGCCCATGTCCTTTTTCTGGAATTGGGAAGCAAATGTGACTTGTCATGTAACTGGGCTGAGAAATGTGGTTTTGGTTGCCTGCCTGCTTCCACTGAGGTAGGGTAGGGAGGGGAGAGGGCAACGGAGGGTAGGCCCAGTACCCTGGGAGGGCCTAACTTAAAATTCACTTGTCTGTGAAACCTTCACTGACATCCTTCAGCAAAGTGTTTAGGTCCTTCCTCTGCTCTTTGGGATTTGGGCCCTTTTCTAAGAGGTGGGAGGAAGGTGGGCCATTGGGCTAAGGGACAGGGTCTGGGATATTCCTGGAATCAGTGCGAGGAGGGGTGTCAGGCAGGAGCCCCAGCACAACCTGCCTTCCCCTCAATACGACCTGTTGCAAAGCCCAGAGATTCCTCTCCTCCCTCTTCTCCTCTCTGGTCAGGTCCTCCCAGCCAGTGAGCACCCAAACCTCAGCCTTCTCCCCACTGGCGGGCCTGGGCTCTGCCTGCCTAGCTCAGTGGTCATTACCTGCAGACACGAAGAAGATGCCAGCACTCAGGATGATGTTGTGTCGAGTCTTGTAGAACTCGCTGGCTGCGATGCAGAGTCCACCCATGAAAAGTAGAATCACACTCAGGATCGGGAAGATGCTTGAGGCCCTCACGGCCCCTGCAGAACATGAAGGGTCAGGGAGAGAAGGAACGTGGCTGTGAGGCTGAGCATGGCGGAGGGAGGAGACGGCAGCACACAGGAATGGGGGTTATGGACACAGGACCCACGCCGAGGTTGCTTAGCAATACCAGGGAGGACCACCCCCATATCAGCTCACAGCCCTGCAGGGGCTCATCTCTGCCTACAGGCCCCAACTCCAGTGCCCCTTGAGGCCCGTAGGGCCCTGTGTGACTTGGCCTCTGCCTGTGTTCCCTCTTGTCCAGCCACAGCAAAGTTCCCATATCATGTCATTGCATGCCTCTGACTTTGACATACTAAGCTTTTTTATTAGAGTATTTTTCCTGTTCTTTTTAACTCAGGAAACTTCTATTCATCCATCAAAACCTAACTTAAAATTCCCTTGTCTGTGAAACCTTCACTGACAACCTTAGGCAAAGTTTTTAGGTCCTTCCCCTGCTCTTTGGGGGTATTTGGGGTACATTGAGAGGCAGTACATTATAGTGGCCAGGAAATCACATGACCTGGATTTGAATCTGGCTTTAGCATTTATTAGCTGTGTAAGTTTGGGTAAATTATCTCACCTCTCTGTGCCTCAGTTTCCTCATCTGTAAAATGGGGACGGTAATAGTGCCTGCCTCCTAAGGTTGTTGTGAGGATTAAATGAGTTGATTCTGAAAATGCACCTAGATAAGTCTTTGAGGGCATACAGTAAACATTTCATGAATGGTAGTGTCCAGGTGGGCATGTGTGGGGTGAACCCTAGCTGGGTGAGAGGAAGAGGGCAAGGGGTGGGGGGCAGCTGGGTTACTCTGCATTCTCAGCACTCTTTCCCCTCTGCCCCCAGGCAGGGATGGAAGTACCTGCTCACCAAACTTGGGTGTTCTCTCCCTGCAAGTTGTTTATAAGATAAGGTGCTGTATCCCCAACCTGAGCCTCAGCCCACACATCTGCACACACACACATGCATGCTCAGATGCGCACAGTCAAAGCTACCTGCATTCTCATCTTCATAAGCACACAGGGTTGGTGAGAGCTTCTTGAAGACCCAGGAGAGAGAGAATGTTTGTTGGGTCTTGAGCGGGTACCTAACATACATGATATCATAGCCCTCATGTGTGTTTTTTAGCTCCAGTTGATAGATGAGAAAACCGAGGTTCAGAGAGGTGAAGTAAGTTGCCCAAGCCCATCCAGCTAGTGAGTCAGAATGGGGATTATGCAGTTAGTCTCACCGAAGTTCCAATGTCTGTGTGACCTTGGACATGTCTTTACCTTGCGGAGTCTCAGTTTCCCCATCCCGTAAAGTGGGAAGAGCAATAATAATATCCAGCTCACAGGTATGTTGTAAGGCCCTGCGCTCAAAGGGTAGTCTGAGCAGCAGCACAGACCTCATGGGGAGCTGGCTAGAAATGCAGGTTCTCAGGCCCCGCCTGACCTACCTACTGAACCAGAATGTACATGTTAACAAGACCCTTGTAATAAGACTTGTATGCGCACAACAGTTCATAAGGATTAAACTGGATAATATCTGCATTGTTTCTGACACTACAAGGAATACAGTAAAAGATAGAATTGTTGTGATTTATGATGCCCCTTCCCCTTCAGTCCAGACACAACTTCGCCATGAATTGTCTTGACTTTCCACTGAAGCTGGTGTGGTCTTAGTGCTAAAATCTATCAGAAAATATCTGATTTGCTCCATGAACAAGTATTTATTGACCTGTGAGTCTATGGAACTACACAATAGCTACTAATATTTAGGGACCTCTTCCTATGTGCTAGGCCCTCCCTCTTCCAAGTGCTTTCCATGGGTTAACCCATCTAAACCTCATACCAGCCCCATGAAACCATGGGCCTTGGCTTTGAGGAGATTCCACCTTCCAAAAACAGGCGGTGGCAAACTTATTCTATAAAGGGACAGATAATAAGTATTTCTGGCTTTGCTGGCCATACAGTCTCTGTTGCAACTACTCAGCTTTGCTATGGTAGCATGAAAATAGCCATAGACAATATGTAAACAAACGAGTGTGGTTGTGTTCTAATAAAACTTTATGTATAAAAACAGTTGGTGAGCCAGATTTGGCCTGCTAGTTGCAGTTCAGCCACCCCTGGCTGAGACCCTAATAAAGGCTGCAAGGTCTCGAGCAGGGAGATGCATTGCTCTTGACAACTGGAAGTCCAGTGAATAAATACAGGCTGAGTGCTGGCCACTGTGCCAGGTTCATTCCAGGCTAGGCATGAAGACAGAGGAATGCAAAACAGGCCCGGTCCATGTCTTTATAAGATCTCATGGCGAAGATATATGTCAGATAATAACACAGATAAATAGTTATCAACGAGGACAGTGTTATGAAATAAAGATGCCGTATGGCACCATGAAGGCATGGGGCAAGCTAATGTTCATTGAGTGTAGCCATTTGTCCAAGGCCACCCAGCAGAGACATGGGGGACCTGGGTGTATGAACCCAGGCAGTCTGCCTCTGGGCTCTGTGTGCCTACCACTGCACTCCCCTGCTTTCATGCCTCTCAGAGCCTCTTCTGAGTCATGTGGGGGTCAGAAGAGGCAGTGATGTTGGAGCTGACCTCTGATGGATAGGGGGAAGCTAATTGGGCAGAATAGAGGCGGGATGTGGAGAGTGTCCCGGGGCGAGGAAGCAGCATGAGCGAGGGCTTGTCCAGGGAACTGAAAGGAGCTGGATCACTAGGAGCTGGTGGAGGGGCCGGGGGAAGCACTGAGGGAGATGGAGCCACTGGGGCCAGGCCACACTGGTTCGTGGGTCACCAGGGTCTTGTGGGTCATGCTCCAGAGCTTACCTTTATCCAGAACAATGGGCAACATTAAAGGACTTAAAGCAGGCAGGACTGTCACACTCTGATTTGCATCTTAAGAAACACAAGGATTCTCAACAATAAAGATATTAAAAAATACATATCCTCAGGTGAGGATTAAAAAAACACATGGATTAAGAAGGGGCCAAGGTGAGTACAGGAAACCAGTGAGAGGGCTATTCAGTGAGAGGGCTATTGCAGTGAGGGCTACTGTGGCTGGCCAGACAAGTGATGGTGCTTGGCCAGGGTGGGCACAGAGGGTATGGGCAGAGCTGGGTTGAGAAGTGTTGAAGAGGTGGACTAAGACTCGGTGATGGGTGGATGGGGACACACTGGCTTGGGAGGAGCTTCCAGGCTCTTGGGCATCTCTCCCTCTCTCCTCCTTCCACACTGTGCCGGGTGCGTGTATGAGTGCATGTGTGTGAGTGTGTGAGTGTGTGAATGTGTGAGAGTGTGTGTGTATGAGTGTGTGGGTGTGAGAGAGTATGAGTATGTGTATGTGAGCGTGTGTGTGAGAGTATGAGTGTGTGTATGTGAGTGTTTGTGTGAGAGTATGTGTGTGTATGTGAGTGTGTGAGTATATGAGTGTGTGAGTGAGAGTATGTGTGTGAGATAGTATGTGAGTGTGAGTGCATGTGAGTGTGAGAGAGTATGTGAGAGTGTGTGTGTGTGTGAGAGAGTGTGTGAGGGAGATTAGGGGAGAGAGGAAGGGAGAAGGTGAGGAGGTGGGAGGGAGAGAGAGAAGGTGTTATTGGAGAGGAGAGAAAGAGAAATAGGAAGAGGACGAAGAAGGTGGTGGGTGAGGAGAGGAGGGAGAAGCCGAGAGTGGAGGTTGGGAGCATGGGCTCCAGGTGTGGGCCGCTTGGGTCCCGTCCCGGCCTCCCCTGTCTTTGTGGCCTCCGTGCCTCCCCTTCCTCAGCTGTCTGACGGGACACCAGCAGTACCTTCCTCTTGGGGTGGTCGTGCAGATGGATGAAGATAATGCATAAAGTGCTAGGCCTGGCCCCGACACAGCCGGGCATCCAATGAGCGTTTGCTGCGTGTAATGACACATGAACAGAACTTGGAAGTGCAGTGAGCGTCCTCCGGGAGCACCATCTGTGCAGGTCCTGGGAGCCTTCCCAGTTCCTGCTGTCTCTGGGGCTGGTGACCCGCTGCAGGACGGGAGAGAGCGGCCTGCACCGTCTCCCTCGCGGTGCTGCCTGCCCTCCCTGAGCCTCAGGGAGAGGGTCAGACGCCGGCTCAGAGGGCTGCAGTGGTGTCATGGGTACGTGCACTTTAAGCAGTTAGAACAGTGCCTGGTACTGAGAGCACCGGGAAATGCTGGTTCTCCCCGCAGTAGAGCTTATTGTTGCTATTCCCCCTGGGCCTGCGGTTACCTGGGTTGGTGTTGGTTCAAGTGCAGGTTGTGACTCATGACTGGCTGGTGTAGTCAGCACGGTGGCTGCAGCCCGAACCTGAATGCGTGGGCAAGGACCGAATAGAAATTGCCACGCGTGCACAGCGGGCGGAGGGCAGGCCCCGTGTTGTGAAACGTAGGCTCTGGTGGCATGGATGTGAGCACCAGCTGCAGCTGAGCAGGTTCCCTAACTGCAAGGATCGGTCACCACAGTTTTAGCCACGCTGACCATGGTGACCTCTGGTGGGAACAGTTTTGCTAGAAGGGGCTGCAGGGCTCGGACAGTGGATAGGAGCACTCGGCCCTGCCTAACGTTCCGGGGGGCAGGTGGCATCCCAGGTAGTGTGCAGGGCTGGGGTAGGCCACTTAACCTCTCTGGGCCTCGGTATTTCCTCATCTGTAAAATGGGAGGATGGGGTTGTGTGTGCGGCTCCAGCATTTCAGGAGCGTGGAGGGTGTATTGCTGTGCTTCTATCCTCTAACCCCGTGGTCGGCAAACCGCGGCTCGCGAGCCACATGTGGCTCTTTGGCCCCTTCAGTGTGGCTCTTCCACAAAATCCGGCTCTTCCACAAAATACCAACTTCTGCGCATGGGCCACGAAGTTTCAATCGCACTGTATGTGCGCGCCCGCACGTGGTATTTTGTGGAAGAGCCACACTGAAGGGGCCAAAGAGCCGCATGTGGCTTGCGAGCCGCAGTTTGCCGACCACTGCTCTAACCTGAAGCGGGGTGATGGACTTCTCTCATGTTCCATGGGCAGCGGGGACGCTCTAACAAATCACCATCCTAGCCTTTGTCTCATCGCTCCTCAGAGTCCCTCCCGGGGACTGGTATTCATCCAGGCTCAGAGAAGCTGTGTAACGTGCCCAAGGCCACAGAGCAGACCTCACCTTGAATTCAGGTCCTTTCCCTCTAAATCACAAGCTCAGACCTTGACCCCTGGTATTCCCCACACTTCCCACGCTGAGGTACCTAGGAGACCCCTCGGTGCCTGGTGGGCCCAGCATAGGGGGGCAGAGAAGGGGGGAAAGGGAGGGGGTTCTCTGAGGCTGGGAAGGATGGCTTTGACTCAGCTTGAGACCCTGCATCCACCTCTGTCCTCATTCTGGGAAGAGGGCGAATGTGCCAAGGGGCCCTAGGAAGGGTGGGTTCTCATTTACTCATTCAGCAAACATCTCCAGCTGGGTGAGGGGTGGAGAGAACTGTCTATTTGCAGCTACTCAGAGAAGTCGCTGTTCATGGTCCAAGGGGCAGGGAGAAGAATCCGTAACAAATCATGACATGCAGGTTGGGGCAGAGGATCCTTCAAGAATGATCCCTGTCTTTTAGATGCTCTAGCCATCCAGGTTAGAGCTTAACAGAGAATGATAGGAACTCACATCTTCCAGGTCAAACAATTACTTTTCTTGTCTAGCCCAAGATTAGCATATTATAGGTCAAGGGTCAGCAAACTATGCTGCATGTAGCCTCTGTCTGTTTCTGTAAATAAAGTTGTTTCATTTCCTTCCGTTTTGTCTCTGCCTCTTTTGTGCTCCAAGGTTAGTTGAGTAGTTGCGACAGATTGTACAGTCTGCAAAGCCTAATGTATTTACTATCTGTCCTTTTACAGAAAAAGTTTGCCAACCTCCTATTATAAATGCTCAAAAATATTGTTGGATTTAGTCAACTCAGACCCTCGGACCCTGCGCCGCTAATATATGTTCAAGTCTTTTGTCCAGGGACACCAGCATGAACCCAACACTTGAAGCTCTTCTCTCTTTAAAAATTAGGAAACGAAGGTATGGAGTAGGTAAGGGATAGTCACCGAAGAATCCTATTAGTTTTCCTTTATTTAACAAGCAGCATTGATTGAGCATCTACTATATTCCAGAAGCTGTTAAAGGCACAGCAAAGAATGAGACAGAGTTCCTGCTGCAAGCACTTGGCATCCAGCCATGCTCGACCATTGGGGCTGTGCTGTGGGGCTCAGCTTTGCCCCCTTCCACCTCTGTGTGCATCGTCTCCCAGTCCAGCTATTTCCCTAAAGGTCCTTCCCACGTGGTCTCCCCAGGGCCACAGCCTGTCTCATTCATTCCTCTCGATCTCCTCAGCCCTGAGCACAGGGTTAGTGCATGGGCGGTGTTCAATCAGCCTTCTCACTATCGCCAGACTCCTTCGGGGGCCCCAGACATGATAACAGGGAACACAACCAAATGGCCCTTTAGGAATTCCATTTATGAGCAGCGTCTTGCAGGACTTCATAAAAATAAATGACGAGTATTGTAAGATATTCTCCCTCATTTAAAAAGAAATCTATAAATTGCATCATGTTCCCTTCCTTCCTCTTCCCAGCTGCCTGGCTGACGTCATGTTCTGTGGCTTCTCAGCGAAACCCAATTCCAGGCTGACCTGAGATTGGCTTTGATGTGAGGAGTAATTATTGAAAGAGATGGGTGATCCATAAAATAAAATGCCTCCTACATTTTTCATAAAAGTAATCCGAGAGTAATGCTAACCCCTCTGCCTCAGGGGAGGGGTGGAGCGGGGCAGAGGGGGCGTTCCTGGGAGGAGAGGGATGGTGGGAAGGCAGGCCCAAGAGCCCCAGCAGAGCCTTCAGCCACTTCTGCTCAGCGGCTTTGCTATCCCGGGTGTCAAGCACCCTCAGCCCCTCTCCTGGAAATCCATTTCTCAGGGAACATTTCATCTTGTTAGTTTTTGCCGATTCTTGAGAACTTTTTTGGGGGACTCAAAGGCTTTCTCTTGCTAATATGTGTCAGGTGGACTTAAGATCGCAGCTATTACATCAGGATTTAACTTTGACTTGACTTGTGGGGAAAGAAAATAAAAATCTCACATTGTTTCAGTAGAAGTTCTAATCTGGCACTGCCTGATGAGTGTCTTCATTCAGTTATTTAAGAAATATTTACTGAGGGCCCTGGGCTAAACATATAATGCAAACAAGATGGGAAGAGCCCTGGCTAGTAGCATTGGTAGGACGGTGAGGGAGATGGTTGCTCAAACAGACAAGGACTCTATAGCTTAATAAAAGTGCTGTGCTCTGGGAATCTGTTCAGGGGCATGGAGGACTTCCTGGAACAGGTGATGTTTCAGCTGAGACCTGGTGGATAAGTTGGAGTTTGTCAGACAAAGAAGGGAGGGTAAGGTGTTGCAGGCAGAGGGAACAGCATGCATGAAGGTTTGGTCTCCGAACAGGAGGGAAGGAGGCAGGCCCTCTGTTGAGACAGGGACCTCTAGATAGTCCTGGTGTTTGTGCTCTAAAGCAGCGGTTCTCAACCTGTGGGTTGCGACCCCTTTGGGGGGGTCGAACGACCCTTTCACTGGGGTCACCTAAGACCATCGGAAAACACATATATAATTACGTATTGTTTTTGTGATTAATCACTATGCTTTAATTATGTTCAATTTGTAGCAATGAAATTGGGGGTCACCACAACATGAGGAACTGTATTAAAGGGTCACGTCATTAGGAAGGTATAGAACCACTGCTCTAAAGGCTGGAGGGCAGAACCCATCCCCATGAAGGAGATAGAAATGGCTTGCACTCACGGAGGAAATATTCTGCTGTGTCAGCTTCATAATCTGTATCCTCTGGGAAGTGATCAATTTGCTTGCAGAGACCTTTGAAGTTCCCTGGAAAACAAGAGGAGAAAGGACACATGAGACATCATAGTTTCTGGGGTTCAGACCACTGGCCTCTTCTGAAGCTGGCCCAGCCTCTCCCTCACTCTGGAAGGGAGGTATTGCTTTGTCTGTGTGGACATCCTCTGGGTGAATCAAAACACACAGTGCTGGAGAGAGGATCTAAGGCCTAAGACTTCAAAACCCAGCCGTCCACAGAGGCTTCTGAGGATTAGCTGAAGCTTGGCGGGTGGTGGAGGTTTGATTCGGGGCTGGGGACTGCCACAGAGGAAGCCCATGAATGATGAACCGGGTGTGGTCACCTCTGTGCCCTAGCTCCCCCACAGTCACCCCACAATTTGCAGGAGAGAAAGAGAATAGCTTTCCAAAAAAGTCAAACCCTAAACTGATGCTGACAAACATTCCCACAGCACTTTGGATAAACTTGCAAAGTGCCATCCCATCTGCAGGGCATGAAATTCACGGCACCCGGCCACCAACAGCTCTGAAATCCAGCGGGTGAGCCCCCACGGGGGTTGGGGGTGGGTGGGGGGAGGCTGGGCCCTCTGCCAGGCTTTTGGACTAGACTCATTCTGCTCTACCACAGGCCTCTGAGGGGGTATTTTCATCCCCATTTTACAGATAAAGAAACTGAGGCTCAGAGAGGCTAAATTAATAAGTACTTGTGCCAGGAAATGATGGAATCAGGGCTTTTGACTCTAAATATTTGCTCAGTGAGAAGGTGAGAACTGGCTCCGGTGAAAACCCCACCCTAATGCCACAGCGGGCCCCACCCACAGTCACTAAGCGAATGAGTGAACTATGCAATGCAGTCTCCACAAAGACAGATGCGCAGAACAGAATATACAACCATGTCCACTTCATGACAGCAGGGACTTCTGTGTCCCCAGCACCAGCATAGATAACGACAAGTTTTGGCTAACTTCCCCTATGCTGGGAGATACGGTGTAGGGGTGAGAGGCTGGGAGATAAGGTGTAGAGGTGAGATATGGTGCAGGGGTGAGAGGCAGGTTCAGCCTCACTGACATGCCTCAGTTTCCTCACCTGAAAGCAGAGATCATAGGAATTCTGCCTTTGCAGCTAGTCATGGGGATTAGATGAGCTGACATATATAAAGTGCTCAGAACAGCGCCTGGCACATTAGTGAACGTGCTCGAGGGCATTGCTGTGAGAGAGAAATGGATTTGGACTATATTCAGCCACTGACATTGGGGATTTTTCTGTGACAGTAGCTAATATAACCTAATTAATAAGTCCTCAGTACATGCTAGCAATTTATTTTCCTAGAGAACTCTGAGCGGCCCATCCCATAAAGAAGGCTTTATTGTATGCTGTGGAAATTGGTTATGAATTTTAAAGCATTGTAACACAGACCTGTGTACATTACATACACCCGCATCTATAGGACGCGGGTATACTTACATGAAATAAGCATTTTATGTATTTCTAGCTATTGTTATATGGTTGACCCTCCTCACCTCCCATTCACTGTCTCTGTACCAAATTCACCTCCTTTCCAGACTTCTGCAAGAGAAATCATTCCCTAAAGCATTTCGAGATTTCTGGCAACTTTACGGAAGCTTTGTAGGGTCCCAAGAGCACAGAATTTTACCCAAAATGCTCTCAAGGGTAGGTCTCCTTTCTGAGTGTCTGGGCAGTCCCTCTCCTTGCTCCCTTCTCCCGGACCTGTTGTCTCCCCGCTTCTCTGTCCTCTGGAGCACACCTGCCCTGCCCTCGGTGCATCTTGGTTCATTAACCAGTTAACTGCCACGATATTTTAAATTTAATTTAAAAAGGTCTGCCGCTTGCGTCTATAGACCTTTTTAAAGTCTATAACCTGCCTCTCACCCCTGTAGGCCCCACCAACAGTCACTAAGCCAATGAGTGAACTATGCAATGCAGTCTCCACGAAGACAGATGCGCAGAACAGAATATACAACCATGTCCACTTCATGACAGCAGGGACTTCTGTGTTAACCACTTATGGCGTGCAAATGGTTAACAGGAGGCCTCAACAGCTTCTCCCCCTTTTCAACCACACCCCCTTCTCTCCTGAGAAGTGTCTTTATACCAGCTGCTAAGAGGATATACTATCCTCCCTAGTGTTAAAATTACAAATCAGTGTGTTTGAAAAGCATTTTGCAAAGCACTTTCATTTTCTCTCCATTCAATCTGACAAATATTTCATCAGCGCCAACTCTATGCCAGGCATCTTTCTTCATAAGGAAGCCTGCAGGAGGTGAGGTGCGGAGAATGGTCCTGACATGCCCCAAGTCTCCTACCAGATCGGGGACAGTGCTCAACCCCAAGCCAAGGGCTCGCAGGCGGAGCCTCCACACCCCTCTTCTAAGGGTGCATGGCCGCACCTGCTCCCCACGCAGCCTGGCTGCCCTCTGCACAGGCCTGTGCCTCAGCCATCTTTGGACTGACTGTTGGCTCCTAGCACAGTGCTGAGCACAGAAGAAAGGTGAAGAGATGCTTGTTGGGAGGCTGTGTGAAATAATCAGCTGCACGGACCTCTCCTAAGAGGTCCAGACCTGGATAGTCAACTGCCTATTTGATGTCTCATGGTGGATGTCTTAAAGGCATCGTATGCTCAGCAGGTCCAAACCTGAACTATGGTCTTTCCCTCAAGCCTGGTCTTCCGGAGGCACCAACTAGCTCAGCGAATACCTCTCCATTGCTTCCTGGTGCAAGTTTGAGCCCAGCCATCATCGCTGACATCTCCTCCTCCTCACTGCAGGTTCATGACATCCTGCTGTATTAGCTTCTCAGTATCTCTCAAACTCATCGATTGCTCTCCATCGACAATATCACCCACTGCCAGACCACCTTCCTTGCTTCCCTGGAGGACTGCAATAAGTTCCCCACTGGTCATTTTGCACCCACTCTTATCCCTCTCTACAGAGTTATCAAACTGGTCCTTGGAAAATGCCAATCTGATCAGGCCATCTCCAGCTTAAAATACACAACAGCTTCTCCGTGCTCTCAGGAGAAAGCTCAGCAGCCTCTGTCTGTCCTCCCCTCTATGTGCACATGCTATCTGGGCCTCCCTTCTTGCATGCTCCTTCCTACCACAGGATCTTTGCACATGCTGGTCTGGCTGCCTGAGCCCCCACCACATCCTTTGTTGGGAACTCTACCTCCCAGTGAGATGTCTACCACCCTGCTGGCTATTTTGTGTTGGGGGAGATGTTAAGACACGAGTGATGCTGGTGAGAATGTTCCAGTAGAGGAAAGAATTGGCCCAGAAAAAGGAGGGAGCAATGTATAAGCAGTGTGAGGGGGGATGAGGTCCAGGACACAAGTACAAGGGTGGCCTTTGATGGGGTGGATGATGGCCTGTTCCCTGCACCAGGAGGGCAGGAGACACATGTGGGTAGACATGGTGGGAACTTGTGACACTTCTCTTCTGGTTGCTTCTATTTTATTGATGGAATGGGAAGCAGGATCATCAACTGAGAATTAGGAAGGGGAGGCAGGGTTGGAGATTCGAGGAAAGAGGAAGGGAGTCAACTTTTTCTCCACAAGAAAGGGAGAGAGAATGGACCAGGCTTGAGACATGAAGTATGTATGTCGGTGGCTTCAAGGTCCCTCTTGAGATCTTGTGGTTTTCTCAGGCCACATTTAAGCATGCCGCTGCAATTTATCTAGTATGAGGGTTGCCTTTAACCAGGACGGGGGTCTGTGAGGAGAGTGCAAGAAGGGGAGGGAGTGATTATGAAAACGGACAGGCCCGAAGCTGGGTAAACGGGGCAGAGGAAAGATGGGCGTCAATGCATTGGCAGCTAGGGTGGGGGTCAGAGAGTTGTTAGAGTCAGGGGCTCGTGGGAGTGAGCTGAAAGGATGGGCCTGGGAGTCCAAGAGTGGACGCAAAAGACTGAGATTGTGGAGTGTGGTTATTGGTAATCTCAGGGCCAAGTGTAAACCCATGAACTGGGTGGTTCAGGTTGCAAGGAGGTAGGGGTGACATTCAAAGCATTTAGCAACTGGAAAGGGCATCCAAATGAACATATAAGACAAAGCTACAGTTTGTTTTCATTTTCTATGTACATGGAGTATATATTACAAAACTGCTTACTAAGTTAACAGTTGAAGTGCAAATGATTCATCACATTATCCTAATACGCCCCAAATTATCGGTTGGTTTTTAGAAATTATTGGTGTGATCTTTTGATGATGAGACTCTTACAAGCTAAATGACGGCCCTGTCTGGACCACGATTTGACACAGGGAACCACACCAGATGCTCCTGGCCCTTCTCTGCTGCAGCACGAGTCGTTCCGTCTCAGTGAGTACTGAATCTTAGTACTGAGTTTTCTCCCACTCTGGTCGGAGGACTCTGTGTAAATGGCCCTCCATCCTCAGCACCCCAGCAGGCGGGATTGATGGTGGTGAAGGGGAGCGCCGAAACCTCAGAAGTGGTGCTCTCACAGCAGTAGTGTGAGCATAGCTTGGCCTGTCACTCAGGGCAGCAGGAAGGATCTGCTCTGCTTGGGCCCTTGAGCTTGTGCTTGGGCTGGGCCTTGGGGTTGGTAGAGCTGCTGGGCCTGAGGCTCAAAGCTCACCCTTCCGCTCCTCTTTGGGGAGGAGGGAGAGTAGATGGGGCTTCGGTCCCAGCCCCTCCCTCTTCTGCCGGTCAAACAGAGAAGCCAGCCTCTTCCCTAGACTTCTTGGGGTTGATCGGTGTGATAGGTAGGATTTCAGTATTTAAGGACCAGTGACAAGACCAGCAAGGCAGGACTAGTATCTGCTGGCTGAGGCGGGGAGTGTGGCTGTGTGCTGGGGGGACTGTCTGCCTGACTGTGAAATCTCTAAGAGGACTGCCTACAGGAGTGCCTTGGAGAATGAGGCAGGCGGTACTACCTTCCCACAGAACAAGGTGTGCTGGGAGTGAATGGCGGCTTAGGACGTCAGATGGAGAGGGCCAGGATATTTTTCAGAGAGGCAGGGAGTTTGGGAAGGAGGCTGAGGAATGGTCTGGAAACAGCAGTGAGGAGCAGGAGTGTGGGCCAAGAAACACCCCCAATTGCAGGGGAGAGAGCCAGGCTTCCGTCAGAGCAAGAAGAGAAGTTGAGAGTATGGGTGGTTCTGCTGACATTGGGACAAAATTCCAGAGAGCCCAGGGCAAGAACTTGGGAGGCTGGGGAGGTTGCAGATGGGTCAGATTAGGGGATGAACAGAGTGCTGAGGGACAGATGATTAGTAGTGAGAACAACTGAGGTCACCTGGGTCCGAGGCCATAACGGGATTGGTCTCAATGGTCTCTGAGGCTGACGGTGGCGATGAGGCTGTGAGGGTCGGCTGGATGTAGTGGGATCTCCAGGAGCACTTGGAGCTCTGTGGCCCTGGACTCGGTCTGACTAATGTGATGATGAGGCTCATGAGGGGAGGCGGTACCAGTGTCACTCAATCACCTTGGGTGGAATTTAAATTTGGTAGAACCTTCCTGTCAACAGACATCACTACAGTTAGTGGAGAGTGGTGTACTCTTGTTTTCCTGATGCCAGCCTAGAGTTCTGCTGTACTTCCTTTAGACTGGTGGTCATCAAGCCCAGGGGTTGTATGGCTTCAGGCACAAATAGATCCAGGTGCTCAAAAAACCTGGTGTTGGCTTTCCTCCCGGTTGGCTTCATTCTCAAGCAGGCTCTCTCCCCAAAAGGAGACCAAGGGCTAAGTGCCCGGCCCGGGGGTGGTGGAGGGAGATCTCCCTGACCCCTTCCCTCCAGGGACACAGTCTGGAGGGAAAGACAGAACTTTCGGGATGTAATATAATTTACTAGAATGCAATGTCTCACATACTTTGTTAGAGGGAGGTGCAAGCCTATGGAAGCAGAGTTGTTCAGCTAACATTTATGGAGTGCTGACTGTATGTACACTCTCTGTGCAATTTGCTGAAAACAGGGAAAAATATGCTTTCTGTCCCACAGAACTTAGTCTATGGTGGGGGACAGAAGGCAGATGCTGTGGTGTAGCAGCATATGTGTTGTGACAGAGCAGGGCCTGTCTGGGTGTACACAGTAGGTGCATATGTGAGTGTGTGAGTGTGTGGGTGTTGACACAGGCCTCCTGAGGCGGGGGGTGGCTGAGCTGCTACAGAAGGTGCCGAAGGTGGAGAAGGAGTTAGCTAGGAAAAGCAGGTCGGGGTGTGTGTGTGTGTGTGTGTGTGCGTGTGTGTGTTGGGGTGTGGTGAGGAAGTAGTAGAGGGTGAGAAGGGATTCTAGGAAGAGGAACCAGTAAGAGCAAAGTCAGGGGAGTGCTGGGCACACAGGAGGAACAGACTCAGGGTGTGTGTGTGTGTGTGTGTGTGTGTGTGTGTGTGTCAGAGAAAGTTCCCCAAAGCAGAGTCAGGGCCATGAGGAAGCCTGAAGGTAGTGGCTGCTGGAGCTGGCCTGTACCGGCTCATGGGAGCCGACGGTTGGTGTCTTTTCCTAACTTACATTAGAAGCTTGAAGTCAGCCACGGTGGGAGTATTTGCACCATGGGAATTGGCAAATAGTACAACTCAAGGTCCCCAGAGAGCCAGTTGTTAGGCATCTACCAGCACACCACTGGATGAAGGGCCGTCCCTTGTGAGGGGTCGGCTGGTGTAAAGACATGACATCCTAGTGGGATTGGAGATTTCCAAAAACATGGCTTCCACTTAGAGTGCAGGGTGGGCGAGGGGAGAGCAGGAGGTGGCTGGAGAGGGACAGGGGCCAGATCCCGCAGGGGCCCGTGGTCCAGGCTGAACTGCTCACTCCCCCGACAGACACTGGCTTTGAGCTTTTGGAAGATGAGAGAGTGAGGGGAGACTCTCCCACCATGAACTAGGGGCCCAATAAGCACAAAAGTCTCTGCTGAACCCCGACCCCAGAAGGGCAGCAAGACCGCACCAACCCCAGAGCCGCGAGACTTCAGGCCAAGTCAGGACAGAAAGGCCATGGGCTGTGCCTGCGGCTGCCGCAGCTCTGCCTCCAGGAATTGACCAGCTCACGCTGGAAATTTCAGCTTGCAGGTATTAAGTAGTTTAAGAGGAGGTTTCATCAGCTTTGTAAAAAGCACATTAATATCTCACAACACCAACTGCTGCCTCATGTCTTTGAATTCAATAAGCTCTTCATAAACCTGGTCATTAGGGGCTGCACGGAGCTGTTCTGTTTTCCACTTTTCTTGAGGAGTTGTAGGAACAGCATGGGAGCAGGGGGTGGCGGGGCTCTGGTGGAGGGCTGAGGCGCGAGATGGAGGCTGGCTCAGTAATTTTTTTAAGTGAAGCAAATGAAGGGTTTGGTGGGAGCTGCTTTCTCTGTGTTTTAAACCTTTGCTACTCCTAGCTCTTTGCTTTGCTGGCAGGGCCCTCCCTGAAGGCAGGGATTCAGGAGACCCTGAGCGGGTGAGCGATGCCTGGCTCATCCCTCCTGGAACGCCAACCCCCCCTGGCACAGCGCTGGCACGAGTCTGCATTTCTCACAAGCTCCCAGACAGTGCTGACACTGCAGGGTTTGAAACAACAGCCTATGTGGTTCACTCATTTGCCTATTGTTCATTTGCTCATCCATCCATTCACCGGATTGTTTTGAATGCCTACTATGTGCTAGGTCCTGTGCAGACACTGGGTGGGGTTAGAATGGGGTAAGAAGCCTGCTGTGGCTGCCTTCCTCATTCCCCCAAGTGTGCCCTTTCCATTTGCCCCGAGCTCTCACCCGCAGAAGTCCTGACCCCACAGTGAGTACTTGCTCATACGGTAGTATCCTGTCCTCATTCTTGTCTCCACAGCTACTTCTTTAGTTCCCTCCATGTGATGCAGGGGAAGAGATTGTGCTCAGACTCAGAAAGATCTGGCTTCTAAGCCTGGCTCTGCTAGCTATCTGCTGTGTGGCCATGAGCAAGTTATGCGACCTCTCTGTGCCTCAGTTTCCTCAGCTGTAAGAAAGGGATATTAATCTCTGCCCTGCGAGGTGATTCTGAGGACTCAGTGGGATGACAGAAGTGAAGGCCCCTAGTGTGTTCCTAACCCAGAGCAGGCACTCAATGAATGTAGTTCTCCCTTCTCTTTCTTTTTCAAATGACACCTCTTTCAGGAGGCCTTTCTTGATTGCCCTTAGCAAGAAAGACTCTTTCCCTCCCAGAGCTTCCATGCAGTGCTTCTGGATTGTAATGAGCACAGGAATCAGCCGGGGGTCATGTTAAGCCAGATTCTGACTCAGGGGGCCTGGGCTGGGGCCTGAGAGTCTGCATTTCTCACAGTTCCCAGGCAGCGCCGACACTGCAGGGCCCTGATGGACCATACTCTGGGCTGGCTCGCGAGCCTTCAAGCACTTTGTATCTGTTCTGGTCACATTCTGCGTCCTGGCGTCATTGTTTAGAAACAAATGGCTGCAATCTGTAAGCTCCTCAAGGGCAGGATTTTTAGTTCCCCGAACAGACCACATCGCCCTGGATTCTGAGAGGCTCACAGGCACATTCCAGTGTTTCCGAAGTGGGTCTGTGTCTTATAAACAGGAGGGTTCATTTACTCATTGTTATATTGATGGCGTGTTATGTAATTACTGATAATGGCTACATGACAAATGTTTACTGAACAGACAAATGAATGAGTCAGTGTGTGTGTGTGTGCGCATGTGCATGCACCTGTGTGTGGGCAGGGAGTGTACTACACATCCCCTCCTAAACAGATGAACATTATGTCAACTATTAGAATCCCCAGGGCACAGGAGATTCTGTGCCTCTCTTATTAAAAGCCTATTTGACAATATCAAAATATGTGTAGACCCCACCATCCAGCAGTTTCTCTTAGGAATTTGCTTTGGAAGAGCACTTGCCTGTGTGCACAAGGAGATGAATCTAGAATGTCTGTCACAGCGCTGCTTGTAACAGCCGAACACTGGGGACAGCCCACACTTCTGTTGTCAGAGAATGATAATACCTGGGAGGGTATTACTGTAATGGGGTCAGTGGAGGTGAGTGGACCACAGCTACACATGTCAGCACAGGTGAATTCCACAAACATAATGTTGAACATAAAAAATCAAGCTGCAGGAAAATGCATATGGTATGGTTCCATTTCCCAAAAGTTAAAAAACTTGTACAACTAGACCATAGATTGCTCAGAAATACCTACAATTGTGGTGAAACGTTAAAGTCAAGCAAGCCGATGATACACACAGGACTCAAGAGGGTGTTGACCCGACCTGGGTGGGGCAGGAGATGTGGCAGGGCGGGCACACGATGGCTGTAACGTACTGGGGATGCTCCATTTCTTAGCCTGATGGCGAATGCACAGGCACTCATTTTATTGTTATTCTCTATGCCTCACTATGGCAGAGCCTGCTGGCTGTTTCCTAATATCCTGCTCTCTCTATCTTCCCATGTTTCACCTGGATATGTGGCTTCCTAGAATGTAGACTTTAGTTCCCAGCCTCTCTTGCAGCTAGAAGAGGCCATGTGACTAAGTTCTGACCAAGGGATATAAGTGGGAGTGGTGGGAGCAACTTCTGAGAAATGTCCTTCATGGGACATCCCCTGCTCAGCTCTTTCCTCTGGGTATATGGACTGTGGAGGTCCACGGTGCCATCTTGGAACATGACACAACCTCGAGAATGGAGAGCTGCATGATGATAGAATAAGGTACAGGCGTCTGGACCACGCCACCATGGAGTCGTACCAGCCCTGGGCATCTGATCTCTAGAGTTGTGCGACGAGAGAGAAATAAACCATCTTTTTAATTTTAGTTTAAAAAAATCTGATAGCTGAACCTAATCCTAATAAACATAATCATATATGTTAAAATAGTCTCTGCCCAGCTGGTGTGGCTCAGTGGCCCATGGACCAGGAGGCCACTGGTTAGATTCGCAGTCAGGGCACATACCCAGGTTGTGGGCTCGATCCCCAGTAAGGGGTGTGCAGGAGGCAGCTGATCAATGTGTTTATCTCTCTATCCTCCCTTCCTCTCCCTAAAATCAATAAAAATATATTTTTAAAAAAACTTTTTATATGTACTTCATATCATCACATTTTTAAGAAGACAATTTATTGAACCCTCAGTGCTGGCATCTAACAGGTGCTCATTAAATATCTATAGAATAACTGAATGAATTAATAGGTATCTCCATGTTCCTCACAAACTCTTTGTTCAGGGTAAACTTTTGTACTATCCAGTGCTAGCTGTGGCCGTGAATATGGGAGGCATAGGTGGGGGCATTGCTGAGAAGTAGGTGGGGTGCATCAGCCTTGGACTAAGGAGGCTGGGAAGGGTGTAAGATGATGGGTTTGACCTCAGACAGGAGGGATGTAATAGATCCCAGTGACAATAAGCAAACTACAATTATGGATTGTCGGTACTTAGAAATTATGGAGGAGGCCACTGGAGATGGTGGTCAGGGCCCCATACTGGGTATCTAGGCGTCACGGGGAGGGGTGTTCATGGGCTGGTGGATTGATATGGGCCTGACCTCACCAAGATGGAGAACTTGAAGGATCTGTGTTCTGAACTTCAAGGCACCTTCATCACATCCTTGAACTCTGAGTCTTGCTCCCCCATAGTGCTGACACTGGAGCAGGCCCCAGGGACAGGAAAACCTCAGGTCCACTTCACACCACAGTGTGATTGAAGGCTGTTCCCATGAGGTTAAGGACCCTTAGCACAGGTAACAAGCTAACCTAAAACATACTCCATGAAGTAGGCTATGAAGGAACCTTCCCAAAATACTGTTCAGTTAACTCAACTCCTACTACTAAAGAGGCAGTGAAGGTCAGCGGTTAGCCTCAGAGTCTGGAGGTGGGACACTGGATTTGTATCCCAGTGAACTTCTCTGATCCTCAGTCTTCTTGTCTGTAAAATGGGGAGACAGAAAGACCTGCCTCACAGGATTGTGAGCATAGCATAAAGCACTGCATCAAGAGGGCTTAGCACAGTTCCTGGCACCCATAAGGGCTCAGTCAGTGGTAGGTGCTGTTTCCCATTGCTGGGCCCCATGCTGGGGGCACAGATGGGTCACATGCAGTCCCTGCCCTCAGAAAGCTCACAGACTAGTCAGAGAATGGTGATCACACTCGGACGTGTCAAGAGAGCTCCCTGGTGGAGACATGCCCAGGGAGGACGGGGACCTGATACGATTAGATCCTACAAGACAGGACTGTTCAAATGACTATGTCAACCCCAGAGCCCCAGGAGCAGGCAGATAATGAATAAATACTGTCATCTGCCAACAGCTCCACATTCATCTTGAGAAGCCTGTGGTAGAGAGGAAAGATGGCCGTGCCATTCAGTGAGAGAGCTCGTCTCTGAGCTCTCCTTCTGCCATTTATTACCCATGTGATCCAGGGCACGTCATTCACTTTTGATTCATTCAGGCTTTCGGCTAGTCCTCAAGTTCACTGAGGATCTACTAGATGTGGTGGTTGAGCTAGGTACCCCCATAGAGAGGGGATCAGTGCAGCAGATTCCCTGTCCCCAAGAGCTATGAGTCCAGGAGACGCCTGGACAAATAATTAACTACTATGGTGCAGAATGAAAACAACGGGAGGGCAGGGGTGGTGGCGGGCGGCCCCTCAGGGAAGCTGGCATGAACCAGGCACTGGGCTGGGCACATTACATTTTATCCTCAAACACCTTTCATTGTTTTTTCCACTTCAAAGGTGTGGAAATGGAGGCACAGAGAGGTGAGGGAATGCATCTACGGATTAACTGCCAGTGTGAGCGAAGGAGCTGAGATTTGACCCCAAACAGTGGGGCTCTAGGTGACCCTGTGCCCTGTTGTTACAGCAGAGCACAGGACACTGGAGGCGGGTGGGAGGATGCACGGCTCAGTCTGGGTGGTGGTGGGTTGCCAGGAAGGCTTCCTGGAAGAAGCTGCATCTTAGATGAGCCGCAAAGGATAAGTAGAAGTTGGCAGTTGGCAGATGAAGGGAGGGCAGAGAGGTGCTAGGGAGAAGAGCAAGGGTTATGAGAGAGAGATGGAGAGACAGAGGGAGAGAGGGGGTGCGAGAGAAGAGAGAGAGGGGAGAGAGAGGAGAGAGGAGGAGGAGGAGGAGGAGAGAGAGAGAGAGAGAGAGAGAGAGAGAG
>NW_005371131.1:1848303-1855181 GCF_000412655.1 Myotis brandtii | reverse complement strand
GTGTGTGTGTGTGTGTGTGTGTGTGTGTGTGTGTGTGTGTGTAACCAGTTGGGAGAGATAGTAGCTGTGATCAGATTATTTAAGGCCTAATAAGCCATTCAAAGTATGAATTTAGGAGCCATGGGGAGCCACCGAGGGGTTTTAAGCAGGGGATTAATGTGACCAGACTTGTGCTTTAGGTTGATGGCCCTGGTGGTCGACTGGGGATTAGACTGGAGGGGAAGACTGAAGCCACGAGCCCCGTCAAGGCCACCAGGGTCTCTTGCCCGGTCACACTGACCGGAGTGGTCCAGGTGAGAGCTGGAGGTGGCTTGGCAGGGCAGGGACTGTGGGGGTGGAGAGAAGTGGATGGATATGAAGTCGCTTGAGATCACTTATCTGTAAAATGGGGAAATGGGCCGGTGCTGCTTCTCTGATAGTGTAATTGAATAGATGAAATGAGAGCTAATAAACCCATTTGGTAAATTGCACCCCCCCCCGCCCTCGCCCCCAGCCATGCAAAGCTGCAGGCCAGTTAGCACAACCGTCCTTCAGTGAGCAAGTCTGTGCCAGACTTACACCTCTCCCTCCGTGCGTGCACTTTCCAAACCCTGGACGGATTGCTGCTCTAACTTGCACTGGTGTGTGACCTGGTCAGGCCACGTTCCCTCTCTAAGGCTTGATCTTCTCCCTTGTAAAATGGGAGTAAGGTTGATGTAAAAATGAACAAGATAATGTACAAATAATTCTGGGTGGACACCAGGCCTGTCACATCGTAAGTGCTAGGGAAGCAAACATCTCTACAGGGATAGCTTCTCTTCTGCTACTCCACGCACAAAGATCACGAGGCCTGGCTGCCAGGACGTGTCTTGCAGACTTTGCCTTCTGAGGGACACTCCTTCCTGCTAGCAGGCATGAAGGTCCCCAATATGCACCCAGATTCATCGATGGAATGAAAAAAAATGCCAGTGGCCTTTCCTGCTTCACAAAATCCACCTTAACTTTCTGAACATTGATTTTTTTTTCCCAACTCCCCTTGGTTCATTTCTTTTATCTGCTTAGGCCCATTCAATTTCATGGCAGAGATCCAGGCCAAAGTGGTCAAATGCCACCCAAACCGCTCACCCACAGATGGAAATGTTTCATGTGACAGGATCCATAGGCCTGGGGATCCATCTAACCACACTCTTGTTTCCAAGCCAAACACACTGGCTCACTCAGAAGTCTCCAAGACTCCCATTGCCTGCAGCACAGAGAGCAGGTGTCTTAAGACCCAGACATTCTCAGCTATGTCCAGTTGGACCCCGGCTTCCCGCCTCATCTGCTCTGACTCTTCTCTCCCCACTAAGCTGGTCTCAGCAAAGCATTTGCCCATTCCTCGCTCCTCACCTTTGCTCACACTTTCCCTCCCAGACAAACCAAGCCCTCCCCTCTTTTCTATTTAAAACATGCCTGTTTCACTGGGCTAGGAGAGCTAGGAGCCATTGGTGGGGATTCTACAAGCAGGATCAGACTAGGTGAGATGCCCAGGTCCAAATTTAAGGAGGCATTTGCTCTCAGAGTTGTGCAGGTGCACCGAGCACCTCCTTCAATTTGCACCTCACCTCAGTTGGACCCTGTCAAGGGGAGAGTGAGATGTCAGCTTGGTGCCTGGGTGAGTGTTGTGGTTTTCCAGTCTGCCTCCCAAGGTAGTGACCTCCCTGTCACTGGCGGGGTCCATGCAGAGGGTGGTCAGCTGCCTTTTAAGGATGCTGCAGGGGGCATTTCTGGGAGGTGGAGTAGATGGTTCTGAGGTGCCTTTCATCCCCTGGAAGCTAGGATTTAAGGAGCCCTCCCTGATCCCTACAGCTCAGAGCTGCCTCCTCTCAACTCTGCTTTTACCCCCACGATCATTCATCTGGCAATTAACCACAAGCTGCCTTGTGACAGCTCTTGTATTGCCGTCCTGTCTTGTTATTTCTGATTTCACCAGTTCACGTGCCATTTTCCTAATAGTGTTCTGTGTGCATTGAGGACAGGCATTGAGCTGTGCATCTTCTATTCTCTCTCAGGGCATGTGAGGCACTGTGATATTTCTTAAAGATTCTCCCTGTGCCAATACTTTATATCTCCCCTGATTTACTTACCACATCAATCCCTTGGGTGAGTTCTATTCATGACCCATTCTACAGATGAGGGGCTGGAGGCTCATAGAGCTTGATAAATATTAACTACTTTTTAAAAATAGAAACTCAAGACAGATGCTATCAGAATACCTGGGTGTGTACCTTGGGGAAGTTGTTTAACCACTTTGGGCCTCAGTTTCCTTGCTGTAAAATGGGATAATAATATTACCTATTTTCCAGTTTTGGTGAGGGTTAAGTTAATATATGTGTAAAGCTCTTAGAATGGTGCATGTTATAGGCTCTCAGTACACATGATATATTATCACTATCTTTGTTACGATAACAAGAGTGGCAGGGCTTGTCATATCTAGAAAAGAGAATGATCAGAATGCGAGTCTTAGAATTTCAAGGTGTTTAAAAAGATCATCCAGGTGGGAAGACAGGCGTCTCCCCTTCAGAGCATGTGGTTTCCTCAGAATTATCCATCTCCTCAGTGGAGAGGTTCCTTCCTCCGAAGCCACTTGTAGAAATGGAAACGGGGGTTCCCATGAGTCTCATCGGCAGGAATCAGTTCCTGAGGACTTGATGTCCTTTGGGGAAAATGCAAAGAGAGTTCTCAAAACCATAAAGCTGAGGGCAGCACTTGGTCTTTAATGATCGATCAGTGGATTAAAAACACATTGGCAGCCTTCACTGTGCTAGGCACTCTGCTAGGGAAGCAGATAAGGATGAAAAAGTCAGAATCTTTGCTCTGAAGCCTTCATAGTCTGGGGGACTGAGAGGAGGATGGAGAATTGGACACAGTGAGCCCTGGTCCCCTAAAGCCCGCCTGTACTAAAGGAGGAGCAGATGAGACAGCCAGGCCACTTCTGCCTCTCCACCACCATCCCAGGAGGAAAAGGGTTCTTGAGGGATGAGAAAAACTACTGAGAGACTGTGCAGCTGATCCAGACAGCTCGGAGAGGACAAGGTCAGCAGGGCGGGGGAGTTGGTTGTACTAGTTGATGGGTGTGTGAGGAAGAGGTGGAGGCAAACTCTCAGAGGACCACAAGGCCTCTTCCAACCACTGAAGAAGAGCGAGCAGGCTCTGGAAAGACCTGCCCTGCCGGCGCCTCTGGCCCACCGTTGGCCGCTAAGAGCAGCACGTTGGTTGCTGTTGGGAAGCCAAACACTGTTTGCATTTCTGTCACTTAAAACAATGTGGTGTTGTGACACTCTGGAATCTGAAGATAAATGTTTAATAAAAGGATTCAATTTGATATGATGTCAAAACTTAATTAGATCCATAATGCACAGAGGGCTCTGCAGGCCCTTTAATTAGGAGCTACATCAGAGTCTCGCATGTGTGAGTGTGTGTGTGTGTGTGTGTGTGTCTCCAGCACTGTGGAGGGGCTGCCTGGCTGGGATGGCGCCTCCCAGCCTGGAGGCCTGCAGATTCTGGCTCAAGGGCACTGCTTTTGGCAGCGCTGACAGCAGTGATGGAGGGTCCGGGCCCATTCTGTGCTTTGGAATCTTGTATTTTCTCAGATTGGGGCTGCAGCATGTGACTGTAAAATGCTGCGTGTGAATCTAACCTATCTGAGGCTCAAGGTCATGACCCCAGGTCAGGTTAGGACTCCTAATAGGAGGCCAGCCCTGCACAGGGGAACCCAGGGGCATTGAAGATCAAGGCTGTTAGAAACTTAAACAGCCATGTTTTCGATTCCAGCCAACACTGACATTCCACAGGTATGTACCGGTATAGCTACACTGACTGCCAAATATGACTGCTGTCCAAGCACCCCCGAATTCCTCTTCTCTCCACTGCCCTGGCCATGCCAACCCCTCCTTCAGGATCTTCTCAACACCCCCATTTCCTCCATTCCAGCAACTAACATGGGACCTGACACTCATGTCTCCAGGATGCTGTTCCAGCACCATGGCCAGCACCCACTCTGCCTGGTCAGGGTCTAGGCCCGAGAAGTTGTGCAATATACTGACTATTGCCCAATTACAGCCTGTAAAAATGACAGCAGTCTGATGGCACGAGGTTATAGACCATCAGCATGAGCTCTGAAGTCAGACCCTACCCCACCCCCAAATTCAAGAGTCTCCAGCGCTGCCTGCTATGAGCTGTGCTAATACTCTGAGCCTCCACTATAAATGGGGTTAATAACACCTATGTCAAACTGCTGTTGTGAAGATCAATGAACATAAATAATATGAGTGGTTCCAGGTTAGCACTTTAGATTCAGATTCCAGAAATCCAAGTTCAAGTATCAGGGGGATGTTTTAAAGGGTGTAGAATGTGGAGTTGAAGAGTATACTATCTGGCGCAGACTGTCTAGGTTCAAATCCCAGCTCTGCCACCTGAAAGCCATGACCAAATACATTGGGGAAATGCTGGGTTAACAGGGCTCGCCAGAGCCTTTCCTACACTAATTGCATTGTCGAACTCTAATGTAGGAGTAAAGTGCACAACCCTCCCCAAAATTAATTTCACTCCTGACTGTGTGTGTGTGTGTGTGTGTGTGTGTGTGTGTGTGTGTTACCTCGGGGGCTACATACAGTCTTTTGATCATCCTTTGGGAAACATTGCACAAATGAATCTTCGATTCACTCCTGTACATTCATGTAGAGCAGAGGGTAATGAAGAAGTAGGGTACAAAAATTTCCAACACCTTCCCCCCCACATTGAGTGCTAGCATGGGAGGCATTTTTACACCCGTCCCTACTATATCTGCTGGCCTCTGCCGTGCCCTGTTGGCATCATTTGACCCAGCCGAGCACTCTAGTCCACTGATGTGCCTCTTCCCTTGGCGCCTGGGACCCTCCTCTCACCCTGTGGCCTGGTTTTCTTCCTGCTCATTTTAAGATGCCTTTGCAAGTTCCTCCTCTGATTATCCTGTAATTTGGCGTCCTGGGGGCTCTCCCCTTGGCCCTCTTCTCTTTTCACTCTGTATAAGTTCCTCCTGGCTTTAATTTTCATTACATACTGATGATCCACAAGTCTTTGCCTCCAACCCAGGCCTGTCTTTTTCACATCTCCCTATGAACATCCCACAGATACCTGGACCTCAACCTGAACTTATTGTCTACTCCCCCCACTCTCTTTCCAGAGACTCTCTCTTAATAAACCACGCCTCATCCGGCTGCTTTCCCAAGCTGCAAATCCAGGAGTACCCTTGGTTTCTACCTCTCCATCCCCACTCTCATCTCATCACCAATTCTCTAACACGCCTTGAACCATTTGAGCTTTGGTCCAGACCACCACTGAACCTCCCTGTGCTATTAGAACACCCTCCAACCTCAGCGGCTCCCCTGTTTCCCTCTTACCCATTTCAGATCTACTCCCCACCCTGCAGCCACTGTGATTCGAAAAAGGTGAAATCTGGGTTGCCTCTTCTCTGCTTAAAGACGCTCAATGTCCCCGTCTTCCCTCCCCTCCCCCATTCCTAAAGGATAGGGTCCTTTGGCAAGCTCTGCAGGATCCATCACAATTTGCTGTTCAGATCCCCATCTCATCTATCTTCAGAAGCAACACTTCAGCCATCCTGAGCTGCTCTGACTCCTACGATCTGCTGTGCTGGCTCCTCTCTTCGACTTTTCCACCTTTTCCATGTGTACTTCCTTCCCCACTTCCCTACAACCCCCTCCCCTCGGCCCACCCCCTGGATGCCTCCTATTGGCTCTTCAGCTCTCAGTTTATGCATAATTTCCTCTAGGAAGGTTTCCTTGGAGTCCTGTTCCTTCCCCCACATCACCCCAAACAATGGGCTGGCCCCCCATCTGTTTCCCACTGCACTCATGCTCCCCCATTTGGTAATACTTCCCACACCTCATTGAGGTGGTACATTGGCCTGTTTCCTCTGCTGGAGTGTTAGCCTCTTCAAGAGCTGCTGGTTTACCATCATGTCCTTAGGTAAAAGGTAGCCTGCCTACCTTCTTGTGTCTCCAGTCGTGCCCATGTACCATTTCAGCCCTTGCCAGAGAGTGGGTAAGGTGGTGGGAGCAACAAGTAGTGGGAGCAACAAGTAGTGGGAGCTACGATGCCACAATCAATTTTGCTGGGTCAGTGTAGCTAGTGAAAGGCTTGTGGAGGGAAACGATTGCAACTATTGACTCAAATGAGGTTGGGGGATTTTCTGTGGTTTGCGATGATTCATTTGCCCATTACCAGCTGTGATGTGAATCAGCAGCACTGACAGACGGCCTGGGCCTACTGCACAGGAGGGAGGCGCGTCGGAGCCTGGAGGCAGAGGGGGTTCTCCTTTCCCAGCTTCTCGGGTGCCTCCCCTCACCTCTTGAGCAGTGCCTGACTGACAGCAAGGGGCATCATGACTTGGTTTACTTCCTGTCTCCCTCGCTAGAGATGCCCCAATTGGAGCAGGAACTATATATGTTTTATTCACAGTGTATCCCCACCACCCACAAGTGCCTTGGCTTACACCAGGTGCTCAGTGACTGTCTGGGGAATGAATGAATTGAATGAATGTTTTTGCAGCCATATGCCCATTACAGCATATAAGGCCCCATCAGATTGGTTTGGAGGGAAAGACTGAGCACACAGTTTGTGGTGATTGTCTGGAATATCACACAGAGAAGACCAATGAGCAAATGGCATGAATTGCCACCCACTGTACCCATTTTTGCGTATCACCTACAGCCGCCCCTGGTTTAGTCTGTGATGACTGCTACACTAGGCTGTCACTCTCTACCATTCACTCTGCTTCAGACACACAGGCTTCCCAGTTTCTCCTTAAACACACTGAGCAGCATTCCCCCCACCCCCCCCCCCCCCGCATTCGGCCTCCC
>NW_005371131.1:1777336-1848253 GCF_000412655.1 Myotis brandtii | reverse complement strand
TTTCAGGCTCCCTGCCTGCACCACTCTTGCCCTATCCACACGGCTGCATCTCTCACTTCATTCAGGTCTCTGACCAAAAATCGTCTGACCATCGTCCTCTGTTCCCGTGTAGCTGGATTTACCTTTCTTCTTATTTAATCACTAGCTAATGTCCGTTTGCATTTTTATTTGCTGTATATTTGCTCGGTGTCTCCCTTGCTAGAGTGGGAGATCCACAAGGGCAGAGCTTTGCTCTGTTCACTGTTGCAGCCCAATGTTTAAAACAGTGCGGCACATAGCAGGTGCTCAATAAATGCTTGTGGGTTACGTGAGTACATCTTTGCATGTTCTGCTTTAGCCTTTTGCTTTCTAAAGAAATAATGTCACAATAGGTACCAGTTTCTTTTTAAAAGACCTTATTGGCATCCTGCATGTAAAGGTAAGAAAGCGTATGTATGTTCATCCCCCATTTATTCCTCAGAACTACCTAAGCTGTAGGTGGAATTTTCATTTCCCATTTTTCTAAGCCAGGGCTCAAAAAAATAAAGTCATTGCCACAAAAGACTCCAAATCTGGTATCCTCTGAATGACAATGTCCTTGAATTACTGAACCTCTTGTTGCCTTGGTTTCCTCATCTGTGATATGGAGATAAGAAAAGTTTAGGCCTCATTGAGTTGCTGTGAAGGCGCTAGTTTGGTTAAATGCTTAGAGAAATGCCTGGCACATACTAAGAACTCTTTAAATGCTAGTTATTCTTGTTGAGTCATTTTAATATTGAATTTTTATTGAAATCCTTCCTTATTAGAATTCCATCCCTGAACTTATGTATTTTTCATGTAGTTGCATTGTAGGCTTATTTTGAAGACAAAAGGGCGACCTCTAGGAAAATTCCTATTCCTGGCACCTAATAGGTGTGCAATAAAACATCAGTCTCTCTTTCCCTCTTGAGTTCAAAAGGCAGTGTGGTATGGTGGGATGGATGTGAGCTTGGGAATCACAGTGCAAGGACGGAGCTCTGTCTTCATCAGCCCTCTGCTTACCTACCCTCTCTGAGCTGTTTGCTCACCTGTGGAACGGGAGAACGGCTCCTGCTGTGGGGGATTTCTGAGAAGATTCGTTGAGATAGCATATATCGAACCCCTGCCACATTCTAGGGTCTGTTAGTTTTCAGTCTAAAACTTAGGAGCCCTGCATGTTTCAACTGCTTGTATAGAACAGCAGTCACTAACCGGTGGTCCCAAAGGTTGGCTACCACTGGTCTAGAGTATAAGCATGTTTACCCGGCCATAGTGGCTGACCAATACACGTGTGCTGAATGACTGTCTCTGATTCTATGGGGCCAAATGCCACCAGAGGCAGAGGTTGAGGGCAGAGGGGGAGGGGCGGGTAGTGACTTCTGAGTCGTGTGCTGGTGATACCTGGAGGCTTTAGGATGGTTCCAGGGCCCGGGGACACTGCCAGCCTCTTCTCTGTGACTTTGCTCCCTTGGGTCTCCGGAGGACCGACCTCCCTTTGCTTCCCAAAGAGGAGCCTGCTGCCATATGGTCGTGTCTTCAGCTGGGCTGGAGCCTGGGTGGAACCCAGAGGAAAGCAGCCAAGTGTGCCTGCAGGGGCCCCTCGGAGACAGCTGCTCCTCTGTCACATCCCGGGCTGCAGAGGCTGCCCCGAGTTGCTGCCAGGTCTGCTGACTGCCCTCACACGAGTGCCTGGCTTTCCCCTTCCTGGGGAGACAGGTGGCAGCTCTATGTGCTCCGTCTCCCTCCACCTCTCTGCCTTCCTGATGGCCACCAGGGCCTGGCTGCCCCTGGTCCAGACGAACCAGAAAGAGAAAGAATGGACATGGCTCAGCAAGGTGGTCACTGACAGTGGGCATGGCTGCTCTCCCTGGCCTGTCCTCCACTTGTGAAAATAGAGGAACAACAGAGCGGCATGCACTCGGGGGTAAAATGTAGAGAAAAGGACAGGAAGTTCACTTCAATTTAAATAATTTAAGAAGTGAAAGTGATATTCTAGGAGTCTGACTTTGCATTGCCACAGACCGCAAGAGTTTAGTCTTTATAATGTAATGCCTACTACATGCCTGGCACTTTCCTCAAAACATCTTTTTAAATCCTCACAGCGGACTTCTGATGCCAATGTTATGATTCCCATTCAGATGAGGAAACTGAGGCCCATTCCGATGAGGAAACTGAGAAAGGTTAATAGGGAGTTGCCCAAGATCTTGCAGCGGCTACGTGGCAGAGCCAGGGTTTAAACTCAGTTCCGCCAGGCCCCCCGATTCTCGTCCCCCTGCTTTGGGGTTTCTCAAACCTGAGTGGTGTAGGGTGCATGAAATGTACATGATTCTCATGGCTTTCAGGATGACAGTCTTAAAAACACTCGGATGTTTAAAAGGTAAAAACATTGCTAGGTACAGATTTCTTATGCTCCCAATTTAAAGCACTTATATGATTGTAAAATACAAACAAAATTACCAAGGAAATACAGAGTTGCAATACTGATCGAATTCAAATTAACAACATTGATTTCATGCGATGGATGTTTTCTGCGGGAGCCTCTCTCGAGTTCGTCATGCCCTGGCCAATACGTGCCAAGTGATTACTCTGTTTGTCTACCGACGTCTTCACTGTGAATTATCTCAAGGCCCTCATGCATGAGGGCCACCACCCTGTCATTTGACCTCAGTTCAGGGGAGCCCGCCATCCACAGTTACTTCTGTTCTCTTCAGTCTGTGACAGTGAAGGCAGTAAATTTCCTGCCCAGGGATACTACTCTCGTGATGTAAAATCACAGCCTCAATTTACTAAATAATTTAAGAAGTGAAAGTGATATTCTACGAGTCTGACTTCCCATTGCCACAGACCGCAAGAGGGTTTAGTCTTTATAATGTAAAATATTTCAACCCGAGGGCCGATGGTTGTCACTTGAAAGCTGGACATACCTGCCACTCCAGTGGCAGCTGGACATGGTTGTCAATCTGTTCAAAGTTCAATGCTGTCACGAGGGGCCGTTGCTTTGTGTAAACACAGAGGCAAGTTCTTGCACTGAAATGGTGCTCACAGGAGCCTCACAGCGCTGTGTAAGCCAGTTATGCGTAAGTGGATTTGAAAAGATTATCATCAACTCGCAAATACAGAAGCGTGTGCATACAACACACACAGCGCCTGGGCCTGCGGTCTGGGAAGGACTTCACTCTGGGAGATCCTGCCTGGCTCCTGTGACTTCACTCAGCAAAGACAAGTAATTGGACACTCAGCTTTCAGCACCAATCTTCCCAGTGTGTTTGCAGAGGGCAAGTGGCTCAGAGAAGGGTTCCCTCACTGGCATGAGGACTTAAGGCAGCTGGTCCTCTGGGAGGCAATTGAATGACTCTCAACCAGGTGACAGCAAAACCCGCACTCCAGAGGGAGGCTTGCAGTGTAGGGGGAGAAATGTATTCACCCAAATGCACTTGGAGAAAGAGGCCTCTAATGTTTTTCTCCCTTTCCTTCAAATAAACAATCACCACCTAGAAAATCTCTTCTCATCCCTCTGCCAGTTCATCTGTTCTAATGATATGGTGGAATGTTTAAGAGCATAGTCTTATGAGTGACACTCCCCACTTTTGAACGCCAGTGACACCAATCACTGGCTGTGTGACCTTGGGCAAGTTCTTAACCTCTCTGTGCCTCTCTTTCTGTTCATCTGTAAAAGCGTGCTGGTGGTAGTGGGTTTGTTATGCAGCTCTCAGGGGGCTTGCATATTAAGCCCTCAGCTTGGGGCCTAGCATCAGGGAGTCCACACGAGGGCAAGGCCACATTTTCAGTATTCGCCAACTTCTCTCTTGCATCTGGCCAGTAGGAGCCCCGAAGGAAGGAGCTTTGTCCTTGGGTTGCACCTCCTTTGGGAAGCCTTCCCCACGTGCAGAAGCCCACAGCGAGAGCTGCCTTCACCGAGCCTTCTCCTGGCTTCTGGATTTGCTACCCAGTCCAAGCCTGTCTGTTCTGGTCACATATTTTGTCTGTAAGAATTTTACATCTTATGAGATGGGAGCAATTGGGGCACAAAGATGACTTTTGTTTGTGGATTAAGCTTGGTGCCTGGATGAATGATAAGTGATGATATGGCATAGGTATTGAGCTCATTCTTGAATTTGATAAAGAAGTCAGGAGAACAGGATAAATTCCACCCCTAACGCCCATATGTGCTTTTTATTAAAAAGACAAAGATGAAGTAGAATCTGTGCGTGCACACACCTGCTCCAGAAGCCGCCCTTTCCCACCCATGCACCCTTGGGCGCTGTGACACATGCCTGCCCCCTTCCCTCCCCACAGCGCAGTTGCGTTTGTCTCCTGGGACAGGGTCTTATTCATCTTGGCATCACAGAATCGTAAGGCACTGGCAAATACTCGGTGCTCAGCAACTATTTCTTGGATGGAGCTGAATTAAAAAGGCAACTGGAGCTCCAGCCGTTTAAGACAAGCGTGAATGTTTGCAAGGCAATCCACACTGTTTTCCATCATGTTAAACATGCAGGTTGGTTCATGCATTTGCCAATGACAACAGCAGTGAAACAGCATGTGCCATTTACTGAGTGCTCGCTGTCTGCTGCTTACTCTACTCAATGCTCTATCTCTATAATCTCATTTAACCCTCCAAACACGGTAACGAAGCAGGCACTGCGATCATTCCCTGTTTAAAGACAGGAAACGGAAACAGAGGCTGTGACTTGTCTAAGGTTGCTTAGCTAGTTGGTGGAGGGGCAGGATTCAGACCCGGACAGTTGGCTCAACCTGTGTTTCCTGAGTTCCTACTATGCATTGGGCACAGACTAGGCATGATGCAAATTACTGTCCGTAGTTCCGAGTTGTCGGTGTGCCCCAGAATGTCCTGGAGGGCTTGTTGAAACAGATGACTGGAACCCAGCCCCAGAGTTTCTGATTGAGTAAGTTTGGGGCGAAGCCCGAAAATCTGCCTTTCTAAAAAGTTCCCCAGGTGCTGACACTCTGGGCACTCTGAGAGCCATTGGTCTATACTCACTTCCTTGGCCTTAAGATAGGGAAAGCGAGTTCAGCAATGTGTGTTAGACACAAGCCATCCATGGGTGGGACCTGGTGACAGAAATGCCCAGTGAAAGCAGAAATCTAGCTTTGGAACTCTAGGGGGCAGAGTGAACAATTTTTAGGCCCTGACTATATGTCATTCCTGCTCTGACACTAATTTACTTAAAAGACAAGGTAAGACACCCTTTTCAATCAGCTGCAGAATTTGGAGAAGTAACAGAGGTATGACTTTGGAGAAGGTTTGAGGTGTTAAGGGCGAGCACTTGACATTCCTGTGCTGGGGCCAGACTGCTCAGTAAAAATCTCAGCACTGCTCCTTCCTGGTGGTGGAATCTCAGGCATGGGACTTACTGTCTTACGCTCAGTGTCCCGATGTTGGAAATGGGGTAACAGGAGTGTCTACCTGATAATGTTCACTCTGAGGGTCAAGTGACTTAGAGCAGCAGTGCTTGGCCCAGAGTTTGCCAGTATCTTTAACTGTTGGTTAATACAACAAGACTGTCTGGCCCGTGTGGCTCAGTGGTTGAGTGTTGACCTATGAGCCAGGAGTTCATGGTTCAATTCCCGGTCAGGGCACATGCCCGGGTTGTGGGCTCCATCTCCCCGTGGGGAGGGGTGTATGTGCAGGAGGCAGCTGATCGATGATTCTCTGTCACCATTGATGTTTGTATTCTCTCTCCCTTCCTCTCTCTGAAATAAATCAAAACATACTAAAAAAATACAGCAGGACTGAGTCTGAAAGAACGAGGTTTAAGCCACTGAAGGGAACTGGGCTGAGAGTATGGGGAATTGCTTCAAAACTGATGATGATAATGTTGTTGATGATGATGATAGTAATAATAATAAGAATTGCTGTTAGTATTATTCATTGAGACATTTGTGGGCCAGTCATTGTGCAAAACGCTCTACTGCAAAATCTCACTGAATCCTCTCAGTAATCCCAACTGTTACCTCTGCTGTTGGGATGAAGAGACTGAGGCTCTACCTGGTTGGCCCCATTAACTCTCGGTGACCCTGGGCAAGTGGCCTGACCTCTCTGGGCCTCCAGGATGGAGTTGGTCTCAAGGTTCTCAAAGGGCTGTGCTGCTCCTGCCTGGTGACTCCTCACCCCACATCATGAAGACGTATCAGATCTTAAAGCCTTGGGGACCCCAGCATGGGAGGCTCTTCCCTCTTGAGCTTCAGGTGTTGAAGTGCCAGGCTCCTTGGAAGTGGTCATCTGGGTTCTAGACACGCCATGAATCATTTCCAAACCATGTAGTACCTTTGAACTCTGGGCATCTCTGTGGGAAGTGGTGGGAGTGGCCCGAGGTGGAGCGAGCAGCAGGCAGAGGTTTCTGGGCACCTTCTCAGCCCACCTGATGCTGGGAGCACCAGCTCTCCTTTACGTGGCACTGACTGCGTGTCAGGCACTGCACCTCATCCCCTGAGCTCCCTGAGCCCCTGTAGCAAGCCCCAGGTATGGAGATGCACAGGTTCCCTATCTAGATGAGGAAGCAGGCCCAGGTAGGTCAGGTTGTTCACCCAAAGCCACCCAGCTCGAGGGTCAGAGCCAGGATTTGAACACAGGCCTGTCTGCCTCCCCAGCCCACAGCAGTGATCACCACCCTGTCTCCCTGTGTCTCTTTGTTTTTCTTTCCCCGGATTTCTCATCATCCCTTCACTCTGCTGGCCCCTCTCTGAACATGCTCATAGTGTCCCAGATCAGGTCTGATATGTACCCTCATGGTATTAAGAAGCACTGAAGCCCTGGCTGGGTGGCTCAGTTGGTTGGAACATCGTCCCATGCACCAAAAAGTTGCAGGTTCGATTCACGGTCAGGGCACATACAGGAAGCAACTGATCAATGCTTCTCTTTCTCTCTCTCTCTCTCTTTCTCACTTCCACTCTCTCTAAAACTAATTTAAAAAAACCCCAACCATATCCTCAGGTGAGGATTAAAAAAATATAAATTAAAAAAAGAAGCAGTGAAAACACTGACCCCCATACTCTGGTTTGGTAGCTCTGGGTGATGTGCCCTCTTGATCATGAACCAGAGGCCCCTTCTGGACCCAATGTTCTTTGAGGCTTGGGTCCTAAAATGTGTTAAAAAGGGCTCTCTGCAGTTCCACTAGGCCAGTGGTCGGCAAACTCATTAGTCAACAGAGCCAAATATCAACAGTACTTCTTCAAAATAGATTTGCCCAGGCCAAAAACCGACTTCTGCGCATGGGCCACGAAGTTTCAATCGCACTGTATACGTGCCCGCACGTGGTATTTTGTGGAAGAGCCACACTCAAGGGGCCAAAGAGCCGCATGTGGCTCGCAAGCCGCAGTTTGCCGACCATGGCACTAGGCTGTGCACAATTGCAGGTGTGGGATTCGGCACATTTCAAAAACTACACTAAATCTATTCTTCATACAGAGGAAGAGCACTGGATATGGAGTTTGAGAACTCATTCTGGCTCTCCCAATAACTCACTCTGTGACCTTGGGCAAGCCCCCTCCCCTCTCTGTGTCTCACTTTATTTTATTTTTTTAAAAATATTTTTTATGTTTTTATTGCTTTCAGAGGGTGGAAGGGAGAGAGAGCAAGAAATGGAAACATTTCCCGGTCAGGGCACATAGTGTCCCATCTGGGACACTATGAGCATGTTGAGAGAGAATCATTGATTGGCTGCCTCCTGCACACTCCCTACTGGGATTGAGCCCACAAACTGGGCATGTGCCCTGACCAGGAATCGAACTGTGACCTCCTGGTTCATGGGTCGACACTCAACCACTGAGCAACACCAGTCGGGCATGTGCCTCATTTTAAATGAGGGTTGGATGAGATGTACAGTTTGGAGACTACATTCTGCCTTCACATTGCTTGTGTACCTGCCCACCCCCTTGCTGAAGGTTGGGGTCTTCAGGACAGAGCATTGGTAACCCTCGTTTGCCTTAGTTGGTGTCCCCAGGGTCTAGACAGCTCCTCTCACAAACTCTGTGTTGAGTAAATATTGTAGAAAGAATGAGCAATGCTTCACAGTGTCTGGTAGGCTGCTCCAGTCTGCAAACTGTAATATTACATTTAGATAATCACCAATGATAGCAGATAATCTGGGTTCTTAGAAAGAAACTGCATTATGCTTTGTCTTATTTGATAAAGTAGCACAGCTTTGGAGACTTGTGTTTATCTTTAACTACAGTTTTAAAAAATAATTTTTAGTAAAACCTTCTGAAAGTAATTTGACTATATGGGGTTTTCTACCTCTAGCCATTTTCTTGGAGAAAAGCAAAAAAATGAAAACAAGTACAACTCAGTCATAGGCAATGTTTGGGGATTTAAAGACACAGGCATGAAACTTTTAGCAGAATGAGCTAGCTGCCTGAAAACCTGGCTGTAGACTGCATTGCCATCTTTAAAACTAGTGTCAGTTGCAGACCAACTAAGAGCTCCAAATTCTAATCTAATTCCTGACCCCGACTTGTGTTAGCCTCTGAACAGGTCACTGAAATGCTCGGCCCAAGCTTGCTCCTATGGCAAAGGATGACAGCATCGACCTACTTCAGTCTTGCCTTTTGTTTCTTTCTTTCTTTTGTCTTTTGATGTGTTTTTAAAGAATCATCTGATCCATATCACTCTACTTTATCCTTTTCTTCCTTCCTGCTTCTCCACCATTCCCTTCTCCTCCTCTTTCTTCCTCTTTTTTAAATTGGATTAAATGTGAAATTAGAAAATAGAAACCATCAGGGTTTTGTTGGTCTGTTTCCCTCTTTATCAACGAAGACAATATTTATGAAAGATCTTCATGGGTTTCGTGGCAAAGCCAAGCTGAGAACCTCAACCAACTAGGAGAGAGCTCTCTGAGAGTTGAGTAATATTTTGGTTCTTGTCTACTCAATGTTTTGCATTAGCAATCAAATTCCCAGCCTTCTGAGAGGGTTCCTGCTCTAACATTAAAACGTACCCCCTTGTCCAAGCAGAAAAGTCTCCGCTGATTAAGAGTCTGCAGCTATAGCCAAGGAAATCTTGGCCTCAGCCATGGTGAGAGGAAGGACTGAGAGTTTTAGAGTAAAACTCAGGCCCCAAGATGGTCAGTGGTGAAGGCATATAGTGAAGGCATTTATTTGATGCATGTTTTTGTCAGAGATGATTTAATTTAATCACAGTGTAATCCTGCAAGCAGGTCTCCTTATCCTCATTTTACAGATGAAATTGAGGTTCAGAGAGGTTAAGTGACTTGGACAGGGTCATACAGATAGGAAGTGACACAGCCCTTCTGACATCATAAGCCTGTTCCCATCAAAGTTTGTTTCCATTCTGCTGAGCAATGCTGCCTTCTGGCATCAGACTTGAGATGGGTGGATTGGAGCCAGACAGGAAGAGACTGGGGAATGAGGTGCAAGCCCCCTGCTCTCTCTCACCCCTGCCCACGCAGGCGCAGGGAGGGAAGTATGGGCAGGGGTGGAGGCTGTGCACTGGAACAATGGGAGGTGGGAATGGGACTCCTGGCTGTGTGTGTGTGTGTGTGTGTGTGTGTGTGTGTGTGTATACACAGAGAGGCAGAATGAGAGAGCCAGGGTAAATATATAATTAGGTATTGTTTGCTTCCAAATGAAAATAGCATTATGGTTTATTTCCAATTTTAAAAGCAAGGCATGCTTGTGGTAATATAATTTAGTCTGTACAGAAAGGGATAATAAAGGAAGTGAAAACCACCCATAATCCCACAATCTAGAGATAACTGTGACCCACGACAGCTGGGCTCTGAGCTCTACATTCTCAGGTTTGCTACCTTAAACTCACCTCGGTCTTGCCTGTTGGTGAGTTGCCATGGAGACCACCAGAAAACAGTTAACATGAATAACTCTGATTTTTGAAATTTGGACTCCCTTGTCTGGGAGGTTGTAGGGTGGCGAATAACTTCTTTGGGTTTATTTGATCTAAGATGGATGTTAAAACTAGCAAAACACGATTAGCTCATTCAAAGTATGTTTTCAAAGGCAAGGAATATGGGAAAATTTTTTATATGATGTTTAGACAAAAGAGAACTTGTATTCAATATGTTGAGTCTTGAGTAAGATATATATCTACACTCAGAAAAAAAGACAAAGAAATTTCAGTATTTCTCCTAAAATGTTATCAGTGCTTATTTCTCAATGAATTATTTTAGTTGTCTTCTTCATATTTTTCTGTACTTACTAAAGATTTAATATTGTCAAAGAATAATATATGCTATTTTTAAAACAGATGTTTGGGGACGAGATGTTTTTTAAATATACAGTGATTAGTAGGTATGAAGAGACAGAATGAAGCAGAGTATTAAGCAATTTCCCATTGACCTTAATCAACATTCTAGCCTGCATGGATGTGGGCGAGCGGGGCGGGAGTGACTGGCTGAGGGAATGTTCATTTGAGTTTCTGAAATATTCATTTCCTGCAAATGCCTTAACTCAGCACCAGCTCTGATGAGTGGAATCAGTTAAAATGAGCAAGAGAGTTTCTCTCTGCAGGAGCCTCCAAAGCCCTCATTTATAGCTAGGGTTTTGCTTTCCCAGTGGAATTGGTGGTTTTACCAATGGACAGCTGCCAGAAATCAAACAGAAGGGACAGGTAGGAGAAAATGGCCTGCGACTTTGGCTCTATGGATGTGTGTCATAGAGTAAATTCCCCCAGCTTGCCGTGTTATGGGTATGAAACTGTCAAGAACTTCCTTGAAAGTTCCCACTATTTGGGTCCACTGGTAGGGAGAGAGTGAGCCCACAGTCCCTCCTGGGTGGAGCTAATGAGCCTCTCCAGCCTCCTCCTGCTCTGTCCTTTCCGAACGAGTGGTAAAGATAACAATAAAAACCAAGAATCCTTAAATCTCAGGGGAGAGAGGGGAGGTGAAGGAAGGTCTGTTTTATGGCACACCTTCAATAAAAAAAGATTTACAGGTAAGTCGTTTTCTCTTCTTCCTAGGCGTTAGATTGAGAGGCTACAGTAAACTAAGCCCCAGAGAGAGCTTGGTATAAATAAAACAATCTGACAACTGTCAAAATGAATAGCAACCCATCAGAAACACAATGTTGAGGGAGGCTTTAGTTCCCAAATAATTCAGAGAAGTGTTAGCCAGTTACAGCAAGAGTAAAGACTTAAAGGGACATTCAGAGGGTATTTAGGTTGCCTGCCCCCACGCCCCCAAGTCTCAGACTTTGAGGCTGACTGACAAATGTGTAGCATGGGTCTAGTTTTCTCTCTGAAGGAATAATCAAAGCCGTAAGATCAGAGGAGAATACATTCTTCCCTTCATTTAAGACCTAGTCACTGAGTGCCTCCTCTGGGCAGGCGTGAGCTGGGTGATGAAGATGCAGAGTGCACAGACCGAGACCCTCCCCAGGCAGCCCCGACTATGGCTGGGAGGAGCCATAGCTATAATGCAGGGTGTTATATACAGTGGTGGACATAAATGCTGGTGGTTATTATGTTGGATAGAGAAGAGGCAACTCTGTGTGTGTGTGTGCTGATGATTGGCAGGCCTGAGCTTGAAGAACACAAAGGTGTTAGGCAGGTAATGGAGGCCAGGTGATGAGAAGCAGGAGGAATAGTCATTCATTCATTCATTCATTCATACAACACATACAGGGTGGGGCAAAAGTAGGACTCTGGTGTAGTGGATACAATGTATCATTTCCTTAGTACATACTTGGCTCTTCCTCCTTCCTCTGAACACTGATTTGTTCACAATTGCCTCCCTTCCCTTCCCTTTCTGCTGACCCACCCCCAGTGCTAGGGATGGCCCTCCTGTCTAGACAGGTAGCCCACCCCTGGCCAGTGATTAGTATGAGAATGATCATGTGGTCGACTTGGGCCAATGAGATGGGAAGAGTGGTTTTCTGGGGGCCTCTGGGAAGCGGCTTCCTTGCTTTTACCTGGAAATGGCACTTCCTGGTTGTCTGGGTGTTGTGTTTTGAGGCTGGGTAGTCCTATATCACTGCAGCTGTCTCACTACCACCGTAAGGATAATGAGAAACCCAGGCCAATAGGCCGGAGCCACCCCGTTCTGTGAGCAAACCCGTTTCCATACTGTGAAGCCAGTTTGAGTTGCATTTCCTCTTACTTGCAGCTCAAAGCATCTAAACCAGTGATTCCCAAAGTGGGCGCTACCACCCCCTGGTGGGCGCTGCAGCGATCCAGGGGGGGCGGTGATGGCCACAGGTGCATTTGTTTTAACTTTTTTTGTATTACCTTTCTATTCTGAGTTCAATAAATAGTTTCATAATTTCAAACTTCAATGTTTCTAATTTACACCTTTCTTTACTATATTTTACGAAAAAGGTAGAAACATTAATACATATATCTTTCTGTTTAATTGCTATTAAAATTAAAAAAAAATTAATTTCCAGGGGGCGCTGAGTAATATTTTTTCTGGAAAGGGGGCGGTAGGCCACATAAGTTTGGGAACCACTGACCTAAACAGATACAAGGGCCAGTGGGACATCCAGGTGGAGATTTCCAGCAGGCACATGGGCTTTCTTTCTAGGCCTGGAGCCCACGCTAGGGTCCAAGACAGAAAAAACTTTAATACTTTTTTTTTTGCTTTAGAAAACATTATTATCTTTGTTTTTGAAAGTATTACAGATGTCTCCCTCTTCCCCCCTCCCCATTTACCCCTTCCTTTCCTCCCCCCTTCACTGCACTATTGTCTGTGACCATGGGTTATGCATATATGCATGTAAGTTCTTTGATTAATCTCAAATAAGACTTTTTATTTATTTATTTAAATTTAAAAAATATTTTTATTGATTTTTAGAGAGAGAGGAGAGAGAGAGAGAGAAGTGAAACATCAGTTGGCTGCCTACTGCATGCCCCCTCCCAGTGATTGAGCTGAAACTGGGGCATGTGCCTTGACTGGGAATTAAACCGGCAACTTTTCAGTGTATGGAACAATGCCCAGCCAACTGAGCCACACCAGCCAGGGCAAGGCTTTTTTTTCCCTTTTTTTTTTTTTTAAATGAGGAAGGAAGTGGAGTAATAAAAGGAAGAACTTCCTTGAACAACACACTCTAAGGTGAGGTAGTGCACAAGGTGGATTATGGAGAATTTAATTGAGAATTTAAAGGAGAGATACATCATTAGGACGATTCGGACACTCTTCAAAGAGAAGCTGAATGACCTATTTTCTGAGGTTTTTTAACAGTGGGAACTCATTTTGTATTGGTTGTCCCAGATGACCTCTAAGAGACATGGACTAGCCCAGAGGAAAGAACATGGGAGCTTTGGGTCTGGCACACATGAAGGCCAAGTCCAGCTTTCACACTTATGAGCTGCATTATCTCCTTGAGTCTCATTTGTAAAATGGAGAAAACAACTGCTCCCCAAGGTGGTCCTGTGAATGAAATTGGCAAATTCATATAAAGAATCTATACTGTGCCTGGAAAATAGTGGAGGGAGGGAGGAAGGAAAGTGGGGGGGGGGTGGAGAGAGTCTTTTCTTTCTCCCATTGTCTCTTGATCTCTCTCTATTAGGCATTCATCTCCAGCATCCTCTGCTCATGCTGTGGTTACCAGTGACCTCTGCTCATCCTATCTGATGGTTAGTTCTCTGTCCTCAGCTTTTGTGACTAAGGAGTGTCATTCGATCTGGTCAGTCACTCCCTCCTTAAACCCTCAGCCTGCCTTTAGGCACCCCTTGCTTGGTTTTCTCCCTACCTCTTGGACTTCTCCTTCTCACTTTGTTTGCTGGCTCCTCCTCATCTTCCTGAACCCTGGGTGGTGGTGTGCCCCAGGACTTGATCCTCAAACCTCCTCTCTTCTCTAGCTTTACTCACCCTTCAAGGCTCCTTATCTCAGTTCAAGTAAAAAGCCCAACATCCTTATCATGGGCTACAGGCTCTACCCAACCTGTGCACTTTCCCAATTTTCTCTGCCATCTCTACTACCACTCTCCCCAGCTCAGCTGATCTCCTTGCTAATTCTGGAAAATGCCAAACATACTCTCCCTACATCTTCACTTACTATCCCTCTGTAGAGGCTCACTACCTTGCTTCTTTCAGATCTTTGTTCAAATGGCACTGTTTCAGAGAAACCCTCCCTAGCACCCCGTGTAACCTAGCAACCCCCACCTCATCAGTGTGCACCTTCTCTTAATCTGTCTTCATAGCACTCAGCACCACTCAGTGCATTATATATTTACTAGAGACCTGATGCATGAAATTCGTGCAAGGGGCTTGGCCCTCGCAGCCCCGGCTGCCTTGGCCCTCGCAGCCCCATCTTCATCCGGAAGGTCATCCGGAAGGGCGTCCAGACGGTCATTCTGCTGTTCGGTCTAATTAGCATATTAGCTCTTTATTATATAGGATTTGTGCATTAGCACTTTCTCCCTTTAGAATGTCAGCCTCATGTGGTCAGGAAACAAATTTATGCACAGTTCTGTCTCTAGCTTTTTAAATGGTGTTTGGCACAAAGTGGGCTCTCAGTCAATACTGTATGGATGAATGCATTCATTGGGGATTACTGCTATTGTTATTACTAATAGCATTATTTTCCCCAACTTTTAGACTCTATGGTTTAGAGGGATCATAGTACCAGATATCAAACTATACTACAAAGCCATTGTAATCAAAACATACTGGTACTGGCACAAGAACAGGCATATAGATCAATGGAACAGAACAAAGATCCCAGAAATCAACCCGTACTATTATGGTCAATTAATATTTGACAAAGGAGGCAAGAGCATACTATGGAGTAAAGACAGTTTCTTCAATAAATGGTATTGGGAAAATTGGGTAGGTACATGCAAAAAGATGAAACTAGATCACCAACTTACACCATATACAAGAAAAAACTCAAAATGGATAAAGACTTAAATGTAAGTTGCAAAACCATAAAAATTCTAGAAGAAAACATGGGCAGTAAAATCTCAGACATCTCTCACAGCAATATTTTTGCCAATATGTCTCCGAGGGCAAGGGAAACAAAGGAAAAGATAAACAAATGGGACTACATCAAACTAAAAAGCTTCTGTACAGCAAAAGAAACCATCATCAAAATGAAAAGGGAACCCACTGTATGGGAAAACATATTCACCAATGATACATCTGATAAAGGGTTAATTTCCAAAATATATAAGGAACTCATACACTCAACAAAAGGAAGACAAATAATTCAATTAAAAAAATGGACAAAGGACCTGAATAGACACTCCTCCAAAGAGAATATACACGTCCTCGCCCGTTTGGTTCCGTGGATAGAGCCTCAGCCTATGGACTGAAGGGTCCCAGGTTCAATTCTGGTCAAGGGCACATGCCCAGGTTGCGGGGTTGATCCCCAGTAGGGGACGTGTAGGAGGCAACTGATCAATGATTCTCTCTCATCATTAATGTTTTTATCTCCCTTTCCCTTCCTCTCTGAAATCAATAAAAAGATATTTTTAAAAAAGGATATACAGATGGCCAATAGACATGAAAAATACTCAATATCACTAATCATCAGAGAGATGCAAATTAAAACTACAATGAGGTATCACCTCACACCTGCCAGAATGGCTACCATCAATAAATCAACAAGCAACAAGTATTGGCAAGGATGTGAAGAAAAGGAAACCTTAGTACGCTACTGGTGGGAATGCAGACTGCTGCAGCCACTGTGGAACACAGTATGAAATTTCCTCAAAAAATTAAAAATGGAACTACCTTTTGACATGGTGATCCCACTTCTGGGAATATATTCCAAGAATCCTGAAACACTAATCAGAAAGAATATATGCACCCCTATGTTCATAGCAGGGTATTTACAATAGCTAAGATCTGGAAACAACCCAAGTGTCCATGTAGGTCAGTGGATAAAAAAGCTGTGGTACATTTACACAATGGAATACTCTGCAGCTGTAAAAAAGAAGGATCTCTTACCCTTTATGATAGCATGGACAGACCTGGAAATTATTATGCTAAGCGAAATCAGCTGGTCAAAGACAAATATGACAGGATCTCACTTATTTGTGGAATCTAATGAACTAAATAAACTGAATGAATAAAATAAATCCAGAGACATGAATGCATGGAACAGATTGATCCTCATCCCATTCTCTCTCCCACCTCCTTCTCTGCGATCCAGCCACAGGACATTGCTCAGAGGGAAAGGGGATAGGGGGAATAGAAAGAGATTAACCAAATAATTTATATGCATATATGCATAGCTCATGGACACAGATATTAATGCGGTGAAGATCTGGGGTGGGATGGGGGCAAAGGGGAGGGACAAAGGGGAGGAATGGGGGACTTCTGTAATACTGTCAACAATAATAAATAAATAAATTCTATGGTTTATGCTTGCAAAGCAGCGGTAGAGCCAATGAACTCCCAAGATTCCTTTCAATTTTGCAAACCCAAGATGCATAGCACAGCGGGTGTTCTGTAAATTGCTTACATGGGAAGAGATCCAAACAGAATTACTGATCCTCAAGGGGCTCAGATCACCACACTCCTGGACGTCCTACGCTTCCTAAAAAGCCATCCTGAGCGATATGGTCAGACAGCTATTTAAGACGTGTCTGTTTTGGAGGCAGTTTGACCTATGGTGAGAATGTCAAGTGAAACAAAAACATTCTGACATTTTAAAAGCTTTAATTTACTCAAGATAAAAGCCATAGCATCTGAATATGTCAAGTTCATAAGGCAGAGGCTTCAGAACAGGAATATGTGCCCACCTAATGTGAGGGCATGTCAGCGAGTTGATTGCCTTGTTGCAGGAGCACACCAGTAGCAAAGTTGAAAGAAATGGAGGATGCATCCGAAAAATACATCTGAACCATGGGTTTAGGGTGGATCTGTCACTCTCTTTGCATTTTGGAGTTGGGATATATGTGAAATCCAATGATTATCATGCTGATTCAAACAGATGCCTCTCAGAGGCCCCGGAAGAGCAGCGCCGCAGTGATGGCTGTCAATTCGTAGGGTGTGGTGGGGAAAGCATGGGCTTTGGAGTTGTACAGACTGGGGAGTGAATCCTGGCTCTGCTGTGCACCGACTGAGTATCATCAGGAAAGTTACTTAACCTCTCTGGGCTTTGGTTTCTACCATCACATGACAGAGATTGCTATGAATGACCCAACCACCCTGTAGCCTAGCACTCAGCCGGACTACATTTCCCAGCCTTCCTTGCAGTTAGGTATGACAGCAGGACTGAGTCCTGCCCAGTGGAATGGGATGCGTGTGATGTGTGCCACTTTCAAGGGTAGCCCATGGGAGTCTTTCACAGGCCCGATGTCATGCCCTTTCCGCTCCTGGTTTGAGGCAGAGGAGCCGGCACCTCCAGAAGCTGTGTGCTGAAGATGGAGCAGCCACAGGATCAACAGGCCCATATCCCTGAATCAGTGCTTGGAGTAGAGCTGCCTGTTGTGAACTTTCAGTGAGTGAGAAGCAAATGTGAGTGAGAAATCCACTTCTACGCCTTAAGCCCCCTAGGATTTGGAGATTAGTTGTTATATCAGTGACTGTTACCCTAATATCTTTGTAAAATGCGAATAAAACATTTTTTTGGAGGTTTGGAATATATGTGTTATGTTTAAAGCTCCCAGAAGAGGCCTGGGAATGTAGCAGGGGTTTAATAGACATGGTTCTTACCATCCTCTTGCCCAGATAGTTTATCTACAGTAGTCATTACACATCGACCCTGGGCAGAGTTTTACTAGGCCCCAAGGGGATGTCAAGAAATATAAAGCAGTTCCAGCTCTCAAGTTCCAGGTACTTACAATGGGAAGACAGTTACCTTTCTTGTGTATTTTTCCCTAGAGCATCTGGCCTATGAAGGACAAGAGTAGAGTGAGTGTCTCCAGGATTAGCCGTTAGAATTCAGTGGAAGGTCCCTTTGTCTGGTTAGATAGGGAAGACAGTAAATCACCAGATCTTTATAATGGTCCATTAAAAAAGAATTTATGTTTTATTTTGGATGCATAATATATCCATTCTCTTAGCAGTTATCCATTGCTAATCATGTTAGAGATGTAGGCTATTTAGAAAATTAACCTAGAATATGGATAAAGCTATAAATTAGGACCAGGATATTCATTACTGGGGCATTAATAATGTCAAAAGACCAGAAACAACTCAGATGTCCAGTAGCAGGAGAACGCTGAAGTACAACATGGTGCATCCTTTTGATGTGTGTCCCTAGGAGATCCATGGATGTCCACAGACTACATTACCACCTGGACATCAACGACGTCTTTATTTGTCTCTGGCTCTGCCTTCTCCACTCTCTGCTCCCCTATCTCCAACTGCCAACAGAATGTCTGTACTTGGATGTCTCAAAGACATCTCAAACTCAGTGCTCCCAACCCTGAGCTTATGATTCACACCCTTTCCCTGTCCCTCCAACGTGTCCCTCTTCCAGCATCTTCTGCCTCACAATCTCCAGTTGTAAGAGTCAGGGTTATGGGAATCTTCCTTGCTATTCCCCCTTCCTCATCCCCATGTTCAATTATGATGTCTAATCTATTAGGTCCTCAGTCTGCTTAAAATCCATCCTCTTCATCTTTGCTGCTACCTCCTTGGTCTAAGCCACCATCTTCTTTCACCAGGACTGGGGCTTAGCTTCCACAATGGCCTTCCTGCAGCCTAGACTCCCCTCCAGTCTGTTCAGGACCACCTCTGCTCATCGTACTCCTGCCGGTCCTCCGCCTCAGCACTCCTCAATGACTTCCCACTGAGTCCCGCATTGTCTGAGCCTTGCCTCTCTCTCCATCCCCATCCCATTCTCTCTCCCACCTCCTTTTCTGCGATCCAGCCACAGGACATTGCACAGCTATTCTCTCCACTCAGAACGCACTTTCGAAACCCGTTCCCCTACTCCAAACCCACCATTGCCAGGTTCTCATCTGCCTGTGCCCTGGAACTCAGACTCCGTCACCTCCAGGAAGCCCTGCATGGGCCTGCATCTGTTAGGTCCCCTCGGGACCTGCTTCTGTGGCTCACACACAGACTGGACAAAGGAAAAGGTGGCGTAGGGGCACTCTGGATGGTGTAGAGCCAGGTATTAAAAAAACATTTGTTGCCCAACTGACGTGGCTCAGTGGTTGAGCATTGACCTATGAACCAGGAAGTCATGGTTTGATTCCCTGTCAGGGCACATGCCCAGGTTGTAGGCTCAGTCCCCATTGGGGGACATGCAGAAGGCAGCCAATTAATGATTCCCTCTCATCATTGATGTTTCTATCTTTCTCTCCCTCTCTGAAATCAATAAAAATATAAAACAAAACAAAACAAAAAATCACACACCATTTGTCATTGATAATGTGGAATGGATCGTCTACCTAGAGTGTAGTTCTGATACTGGGTTTGAATCAGGGCTAGTCTTCCAGGCCAAAAATATTTACCGTGTGCCAGACACCGAGCCATTTGCCCTATTCTTGTAGAGCTTGCTATTTATGTAACACGTTTCCAAAACCTGGGTATCAGGAAAGCACATTTGTATCCAGGGAGCTCCCACCAACGTGTTTTATTTCCTTGAGTAAGACATTTAATTTTCTGGGTCTCAGCTGCAATAACAATCCTTGCTGACTGCCCTGTGGTGACGCGGCTGGCATTCACACGGCTGAAATACTTGGACATCTTCAGCCCTGGAGTGTGATGCAGAGAAGTCCGGCTTTGAATCTGAGCTGTTGAAAGTGGGGCTTTCCCAAGACCCTTCCTTGATCCTCCCTGAGGACTTGTGTTCTTAAACCAGAGAGCAGAGCAGATCCTGGCTGGCAAGAACTCAGGGATTAATGTCCAGGCGTTAACATCATAATTGGGCGGGCATTGAAGGCGGCAACATCTGCTATGTGAGGCTTTGATGCCAGAGCCCACGTCACACCTCTCTGCTGGCCAGGACCTGGGCTGGGGATTCAGCGTGGGTGGCCTTAAGGCTGTACTTAGCACATGCTCAATAGCTACTGTCAGCTGTTGAAAAGCTCTTATTAGGGCTGAGAAATTGACTTGTGTCCTGGGCTTCTCAGGAAAACAATGGGGACCCATGGGAGAAGCTTCCTGCCTGAAGGTGCCCAGGCACTGGTAATTGAGTTACTGCTAAAGCAAGGAGAGGCTGTGGTCAGTGACAAGCGTCACTGGTAGGAGGTTGGCAGGCTGTGGTGAGGCCATCCTGCATTTTCTCTTTAGCATGGAGTATATGGGGATTACTTCTTTCTTTAAAAGTGATTGCTGGGGGCAGTGGGGCTCAGGAATCAGGAGGGCAGTCCACAAGTCAGACTGCTGGTGTCTGGAGGTGGCAAGGGGATGCCCACTTGTCCGGGGAAGGTCTCTGTGCTCCACACTGTCACATGCATGGTCTCATTCAATGACAGCATTCCCGGGAGGCTGGGTCTCTTATCCTCATTTTCCAGATGAGGAAACTGAGGCTCCAGGAGTTTGAAAGCTATGCCTGAAGCTACAGAGCCATAAAAGATGGATTGTGGATTAGAATCTCATCTGCTTCCAAGGCCACACTGCCTGTGGTACATCACAGGTCCGTTTGCAGAGAGGACTGAGTTATGTCAATATCGTCTTCTGTGTTTGATGTCCTGCTTTTAGAAGGGACCTTAAATCCATCCTCTTCACCACCCTGGCTTGCATGGCTGTTATCTGTGTCGTGACAATAGCCTCCTGACCAGTCTCTCTGCTTCCCCCTCTGCTCCCCATGGCCACATGGCACTCTCATCCTTCCATCATAGACCGATGGGAGGATGGCACTCTCCTGCTTCACACCCCTCAAAGGGTTCCCATTACAATTAGGCTAGAACCCAAAATATTTAACGAGGCCCATAAAGCCCTGTGAGTGTTCCTTGTGGTGTCCCTGGTCTCTCCCACTCTTGGTTCTGTCCACACGACTCTCCCTGTACTTTCTGGAAGGCTCTAGCTCTTAGTTCTGCCTTAGGGCCTTCACATATGCCATTGCTTTGCCCGAAACACTCCCCCCTACTTTTCTCCTGGATGACTCCTAGTCAACCTTAAATATTCCTTACTCAGAGAATGTCCCTGTCTTAACCATAGCTCCTCCTTAGTTTCCTGCACTCTCTTCATTACTATCTAATAATTTGCAAATATCTCTTCCTTTGTGACATTATACTAGTAGACCGTTTGCTTGTTTTTGGTTAGGGATCGGGATGCTCTGTTCCCCACAATTTCCCCAGCATCTGACACACTCAGTGGATATCCAATAAGCACTTCAAGAAATTCTTGTCAAACGCATAAACGGTTCTCAAAAACTGTTGGCTTCGTCCCTGACAACGTGAGTGCATGTGAGCGTATTTATAGAAGCCGGGTCATTATAATTCCGTTTCTTCCATTTATTCACCTATGAATCATTTCCATCGATGTTTGCTAAGTACCAATTGGGTGCTGAGGATGCAAAAGTGAATGAGTAAAGTGCCAGCCCTCCAGTGACCCAGTGGGGGTGGGGCAGGGCAGATGTGGGAATGTGTAGGGGCAGAGGCCTGCATTGTGAGTCTGTTGTTCCAGCTTTGGGTCACTGACCCTCCAGTCACCCAACTGTGTGACTTTGGGCACCTCTCTGAGCTCCGGGTCATCTGTAAAATGGAGAGGACCATATGCATCTTGTAGGGCTGTTCTGATGCTAAATTGAAGGAGAGTAAGTATGTAAAAGCAGATCTCTAAAAAGAGAAGATGTTTTGCTGTTGTGATTATGTGAGTGGGGCTTAAAGGTGAGTTAGGTGAGTTCTGCCTCAGGGTTTCAGGAAAGTTCTTATAAATGAGTAAGTGCTTTTCTGATGCTAAATTGAAGGAGAGTAAGTATGTAAAAGCAGATCTCTACAAAGAGAAGATGTTCTGCTGTTGTGATTATTATGTGAGTGGGGCATAAAGGTGAGTTAGGTGAGTTCTGCCTCGGGGTTTCAGGGAAGCTCTTATAAATGAGTAAGTGCCTTCGAGGCAAGGTGGGTAAAGGGGGAGGGCTTTTGGGGTAAGAGCAAAGAGGGACTTCTGGGGGGACCAGAAGTTGTGGTATTTTGAGAATCAGCATTCCCCATGTCTCTCTCTCCCTCAGGGGCACAGACCACCAGAATAGTTCAGCCTGTCCTTTGGGAAGTCCCCACCCCACCATCTATTCCCCATGTCTCTCTCTCCCTCAGGGGCACAGACCATCCTCACTTTTCCCCAAAATAGTTCAGCCTGTCCTTTGGGAAGTCCCCACCCCGCCATCCACTCTTCCTCCCCTGTTCTATCCCTGTTCCCATCCTTGTCCTCCCCATATAAGCCTGTACCTCCAATTTTCCCTCAAGACTGGGAAGAATGAAGGATTGGAGACATCTCTGTCATCCATCAAATAAAACTGGGAGTTGGCAGCCATGGTTTATTAATGACTACTCAGCTCTTCTCTCTCAACATCTGGAAGACTTGTGCCCCAGGAGGGACAAGCCAGTGACATGCAGGAACAGACTTATCACAACTTGGAGATGGATGGGGACCCTGAGGCCATCTCATCTGGCCTCCATCCTGGGCAGGAAGTCCCTGGCAGCACCCTTGAGGAGGGGCCACTTAGCCCCTGCTGCCCCTGTCCAATGTGTCAGCAGTGTGAACTTCCGTCTCCACGCCCAGTGTCAGCACAAGGATACTGAAATGTAAGCATCTCTTCAATAGTATGATGTTCAAGAGTCCAGATTCTTGGAACCAGACCGCAGGGCTCACATCCCAGCTCTATCCCTTGGACCAGTTAATATAGCTCAGCTTCAGTTTCCTCATCTGGGAAATGGGAATGGGAATCATAATTCCTTCATCATAGTTGTTGTGAGGACCAGTGGGGAGCACTTAGAAGACTGCCAAGTCTATAGTAATAGCTTGAAAAGTATTGACTATTATTTTAACTTATGGTGGAACCCTTTCCAAGCAAGGGCTGGAGTGGGATTACAAGGGCCCAGAAGAATCACCGGCCTCCCAAACCATTCTGAGGAGTAGACTTCTTCCACCAGAAAACAGTGCCTTTCATCGCGTGGGAGCAGAGAAGCTTGTGGCAGAGCAAAGAGAGGCAGTCAGGCCTCTGCAGTTGGGCAGCCGGTAGGACTTGGTTGGCTGCTTCCGAACCAACTAACCTTGGGCAATTACCTTCCCTTTCTGTACCTCAGTTTCCTCTCTTGCACGATGGGGAGCATTATCCGCACATCAGAGGGTGAGGTCTGACTGGCATCACCCCCCTGGCTCACTCTCTTTCCCGGCCACCTTCACTTATTGCCTTGGTTATTGCAGTTGTCTCCTAATGGGCTCTTTGTTTCCACACCCATTCCCATCTAGGCTGTGCTCCACCCCGCAGCCAGAGCAGCTTCTGAAACCCATGTCAACGAATGGCACCCCTTTTCGTAGACCCTCCAATGCTTCTGACGTCCCTCAGGGCGAATACCTCATCCTAGCCCACAGACACTTCCATGTCTGGCCCCACTTCCTCTCTGTTCCTCTCGCTTCTATCTCTGCCCTTCCTTCACTCTGCTCTCTCCTACCTGCCTCCTTGGAACACACTGAACACTCTCAGGGTCTTTGCATTTGCTGTTCCCTGAACCCAGAATGTTTCCCCAGAAATCAACACGCTTATTCATTCTGTTCAACTGTCACCTCCTCTGAGAAGCTTCCATGGTTACCCTGTCTTCTGTAACATTTTCCTTTTTGTCATTCCCTCTCCCCATACCCTGCTTCATTTTTCTACACAGCACTTATCACTGCCTGCAAATGTTCACGTATTTCTTAGTTTATTGCTTCTTTCTTCCCATTAGGCTACAGAGCCCATGAGGGGAGGATCTGACTTTTGGTCTGTGCTGGATCTTCAGTACCCAGCACAGTGCCTGGCTTAGTGTAGACAATCAATGAGTATTTTTTGAATGAACAAGTGTATAGTATGCAACACAGATGAACATTGTTTATGAAAATGTGCCTGGTCCATTGTAGGTGTTTGATAAATGTGAGTTTTTAATTCCCGTATTACCAAACTAGAAAGAACATTTAAAAAGCAACTACCCTTGGGAGGGGTAATATGTTGATTTGAATTCACACAGGATTCCTGTAAAAGGGAGGACTGAGTTGGGAGGGCAAAGGAAGCAGGCCAGGGGCCCTGTAGACAAACTTCACTTGCTAGGCAATTTTGCCCTTGGCCAGTTCTGTTTATGTCTGTGTTTACGACGATTCTCCAGGCAATTGAATTGCATTACCCTTTTCATTCTAATAATATGAACAGAATTCAGATGTGGTATTTGATGATGTCTTGTCTATTGAACGACTTCAGGACTGCCTGGCATGCTGCAGCAAATTACTGTCAACTTGAGGGCCGCCGTGCCTCCACCAAAGTGCCAATATTTCCGTGGAAAATCCCGGTCATTTACAGTTTATGTCTCAAAAATGAATTTTTATTTCATTGGCTTAATCTTTAGAGTTATCAGAAATGTGTGTTTATTCCCAGCGAGACTTCAAATGCAAGATTCTTATAACGAGACCAGAGCTGGAAGATTTCCTGAAGGGAGAGAAAGAAAAGCATTCCCTGCCTGGCTGGAATTGCTGTGTGTATGCTACCTGCTGGGAGAGAGAAGAGGGTAGACTGGATTCCTTCCAGAAATTGGAAGGGAGGCTGATTCCAGCTTGAGAGGGTGTTAAAATCTTAAGAGCAAGGCTGACCTAGAGAAGGGAGGAAGTAGAGGAGAGAGGGGAATGCGTGACCATCTTTCCCAGCTTTGTTATATATCTATGTATATAAAAGGCTAATATGCTAAGTATCTGACCGTCTGACTGGTTGCTATGACACATACTGACCACCAGGGGACAGACGCTCAATGCAGGAGCTGCCAAGCTGCAGTGACTTGGCAGCAGCGGTTCTCGGGGGATGCACCCCAAAACCACAGAGGAGGGAGCCTGATTCCTCACGGGGCCTTGCCATTCCACCTTTGGCGGTGGGTGATGTTGTTGCTGGGGCACTGTCGGCCCTGAATCTGGTTTACTGCACACTTGTTTACGTTCCACACCCTGTACAACAGCAACTTTGCTGAATGCCCTCTCGCACTCCGGGACTCTGGTTCTCGGGGGATGCACCCCAAAACCACAGAGGAGGGAGCCTGATTCCTCACGGGGCCTTGCCATTCCACCTTTGGCGGTGGGTGATGTTGTTGCTGGGGCACTGTCGGCCCTGAATCTGGTTTACTGCACACTTGTTTACGTTCCACACCCTGTACAACAGCAACTTTGCAGAATGCCCTCTCGCACTTTGGGACTCTTCGGGGGATGTTGGAGAGCCGGTTTCAACCCAATCCCCACAGGCAGGCTGGGGGACCCCACCTGTCGGAGGGACCCCACTCATTCCACAGATGCCCTTTGAGCCACAGCACCACCCCAGGTGCGGCTGGCGGGGGAGGGACTGCAGGAGGTGGGCTCCAGGGCATGTCTGGCCAATCTAGCCCAGTCCGCCCCTCCAGCCACCTTCTAATTAATTTCCTTTCAATATGCACGAATCCGTGCACCGGCTCACTAGTGTGTGTGTGTGTGTGTGTGTGTGTGTGTGTGTGTGTGTGTGTGTGTGTATGTATTTCAGAGAGGAAAGGAGAGGAGAGATAGAAATATCAATGATGAGAATCATTGATTGGCTGCCTCCTGCACACCTCACACTGGGGATCAAGCCCACAATACAACCCGGGCATGTGCTCTGACTGGGAATCGAACCGTGACTTTCTGGCTCATAGGTCGATACTCAACCACTGAGCCACACCAGCCTGGCTCTAACTGTATTCTTAAAACCAAATACCTGGACATCCGCTGCCTGCAGCTATTCCCTGGGCCTGGCACATAGTAAGCACTCAAGAAACCTAAGTTTAATTGGAACTGAACTTAGCTGGTGAGCATTTGGAACTACTGTATTTGGATGGGAAGTCGACTGAGTCTCCCCCCACAGCCCTCCTGTGCATTCAGATTGCCTAATCATCTGTCATAAGAAGCAGCAGTGTTGAGCCTTTGGCTGTGTCACAGCTTCCAGCCCTTCCCGGGGGAATCTCCCTGTCACAGGCACGGCTTCCCCCACACACTGGGTCTCTGAGTCAGAAGGGCATGTTTTTGCTGCGACTAATTTTACTACTATTATTTTTATTAAACTGGTAAAAACCCTGTTAACTTTTTAGGGAAGGGGTCCACACCAGCTGAGACCTTGAGATTAGTTATCTTGATAAAGAGGAATTATCCTAACCAGCCCCTTCCCCTGTTTCCTCATTTCCTGTCCTTAGACAATGGGGGAAAGACAGGCTGCATGGTGAACACTGTCGTCACAGCAACTCCTCCCAAAGCTTGTAGGCTTGGCAAGGGCTGGTGGAATCCTGGGTAATTAGTGAAGTTGTAGCAACTAGCTGACCCAGCTCCAGTGCAAAGCGATTGGCATAGTGATTGTATTAAATCCCAGTGAAGGGATTATGCTGAGCAACCGATATGGGAAGATGCCATTGCCTTTTTCTGTCTGCCTTTCAGCAACAAACAAAACAAGCAAAATGCTTTGCTCACTTGGGGCTTGTATTCTAATGATCCAAAGCTGTCTAGCCATCTCATGCAGTGACTTGAAATGACACAGACAATACAATCACAGAAAGAATCAGGCTCAAAGAATATGTCAATCAGAAGGGAAGGTGAGCACCAGAGGAGAAGAAAAGAAAAACCAGTGAGCAAGTCATAGGATCTTATACAGTTGACAGTGCTAAATGGGAGCTTTGGCCCAAAGATCCCAGACAACCAAGGCAGAGAGGGAAAGTATATCAGTCACAAGAATTTCACTGTTCAGAAAGGGACATTACTACTTTCCCTATTTCTTCTCATACTCATATCTGTTATTTAATCATAGTACCTTATTTAATCCTTAGAACAATCTTATGACCATCATGATAATAATGATGATGATCATATAATTATTATTAGCCCCATTTTACAGATGGAAAAAGTGGGGCTTAAAAAAGTTAAGTACCTTGCCCATGATCACACCTGGAAAGCGGCAGAGCAAAGATGAATTCTCAGGCAGTCTGAATTCAGAGCCTGTGCTTATAACCATAAACGTCACTACCTTTTCTTTAGGGCAAACTGAAAAAGTACATCGATGGTCCTGGGCAGAAGCCTAATTGCCCTGGGAGATATTCTCCTGCCAGGGATCTGGGGGGGAGGGGAAAAAAGAGAGGAAATTGGGTGTTAATTTTTAAAAAAACAGATTCCAGAGAGGAAGGGAGAGGGAGAGAGAGATAGAAACATCAATGATGAAAGAGAATTATTGATTGGCTGCCTCCTGCATGTTCCCCACTGGAGATAGAGCCCACAACCTGGGCATGTGCCCTGACCGGGAATTGAACAGTAATCTCCTGGTTTATAGTCGATTCTCAACCACTGAGCCACACCGGCCAGGCAGGAAATTGGATATTATATATGAAACTCATCAGCGTTTAGGCCCAAGACATTCCAATAGCCCAAGAATGGGAAAACCAGAGCTGTTAGGTCCCAGGCACAAGATGACCTGGCTTAAACTGGTCGGACAATTTGCACCCATTTTCTGATGTCATAAAAGTATGATCTTAGCAAGTAGTAAAAATTCCCTTTTAGCGTGGCTCCTGCTGTCCTCAGGCTCACCCTCTTATCATGGAACCTCATTAGGGCTCCAAGAGCTGCTGCTCGGCCAGGAAAAGCAGCTGGAAGGCGCTCTCCAAGGTGCTGAAGCAAGAGGTGCTTTTCTTTTCGGATTGGCTTCTTGCCTCTGAGTCACTACTCCTGGTAACCCGTGAATGGGGGGCAGGGAGGGGGGAGGGGGGAAAGCGCACCAAAAACTCTCCTTGAAAAAGGAGACAACCCACATGACCACGCTGAGAAAACATGCCAATTTGTAAGCATTCAAGTTTATTTGCCGGTGATGTCGAAACTAAAAGGTAGCATAGGGTAAAGGATATAGCATGGACCCTGGAACTAGAAGACTACGTTGATTCAGCTACTCACTAGCTGGGTGACATTGGGAAAATTTGTTAAACCTTCTATGCCTCAGTTTCCTCAAATGGTAGTAACAACAACAACAATGATAATACTGATTTAAAAAAGAGTTGCTATGAGGATCAAATGAGTTAAAAGTTACTAAATGCTTAAAACAGTGCCTGGCAAGTAATAGGTCCTATATGTGTTTGTCAAGAAAGTTAGTTACATTCCTTGGGGCAAAATAGCTTGGTAATGAGGTCATCTCTGGAGTGATGAACCTCATGCCACGGGGTAGATCCAGCCTTAGGGGATGCAGTAATGGCAGATGGCACAGAAAACAGTATCCCACTCTCATCCCTCTCTATCACATTTACATGACAAGACAAAAGCCTGCACCAAATCCAGCGTTCTGTTGCATCTTGGAATACTAAGTCCAGTCATTTTCTAAAATGTTGAATTCTGTTTGCTATACACTTCTTAAACAACAGCTGTTCATCCACCCCAGAGGTGATAGCGAGTCAGTATCGGGGGTTGTTCCATGCATACCCACATCTCTGGTTTTCCTCGCGGGGATGTTAGAGGCTCTAACTAATTACTGTTTGCAAAGTACTGGGAAATTCTCTAGTGAAAGTTGCTATAGAAATGCAAGTTGCTGTACTATTACATGTGCTTGTCATTGTTTTCAAAGTTTACTGGGAAAAGATGGAGAATTTCTTTTTTCGTGGCAGTGGATTAGTGCTGTGTAAATTGGCATTTATGGATGTTGTCACTTTATAGAGACCTTGTATCTCTGGAGCCACAGGGATCTCCTATGGGAAGTGTACATGAAGCATGCATGTCCTCTTTCAGTTTTGCACCCTCCCCTCATTCAACTCCTATTTCCCACAGTTGAACAGATATGAAAAGAAACATTGTAAGAAGCCACTGTATACTAGTATATCCAAATTTAAAAAGGTCAAATACATATTTCTCTATAAAATTTTCTATAAAGAGTCAGTTTTTTGCCTACATCATTCCTCCCATTAATTTATCATAAAATTTGAGCAACATTAGTTTGAAATAAAATTTTGAAATAGAAAGAAAAGAAATTAGAGATAGACATAAACTCCAACATTAAAATCATGTGTTGGGCACCTCCACCTAGAAATCTATCAAAAATTTTGGCTTGACTTGATTTTGTAAAAGTGTGAAATGACTAATATCAAGCTCAGATCTCAGAAATATCTTTCCATGGTTATAAGTATATATGCTTTTCTTTTTTTCTTCACTATCTATTTCTCCTACTTTCCAGGGAAATACCTGTTTTATAGGTATGGTTGGCCACTATTGATGAAATGTACCCACTTTCCTTTAATGTTTCTGTTTCCTAACTCAAGTTTGAGATAGTGACATCACTCCTGGCATACTGGAAAAGCAAAACAAGACAAAGAACACACCCCAAGTTCACTGGAATGAAAATTGAGCATTACACAGAGAAAGAACACAAGATCTTGTTTGCAAGCTATTCAAGTGGTGATGAAATCTGAATCAGATAAGATTGCTATCCTTGCTACTATTAGCTGTTCCTCGGCCAAGTTTTATGTATAGCATCACAAAAATTGATTTGCAGTCAGGTATATTTGTTTTTTAAAATCTCACAAAATCTGCCCTGGTTGGTTAGAGCATCAGCCCATGGACTGAAGGGTCTCAGGTTCAATTCCCAGTCAAGGCCACGGACCTTGGTTGCAGGTATGATCCCTGGCTCTGGTTGGGGTACATTCAGGTGGCAACCAATTGATCAATGTCTTTCTCTCCCCACTCCCTCCACTCTCTCTAAAAATCAATGGAAAAATATTCTTAGATGGGGATTTTAAAAAATCTCACAAAATCTAAGAAGTCTATTTTAGTTTATAAAAAAGAGCAAAAACTTCCTCTTGTATATGAATAAATGTAAAACCATTCTGGAAGAATGGCCATTTTCTTACTCCCCAACAGGCACCCTGGGTGCCAGTCACACCAAATACCTCCTAGATGTTCTAGTGTTATGCTCTTATGTTCAATTTGGGAATCTCATCAGCTCTCCCCACCCTTTTCTTCCCCCTGCCTACCTCTCCCAGCTGCAGACATTGATGTTCTCCTCTGGGCTCCCATAATATCTGTATGCTATGAGATTTCTCACATAGTAATCAGTAAAGGAAAGGATGAATGAATGAGGTGGGTATTACTACATGAGGGTAGGGAGCCTTGTTTTATATTTTCTTACAGCCTTTGGTGTGGTGGTCTGATTCCAGGGGCAGCAATGATACTATGTATTCCAGGCACCCAGTCATGGGCAGCTCACAACAACAGCTCTGGATGGCTTTTGCTCCTAGTGGATTAGTTATATTGCAAGTGATCAATAAGTCAAATGATTCTGGCATGTCTTCATTTAAAATTCTTAGGGATGCTGTCGCTTACTTAGCTGCATTCAGTCCTATTGATTTACCTATCAAATTCTTCCGCTCTGCTCCCTCTCTACTCACCATCCCAGACCAGGCCACCATCGGCTTGCATCTGGACAGCCGCAGTGGCCTCCTCACAGGTCTGCCTCAGTCATCCTTGTTTATTCTTATCTTTTCATCTGCACTTGAAATTACTGGAGGGGTAATTTAAAATGGGAATCTTAAAAACAGACATCAGGGGCACTCAGGCATGGTGGGGCAGCCATGTGAGGACACAGCAAGAAAGTGACCCTCTGCAAGCCAAGGACAGAGGAGAAACCAAACCTGCCGATGCCTTGATTTTGGACTGCTGGCCTCTGGGACTGTGAGAAATAAATGTCTGTTGTTTAAGCCACCCAGTCTGTGGAAGTTTGTTGTGGCAGCCTGAGCAGACTAACACAGATGCTCAATCAGAATGTCACCCACATCATGAGAACACCCAATCCAGACAAAGCCCTGCTTCCCTGAACCTTCTCCAAAATCACCTAAGAACACAAGCAAAATCCTGCACCAAGTCCTCAGAATAGCCTCCTACTGAGACGCTCTACAGTCCCGCAAGGAATGTGGTCTGAGCGCTGTGGCCACAGGCCTGGCCGGTGCTTCCCGAGAGATGCAACATGCTGCTGCACCCCAGCCACTGTCTCTCTGCTGTCTGTCCGCTGTGACCCCCACCTAGCCCCTGAGACCCCACCAGCCTTGGGAATGCCATCTGGCATCTGGCACTGACACTTTTATGCCAGAGGGGCGGCTTCTCTGTTCCTGCTTCTTTCATTCCTTGCCAGAGGCCTGTTGTTTCTCAGAATAGCAGGTTCTCTTTGCCCCACGAATGGCCATCAACCTGGGGCCAAGCCTCACCAACTAATGTCAGTAGCCTTAGAGATGGAGACTCTCTGCCCAGATCCCCTCCCACCTGCCAGCCACAAGCCATCCAGGCCTGGGGATCTGAGCTCTGCTTTCCTTCTCCCTAAAGAAGCGGTGGAACTTCTCTGTGGGCCCAAAATTCCGGCCCAAGCAGAAGCCCCTCTCCAGGTGTGCATGGCACGTTTACTCTGAGGACAGCATTGTCTCTACAGAGAAAATTACTTTATAGTCTCCCTGGAATTAGGCATCCGTAAGATTATTTTTTTCCATTTGGTTTTTGCACACATCTATGTACAACTATTATGAGTTTCATGTTTGATACTTTTCCACAAAATAACCCATGGCCATGCCAGCACTCAGTGTCTCCATCCACCAGGAGTCTCCCTGCCCTCGTTCAGGGGAGTAGAGCTAGCACAGGGAGGTTCAGTCACTTGCCCACCTAGTAAGTGCTGATTCAAACCCACACACTCTAGGATCTGGTCAAGATGGACGCTGCACTCACCTCCTCCCATGTCCACATGAAGATTACAACTCAGTTATAGCACAATCAACCTAGACAACCACCTGAAGACTAGCTGCACAGAAGTCCTATAACTTAGGATATAAAGAAGAGGCCACATCAGGACTGTCTATATCTCATTTTTGTCATAAATAACATTAATGAACATTGTTTAATGTGAAACTTTCTACCATTTTTATTATATCCTTAAGCTAAATTCCTAGGAATAGTATTGAATTAAAGAATATTACAAAAAATAAGACGCAAATCTATGACATCAATTCTTGGTTTCTTAAGATCCATCAGAGGTTCCCATTGCTTTAAGAACAAAAATAAACATCTGCCTTGGTTTCACCTCCCACCAGTCTTGCTTAACTTTTTTTTGTTCCAGTCACTCTGCCTTCCTTCCTGGTCCTTAATTATCTCAATTTGCTCTCAGGACCTTTGCATATGCCCATACCTCTGCCTAGAACACTCTTCTTCCTCACCTTTTACCTGATTACCATGTCATCCCTTAAAGCCCAGCTTCCTCTAGGTGAGCTAAACCTCTGGTTACACACACTCTCCTAATTCCCCAGGCTTTGTCTTCAAAACACTTAGCAGTGTGTGTGTGTGTGTGTGTGTGTGTGTGTGTGTGTGTGTGTGTTGTTTGCTCCCCACGTGATTCCCAGAGCTTAGGCTCCCCTGGAACAAAGTAATTATTTTTTAAAAATTTGTTGAATAAATGAATGAATGAGTAACTCTGGGATAAACTTAAGATCTTTTTCTAATAAAGCAGGATCTAGAGGAAAATATGTGCTCAAACGTTTACTTTTCTAACTACTGGGCAGGTTTGCACCAGCCATGTAATAGCGTTGCCCCGCTCTACTCCCAGCAAATCCTTGGTATCCCAGTATGTTAAGTCCTTTATGAAATGATTCCATCAAGTCATGGCAAGTATCCAAGAGGCTCATAATGAAATGCAAACAGAAAATGTAAAAAGAGCACATGATTTCCAAATCAAGCATTGGGAAAAAATTACCATGCGATTGTACAATGACAGTTCTTTATCAGTGAAATAAATAATCCAGAATCCATCCATGCAGAATGTCCTAGACACCCATTGCTCTTGGTAACATGAAATAAACAACCCTCCCTCACAGGGTTCCTGCTGGCTTTTCTACCTTGTCTTGCCATTTGTGGTTCGTATCTTATATTCCAGGACAACGTTACTCAGAGTGCCCCAAGCAAGTCCACACTGAGAACACATGCTTCCCTTTGCCTCAGGCTATCTACCCTTTACCCATCTCCCTCTTTGCCCTCCCATTTCCAGGACCCCTGGGAGAACATTCGTTATCATTTCCCTGCCCAAGTAACACCTTATTCAGTTGCATTTCCCAATGCAATTCAAGTTTTAATTTTCCCTTCACCATCTCAGTTAATAGCCCTCTCCACACCCTCCATTTCCTCAAGACAGAACCCTGGGGATCCTCTTTGCTTCTTTCTTCTCTCTCCTGTACCAGCCATGTCACATCCATCAGCAAGTCTTGTCCCAAATGTATTCCTTTTCTCCAACCCCAACATCCTAATCCTAACCATCATCTTGCATGCAAAGGTTTCCCGATGGGTCTTCTCCCCTCCACCCCTTTCCTCCATTCTTCCCTCAGTTGTCAGCACAATCTTTTGGAAGTAAATTAGATCGGACTAAAAAGTCTTCTGTGATTTCCCATTTTACAAAACAAAACAAAACAAAAATCCAAGCTTTCTTCCATGGCCTACAAGTCCCTATGTGAGCTGGTTCTTGCCTTCTTAATTTTCAGACTGAATCCACCTCAGGGCCATCTCAACTCAGTATCTTCGTTTCAGGCATCTCAAACTTGACGTGTCCTCAGCTGTGCTTCTGACCTCCTCTAGCCCCCAACATGCTCCTCCCCAGCCTCTGCCTTTCAGGAAACGCCATCCTTCCAACTGGTCTCCAACATCCCCATACAGCCCCTGCAACCTTCCCCATAGTTACTACCTTCTGACCACAGAGCCCAGAAAGAAGGTCAAAGTTCTTACATGACCTCAAGGACCTTCCTGAGCTGGCCTTGTCCAACTCTTCTGTCACACCCTGCCTTCCCTCTCTGTAATGCAGCTTCCCGGCCTTCTTTGGACCTTGCTTACATGTTTTTGGCTTTGTTTTTTGCATTCAAACCCTTCTATCCCCTGCTTCCAGACTACTCTTTACTCCCCCTAACTCTTGCTCACCCTCAGACCTCAGCCCTTTTCCTGAACCCCTGAACAAAATCTCATTATTTATGGACCTCCTTTCTTCCTGCCCCGCCTCCCCCCACACCTGTGCCTCTTCTCTGTAAGACTTATCACAGCAGTGACTGGGCAGTAATTGGTGTGCTTTCTTGATTGATGTCTTTTTTGCCCACAGGGCTGTATGGCCAGAAGGGCGGGGATCACAGTTCTGAGGTCTTTGCATCCCATCCCCAGCAAGCTGCCCATAGCAGGTGCTCAGGAATGTTGCTGGATGAGTGAATGTGGGGCAGGATACCCCGCTGAGCAATTAATTTAGGTTGGATCTTTGCTGGGTAGTTAGTTTTCACACCCCATCCCAAGGAGGCAGACAAGCCTCAGGGGCACAGTAATGGCATGGGCTGTGGGCTGCAGTGTGGCCCGTGCTGGAAGGCCCAGGCTGTAAGCAGAGCAGCTTTGTTTGGCAAAGCACAGTTGGCCCACGTGGTATTTCTTTTTTCTAATTTGGATGCTTTGCTAACATTGAAAAATGGGAGGTTTCACATGCCAATTTGAATATTTAAAAAGTCAAAAGATCTGGCAACCTTGGGCCTGCAGTTGGCTGGAGCTGACCTGGGTTGCCTCCTGGGGTCTGTGTTGTGCAATTGCCCACAGTTCCCACCTGGAATGCTTCTGCCACTAGGCTACCTGCCCGGCTTCTGTGCACTGGAGGCTGTGGCGTCCAGCCTGGGCTCACAGAGACAGCAGGCAGCGCTGGGTTATCTAATGATAAAGAGAAGGGCTCCAAGGGTTGTGAAAGGTCAAGGAGAGCCAACCTGGAGAGGCCAGAGGCATTTGCAGACCCTAAAGGCCCGGGGCTCCGTGGGGGACCTTTACACCGGCTTGCAGCCTGGCCTCCCCTGTGTCCAAGCTTGTGGAAGCAGTGGAGATGCCCACCTTCAGGACTAGGAGTATGGGCAAGGAGAGGACAGGCCCTTTCTTAGAGATTCTTATAGGACTTCAAGGATTCTTCCATGATAATGGGATGAGAAAGAGGCCTCTTAAAAACATGATAGATTATATATATACATACATATATGTGTATATGTATGTATATATATATATTTCTCTCTAAGAACTGTGTGTGTGTGTGTTGGAGTACTTTTAGAGGTAGATTTAATTTGTTTTAGAACAAATAAAGTAATTCAACTTTCATACCTGCAAGAGCTATGGATCAAATTCATATCTGCCTCATTTAATAATGTTTCCCATATTTTTAAAGGAGAGTCATCCTGTTTCTTTGAGGAACGGTTTTATTCCTATTTCATCTTGTACTAAAGAGTGAATTTGGGCATGCTTGATTTCCCATGTTCCCTTTTCTTCCTGTAGTTTTAAAACCCATACTTATAAGAAGTCCATTATGACACTGCTCATTGTTATATATATATTTGGAGATAACTGTGGCAAAAGCCATGACCTTCACAAGTCAAAAGTTAAAAACCAGATATGTCAGTCCATTAAGAAGTGCTGTCTTAGCCTCAGCCTTATGAACATGTTTCAGTTTAATCCAGACATGTTCTGGGGTCAGGGTGAGTTTCAGCTACAAGAGTTTCAAAAGGGTTCTTTAGCCAGGCTGGTGTTATTCAGTGGTTGAGCATTGACCAATGAACCATGAGGTCACGATTTGATTCCCGGTTAGAGCACATGCCTGGGTTGTGGGCTCAGTCTCCAGTAGGGGGCATGCAGGAGGCAGCCGATCAATGATTCTCTCGGGAGGGAGAGAACAGAGTGCTGGGGCTGGGCCAGAGAATTTCAGCATTGGTGTAGGAGGCTGGAGAAGCAAGAGGTGCTTCTGTGGGTTATGAGTTGAGTCCTCTTTAGTGTTCCCACAGGATTGGAATTCCTTTTTAATTGCTCGTTGACTAACTTCTTCATATGTGACTCTTTGCTGAGCAGCATTCTGTTATTTGTACGGGTTACACAAGTTTAGGCTACTGGAATTTTGGTAGAATAGTTCCTGTAAGGAGAATATCAACTCTTCTACCTGATGTTTGGATTAAGTCATTAAAATCTGGATCAAGTGAAGCCCTTCTCTACTCCTGCATCAGATATCTAGGTTTTTGACGTTCCCCACACAGGTTTGTTCATGGTTCTATTCTAGTACTCACCTCCCTGTATGGCAATTTATCAGTTTATATGTTTGTCTCCCTTCCTTGGCCTAAGACTCTAGAGGAGAGAGACCAACCATGTTCTATTGGTCTTAATAGAGTCAGCCCATAGCTAAGACCACAGTAGTTGGCACTAGCTAGGCACTCAGGAAATGTTCTATTGAACAAATGAATGAGCTAACAATGGTGCAATTTACTTATCTTTCAAAGCTCTTTAATAGGTTCACATTAAGGGCTACTGAAGACATTTAGGTAGCATAAGGTGGAGCTGGCTAGTAAATAGAGTCTAACCTATTTCTTGTGGGAGCTGACTTAAGTTCGGAAATGAATGTTCCCAGGAAACAGTGTCGGGCCCTTGTAGTCATCTTCCTTATAAATGATTTTGGGGAGGGAAAGACTATGCGTTGGCGAGTTTGCAGATGACACTAAGTTGGCCCCCAAACGTAGATGCCTCCTTGACTCCTGTTTTTCATAATCCACATTCAGTCCAGAGCAAATCCTGCTGGCTTCACCTTCTGACACAGCCCGAATCCAATCACTTCCCATCACCTTCTCCACTCCTTGCAATCCCAGCCACATTCTTGCTCACTGAGATGTTGTAAAGGCCTCCTGACTGGTCTTGCTGCTCCCATTCTGCTCCCTGTGGTCTGTTCCCCACCCACCAACCAGATCCTGACCCTCCTCTACTCAAAGCCTTCCAGTGGCTTCCATCACACCAGAGCAAAAGCCAAAGTCCATTCAACATGGCTCCTGCTGCCTCCTGGCCTCCCTTAGCTCCAGGGACCTGGTGTCCTTGCACTTCCTCAAACGCACCCAGCACATCCCTGTTTCTCCTGGGGTGCTAGGCTCCACCCCAATTTCCTTGTGGCTCTTCCCCTTACTTCACTGAGGCCTTCCTTCCCTGGCCTCCCCAGGCGAAATGGCAACTCCTCGGCCTGCCCCTTCTCTGTTAAATTCTCCATAGCACTTATCTCCATCTGACCTACATTTTGCTTTTTTATTGTCTGTCTATCTTCAGTAGAATGTGGGGCCCTTCATTTATTGGTTTCTATAGATTTTTCAGTTTATTGTTGTTGTTTGCTTGCTCTGTCCATATTGCATCCTAGTGCCTGGCATGGCACCGTAAGTCAGTGTGTGACCTTACAGAACAAATACAGGGGCAATAAATATGGACAAAGGCCTCACAAAGCCACACCAGTAAACATGGAATACGTGTCGAGAGCTTTTACAGGTAGTCGGTGGGTTGTTTCCATGTGGCATGTGCCCCGGTTTCTGATGTTCGCTGTGATCATGCTGAGATGATTGTGTTTATGTTCTGTGCCTTAATTGTTAAGAATCAATGTTTAATTTTTGCCCCTTTGCCTTCTACGAGAGATCAGCAGGCTCTGGGCGTGGAAGGATAGCTGAGCAAAAGACAACCCAGGCATCCACGTCTTCAGTGCGACAGTGGATGGACAGAGAGGAGAGTGTGCTTTGTGGTTAGACTGAAGGGTATGCAGAACCCAGCTCAAAGGAAGAGGGTCACTGGCCCTGGGAGATGCATGGGGCACACATGCAAGGACAGAGGAGCGAGGCCTGGGCTTAGGAAGCCTCTGCCGGGTGGAGAAGGGGCAGAGGGCTGGCCTGGAAGTCAGGCTGGGAACGCTGGGCTGGGATCGCCTTCACTTGGGTGTTCTCTGGATCGAGGAGTTTATCTCCATAAGATATTACTTCCTAAATTGGATGGTGCTGGGCACTGGATTGACACTCTGTGCCTAAATTTAAAAAAAAACTGTACAGAGTTTTGAGTTTTACAAATCTTAAAAAACTTTTTTTTTACTGGCACAATGAGATTGGCTGTGAATGGACAGTGTTGTGACGAGGAGGACCTCCTGGGGTTTGTGTGTTTTATCTGCCATGACCCAGGGAGGGGAAGCGGCTGGTTCTAGAATATGGAGCAGGCACCGAGGGCTCTGGGGCCCTAGGGAGCCAGGCAGGTGGTACAGTAAATGGTGTGGTTCTGGTGCCCTGGGGGAAACAAAGCAAATCTCAAGTCCTTGTCCACTTCCAACTGTACTGAGAGGTCCAGGGAGTGCGTGGGTCGGCAGGGACTTCGTGTTTGGGGGATGAGCCTATAGACCTGTCGTTTCTAGGGGGCTAGCACCCCCTGGGTTGTCATACACAAGTGCGTTGTGATGGATTTATCACAGCATATTCTGGTTTGCAATAAAGCTGCCAGTGAGGTTGGGGGAATCCTTACAGAACAAATACAGGGGCAACAAATATGGACAGAGACTTCATGAAGCCACATGAGTAAACAGAAAATGGCCCAAGAATGAGTGTGGCAGGTATAAAGGAAGGACACTCTAACCTTGAGTGGGAGGAAGATGGGCCCTGGCCTTTGAATCTCAAACCAGGACAAGAACCAAGGTCAGGGCAGATTCCTCCTGTAACATGAAGGGAACATGCTGCCTTTGCCCAGACTGAGAAGGGAGGGCAGGCACTAGTGGACTGATGGTTAGGGACAGTTCAGAACCTGGGGAGGGAAGATGAGCAGAGAGCAGTTCTCACTCATATTGGGCATTTCACGTATGAGAGCACCTTGAAAGATTCCTGAAATGGTTATTACTCTCCCATTTTACAGATGAGGACGATGAAGCTCAGAAGCTAGTTTACTACTATCTCATGGCTGCTGAGTGTTGGTCTGGGGTTCAGACCTAGGCCTGCCTTCCTCTTCCATCTGCTCTTTAGTTCCTTCCTTCAGCACGTTCGTATCCAGTGCCCAGCACATGCCAGGACCTGCCCAGGTACTGGGCATCTGGCAGTGGCCAAAGCAGGAGCACTCCTGCTCTCACGGAGCTTCCAGTCTATGGGAGATGCCGGCAGTGAACAAAGTAACAGACCGACGAAGCAGTCACAGACTGCGCAGGTGCCGTGAAGGAAATTACAGGGGGCAGTGCTGGGGCGGAGGTCGGGTGGTCGGGACCGGCTTCCCACGGACACTGAGATGGAGCCCAGCAGGAGGGTTGGGTGGGGAGCTGTGTCTGGGCTGGGGGAGCAGCGGTGAAGGGAAGGGGTTCGTATGTCGCAGGCGCTGAAAGACCACCTTCGGGTCTGCAGAGGAGCGGGCCGAGGGGAGCGTGAGTCTGAAGGTGCTTCTCCACAGTGAACACCCTTTTCTCTCTGGCATGTGGCTTCTTTCCAAGGGGGGGCGGCCCAGTCAGAAGAGGAGATACCACTATATACTGTGGGTAGGAAACTTACGGACTGTGGAAGTCTCGGAGATGGTTGTGGCAGAAAGTACCAACCACACCCCAATAGGTGTGGACACAGTCCCGCTGAGGGTTCCTGATGCATTCTTAAGGCAACTGGGAAGGCGGGGCTCCATCCTATTGAGGACGAGCAACCTGTCTTCCATGGCTGGGAGGGAACCCTGTGGGAGTGGGAAGTGGGGTGGAGGCCATGTGTGGGTGGAAGCCGGGTCATCATAGGGATCCTGATGACATTGTCACCAAGGAGCAAAGGACAGGAGGGAGGTGAACACCGCTTAGAACCTGCTCTGCCATAAGCACTATTAGCTCTTTAACACGCCTCACTCCCTAGAGGCCTCTCCATCTCCATCGTACAAATGGGGACACTGAGGCACAGAGAGGCCAGGCAACTTGCCCTCGGTCACTCAGGTAGTGAGGGTGTGCTGTGTCTCCCCAACGCCAAAGCCCACGTTATTGCCCATGAACAGCCTGAGTGGGGGTGAGTCAGGTGGAAGGGGTTGGAGCAGCAGGCCCTGGGGTGATTCAGGAGGAGGGGTGAAAGTGGCAGGAGGATGGGGAGGGGACAGGGAACACGTGTGCTGGGGTGGGTTTTGCTTGCGGGACCAGATGCCTGGTTTCAAATCCCAGCTGTGCTAACTGCTGGCATCTAGCAGGTGGAAGGAACACCTGGAGTGTCCTGACTCCCCATGCAGCCCCTCCCCCACCTGCCGCCCAGGAGGAGGCCCCCACAGCTCCTCTTGCCTCTGGCTGCCCGAGTGAGCAGTCCCCCAGAAGAACCTGACTCATTTGCCCTGGCTCCCTGCCACCAAAGCTGCAGGGAGGACAGTGGCCCAGTGGCCCCGTACCTCTCCTCCTGGTCTGACAGCCCAGTCTCTAGGGGACAGACTGGGGCAGTCTCCGCACGACGCTGCTCCGGGAACCTGCAGAAGCCTCAGCCCTGGGGTCAGCCTAGTGCATACCTGTGCCATCCTATTGGTGTAGTTGTATGTTCACGTGTCACTGTCCCTCACTAGGCTGTGAGCTCCTGCACAGCAGGGATGTGCCTGAGTCATCTCTGGTCCCAGTGCCCACGCCGGGACTTGGCACAACATAGGGGCTGCTCAGCAAATATTGGTTGAATTCCCTTTTGAGTCAAATAGGAACCCCACCCCCATCCTTGCATGGGGACGAAAACCCATGGAGACAGAGTCCCCTGACGGAGCAGCCCCCTGGCCAGGCAGCCCTCGGCTGCAAAGCACACATAGGCATCTGCTGCATTCGGCATTGTTTTCCTTCCGATGCTTTCGATGGCTGGTTTTATTCCAGCCCATTCTCACTTTCTGTCTTGGAAAATCACAAGGAAACTCCACGCTGCTCCTGGAACTGTTGCCAACGTGATTCAAGCGGAATTGAGCACATGGCACTGAGTTCCCACACAAACAAAGACGTTGCCACTTTCAGCGCGATGGCCTCCTTCCTTCTGCCAGCCTGGGCCCCCCACCTTGTCCAGGTGAGAGGGGGCAGTGTGCATGCCTGGCTGACTCATCCACTTCTCACCCGTAAGAGGCGCCAGGGCTTGGGTGGTGTGCGTTGTGAACTAAACACGGAGGTGAGGTTGACCAGTGGGAATAACCCAGACACTCACCACATCCTCATACCCTCTCAGCTCAGGTGCCTCCCCCTCCAGGAAGCCTTCCTTCCTGCCTAGGCACAAGAGTGCATGACCCTCTACCCAGTCATGCACCCCCTGCACAGTGATAGTGGATTCGGTTTACTCAGCACATTCCGTCTCGGGGCACTTACAAGGCTCTTTATACACCCACTTCCATCGTGCCCTACGCTGTTCAGCACAGTCCTGCTTGTCTCCATTTTAAAGTTGAGAAGCTAGGATCTGAACTCCGGTTTGTCCGCCGCGGGGCACCTGGTTCTACTTTGCTTTTTCACTTGTCTCTTTTACTGGACCTCGGCTTATTATTTACCAGGACCCTATGCCACATAGGGATTCAAGGAATGGATGTGGGAAGAATCCTGAGCACTCAGAATATGTTTCTAGAATAATAATAGTTAAAATGAGGATAGATCTCAATCAGCTATCCCAGGCTCCCATCCTCCTCACTGGTTAGGACAAGTTCTAATGGGGAGCGTGAGCCCTGTGGGAGGAGACCTCGCCTGAGTCAGCCAGTGCTTGTCGCTCCGGTGCCTGGCGCAGCGGAAGGGCTCAGAAACTACAGAATCCACAGGAGCCCTTGCGCGTTAAATCTTAGTTCTGCTTTCTGTGAACCATCTACTTGGGCCCCCAACTCCAAGGCCCTTGGTTTATGCCAAGGGGTTCTTAGAGGAACTAGCGATGCTCTCCCTCAGGCCAGGAGACCGGATGTCTGATGACTGCTCCCCACATAAGCAAGAAATGCAGCGACAAAGCGATGGGAACATTAAAGTACGCAGAATACCCGTCTTCTCCAAGCATCCCGAGCCTTTCTTTTTAGAGCAAAACCTTGTAATATTAATAAACGACACAGAGAAGGATGGATAAATGACTCTTTCCCTTTGACATGGCGAAGATCACAGGGACTAGAGAGACCTTTAATCTTTATTAATGTGTCGCAAGGGGGCCTCTCCCGCAAGCTGTGGGAAGCAGACATCCAAAGAGTTTGCATCGCTTACAGTCCCCAGCGTCCCTGGGCGCCTCAGATGACTGCCTGACACTGTGCAGAGTCTAGCAGGGCCGCGTCACAGGGCCCCGCTGTGTCCTGGGCAAGAACAAGGCAGCCCTAACCCAGCTCCCATCTGTGGGGGGCTGGAAGACAGGAAAATTCAGGACACGGGCTCGGTCACATGGCCCGCTTCTAACCAAGGGCACCGATGCCCTGAAGAGGCTCAGGAGGAACCAGGCTGGCGGTTGCAGGGACAGGCACACGTCAGGCCTCGGAGAGGGCACGCCTGAGTTCATTAAGGAGAGCATCCGGTAACAAGCATCCTCATCTCCCTCCCTCACTGCCCTCCACCGCCTGGCTGAGGGCTCCTCCCCAGTCCTCCTTCCTTACGGCTGGGCCAAAAGAATCCGTGACCTGGTATCATGCAGACCTAATCCCACTGAGTTAGTAAGTCAGGAATTGCAAGGTAGGCTCAGGAAAGTGCAACAGAAATGACAAGTTTACCATCAGGGTTTAAGAGCCTAGGAAGTTGCAGGGATAGACACATACACACATACACACATACACAAACAGCAATGGAGAGGCACATTTTTACATGCATTCATTCAGAAGTACTTCTTGACCACCTACGCAGTTCTGGGTGCTGGGGGTCGCCGAGGTTCTTGTTCCCCTCGAGCTTACACTCATTCCAGGGTTCTAGTAGCGGAGTTCCTCCAGGAGCCAGGATGTCGCAGGGTTAATCTCATTAAAGCCACATTATAATGCAAAGGGGTGGACACCACCTGCACCCCCTCTCTCAGGAGGCCAGCCTGTCCAAGGCCACACACTAGGTTCTGGACCCAGGATCTGATCCTAGATGCCAGGCCCTTCTCTTCCTACCTACTGTCAGAGCTGGCTAAGAAACCCAGGCTGAGAGAGTGGTGCAGCCGGGGAAGAACCGGTGGAAGTGAGCTCAAGTAAGGCCTGATTTGATTATGTCTGCTAGACTGCAATGTAATAAAGCGGAGTTCTCTCATAAGCATCATCTCCTAGTGTTTACAGAACAAGGAGGCAACATTAAGATAGGAACTTCCAGGGAGAAGAGCATGTGTTTCAAGCTGAACCATAAAGAGAACAGACCCGGAAGAAAGTGATTCCTGGTTTTACAACTCAGCTCTGATGAAGGGACGCCTGGTGCGCGGGGAGCCTGGCAGCCCCTGAAAGGTCTGGCTGGTGCCCGGTGGGAGCTGCTGAGAGTGGGAGGTCCCATTGGGAGGACACCAAGGTGGGGCAGAGAGGCTGATGGGAAGAGACTGGTTAGAAGGAAGGAGAGCAGTGAAGGAAAGTGACAATGAAGACTTGGGTGGCCTGTGGGATTTATTTCAAACACCTCCCTGCTCCACTCCAGTCTCCACTTTCACATGCAGAGTGACTTTTCTGGCAGCAATAGAGCCTGCTGACTAGCATTTGGACCCTGGGGCCAAGCTGCCTAGGTTTGAAGCGTGGTGTGCCCCTTCCTATGCTGTGTGTCCCTGGGCAGCTTACTTGCCCATTCTGGACATCCATTTCCTCATCTCTAAGTGAGGCTTGAAGTAGATATCCAGACTCATGGTTGTCATGAAGACCGAATGAGCCAATATGCACGAAGCATTTGGCACAGCGCCTGGCACATAGTAAGTGCTCAATTAACGTGATATTTTGTCATTATTTTAAATCTGTGTATACCACGCCCCCTTTAAAACCCAGGAGTGGAGGCTCTCTGTTGCCCTCAAAGGAAAGCCACACCTCCTAGCTGTCTTCGAGGCTTTTGCAATCCAGCCTTTGCTGGTGCTAGTTTTCTGTATCACTGCTCCCTCTGTCCATCTTTGCATCCCCACTGGATCCAGTGACCAGCAGCCCCCGTCAGCACCTTGTTCTTTCATCCCTCTGGGCCTTGCTGGTCCTCCTTCCTCATCAAGACTCCCACCCCTCCCAGATGCAACATGGAATCAGCTTTCTGACTCAGCTCCCACTCTGGACAGAACTTTCTGACCTGTGTCCTCCCTGGAATTCACTACTTCCTCTTCCGTGCCTCTAGATTTGGGCCCTGTCCCCTCATGATTTCATGTTTCTGAGCTATTCGCATGACCATTCACTCCACTCAATAGTTAGGGCCCAGGCCCTATAGTTTCCGAACCCCCAGTCCTGCCCAGTACTTAGCTCCATGCCCCAGTCAGCGGCTGCTGAATGGATCTGACACTTTTTAAAGGAGAAAGTGCAGGCCAGAAGGGGCACGCGTGACCTGTTATTATTATAAAGTACGCACATCCAGCGATGGGGAAATGTTAAGAACCTTCAAAGACTGTTTAGTTTGTTTCTTTGGTTAAAACCCTTTGAGACAAAGAGCCAGGAGGGGATTCTGCATTTTGCCATCATGTCGCCTCTGGAACAGGGAGGAATAAGACGAGGGTTCGGGTTTCTCCTTCGAGAAATGAGGTCACTGGGTGTTGTTAAGTGTGCCTTACAGAGCGATGCTAATCAGTTCTCTTCTGGCCTAGATATCTGGTAATTATCTTGGCTTTTTGCTTTGCCAACTTGGCTTCCTAAAACAGTTCATCCACACCGTTACTTCCCAAGATCTCCAAGGATAAGGTTAACCGCCGCTACCCAACAGCGAGCATGCCAGCTCCTGCCCCTTGCCTGGCGCTGTTCTGGCTGTTTAAGTGCACAGACTCCTCAGATCTCTGCACAGTGCAGGAGGCGGGTGATACTAATACCCCAGTTTACAGGGGAGGGACTGAGGCTCACTGTTTCGGGGTTGTTGCCCCTTTTCCGGGCTCTCCGCCCCTCTTTCTCCTCCTCCCCCTTGTGTCCCATTCCCCATGCTCACCCCTCATCCTGGTCATGCACCAGCCAGAGCTCCCGGGTGATCCAGGCTCCCTGCCCTCCCACCCCAGGTCGCCCACCTTTCTCGGGTCTGTAGACCCCATGCACCCTCCAGGGCATGGCTTTGTCTAGGCTCTTCCAGAAAGTTCTCTCTGAACTCCCATTGCAATCCGAGTCCAGTGGTTGAGTGTGCGTGCATGTGTGTGCACGTGTGTGCATGCTCGTGTGACTGCTCTCTTTCCATGCTTAGATTACAACTACTTGAACGCAGGGGTCAAGTCTTATTCTCTGTCTTTCAGCTCTCACAGAACACTGACAAGATTCTCCTTACTAGCCTCATTCACGCTTAGATTACAACTACTTGAACGCAGGGGTCAAGTCTCATTCTCTGTCTTTCAGCTCTCACAGAACACTGATCTAACGACAAGATTCTCCTTACTAGCCTCATTCATTCAAAAAAACAACAGCAAACATTTGTTAAGCACCTACTGTGTGCCAGATACCAGGACCAGCTCTGGGGTGCTGGACTAGACCCTGATGGACTGTTGTTGGGAGGGCAAAGGTGAGAAGAGAATTAAGGGGAAAACTGTTGTTTGAAACCCAAAGTTCCACAATCCCAACTTTCCACCTACCACACTAAATTATACTGTCAGTAACAAATAAAATTCAACACAAAGTATAAATGTAGATGATACAGCTTAGCATCTCCTGACTAGTTGATGTATTTGGAGGGATCTGTTTTTAAGGTTGTATTTTTATAACTTGACAATCTCTCTGAGCTGTTATGAAAAGGTGGTTATCATAATAGCCAAGTAATTGAGCTTGTGTAATAGGCTTTACTTACAATGTGTTCATTGTCCTGACCACTCTCTCGGAGCAGGCCTCTTTATACCTATTTCTCTGAAGGGGAAACGGAGGCTCAGTGAATATAAGTCATTTGCCCAAAGGGCAGGGCGGCTGGAATTGCAGGCCAGGTCAATGTCCATGTGCTTTACTCTGCTGGTCTCTCTCTCTGCTTCTGCAGTTCCAAAATCACCAATGTCCATGTGCTTTACTCTGCTGGTCTCTCTCTCTCTCTGCTTCTGCAGTTCCAAAATCATAGAGGAAGAGAGAGATGTTTTGACCTTGTGGTAATACATTTTCTGTAAGGTCAGAAATAAATAAGTGGAAATTAATCTGACAATCTCCAAGCAGGCTGCCAATACCATTCCGTGTTCCCCTTGGATTTGACCCCCATAATTGTTCCACTCATTGACAGCTGATTGGCTTAAATAATTCATTCCTTTCTGGAGGCCTATGGCTGGGAATTGGCATTTGCTTGATGAGGGCTCTGACTGACGGGCTCTTACAGGCTGATATGTTGCAGGGAGAAGCTCCAAACTGTCACCGGTCCCAGGGTCTAAGGTGAATCCATGTGTTAGGATCTCAGTGTTCTGCAAAGTGCAACATGTGAACATATGCACATTCCCAGCCTTCCTGTGGACCCAAAGGTCAGGGTGGATGGCTTCCTGGGACACCAGGCGGCCCCTGCACTGGAGCTGGGTGCCCTGAGTGTCTGCATGGGGCCCCTGCCTCGTGTCCTCCGGGACAGAGCTTCCATAGCTTTCCAGGCCCATCGAGGACCTAGATCTGCTATGAAATGGGGACTCCAGTTTCCCCCAGCCCTAGTGAGTGCCCTGGAAAAACGGCAGGGACCTCATTTTCCTCAGCTGCCCGTGGAAGACTTGTCTCTCTTTCTGCTGCTTGTATTATGAAGTGTGTGTGCGCGTGCGCGTGCATGCGCGGGTGTGTATTTTTAAAATCTTTTGTCAGCACCAAATTCATCTGAAATTGCAGCAGGAATAATACTTCAGTGTCCTCTTTGGTTCTGCCAGTCTTACAGCATCAGCCTCCCCTTCAGAGGAAAAATCATAATGAATGACTTAAAATAACTGCGGAAGAAAATGAGGTTTGATTTGAATTGCAGAGAGAACAACTCCCTTTTAGTCCCTCTCTCGCCTCATTTCCTGGCGAAAGCTTTCAGAGTCTGCAAGATCCTCCAACATTCAAAGATTCCAAGAGTCAAGAAAAACCAGTCAAATTATTTGATCTAAAAGTGTCAGGTATCTATCGTTGTAATTCCACCAAATATCCCCTTAAGCACAGGAAGCACTGAGGTCTTGGCCTTTCCTTTCTTAAGCACTAACTGGCCCACAAGGAATGTGTTGATGGTTTCCCCACCACAGGTACTGCCTACGCGAGCATCTTTCTCCGGGTGGGTCAGAATGGTCCACACACCACAGAGCCCATTACAAGCTGATCTCATTAATCACTGTGATCCATGTCAATAGGAAGGAATTCTCAGGAGAAGCCGAAGTGCAGATTTGACCAATGTGGCCCCATCTGAGCAGGTTCATTATAACTCCAGCAGAGCTCCCGAGAGGACACGGCAGGTCATGGGGGTACTGAACACATCAACAGAAACCCCGCTTAACCCACATGGGCATAAACGAAGCTGGAATTGCCAGAGAAATATGCGCTGACCCCGTGGCTCTGCTCACTCCTAATAAAGTTCTGCGGATTTAATATATTTTCTCGGTACAGTGTCACAGCGGACAGAGTTGTGAATTGCACATTCTGTTTCTGCCTTGAGAATAGTTGTATTCAGCTAAAGTAGCCAATAGGAGCTCAGTAAATTAATAAAAGCGAATTCCTTTCAAGCACAATTCTGAGTATTGTTGTGGTTTGCCCCATGATTGCACGGATTTGAACAAAGCCAGTTTGGAGGCCGCTCAAATGAACTTATTACCCAGCTTTTGTTTACAAATGTATTTTGAGGCTGCGAGTCATGGGTGGTCACGCAGTGATGCCAGTGGTGGGAAGAGGAGAGGAGGGGTTGAATTTGTTGATATGCTGAAGCCCAAAGGGAGGGCAGCTGCTCACCAGGCTTACATTCTAGGTAAAACGAGGCCACATCAACCTACAGAATTGTTACCTCCCCAAATGCCAATACGGGTTGGCTTGCAAAGTGCTGAAGAATGAATTACACCCTGTCCTGGTGGAGATTTATGACCTACAATTTGGGGTAGGAAAAGGAAAGCCTTACTTGTCTAACGTTATATGATGGGAGTCCACAAGTCAATGCAATTGAGAGGAGATGAGCATAATACAGAAACTCAATGTGTAACCCGTGTGGATCAAAGCAGCTTCCTTGTCCCCCTTCCCCTCGGATCTCAGAGAATCAGCCCACTCTCTCTATCACCTTCTACTACCCTCTTTTCACCCACATTCACATTTGACCCAATTCCCCCTTCTATCCAAAGACTCGACCCAATTCTCGAGCCTTCTCCCCCACAGTTCTGACCCAATTCTCTCATCATTTCCACAAAGACGTGACCCAATTTGTCTCCATCCTTCCCCATGCACATGTGATAACATTCTCCTTCCACCTCCCCACACTACAGATCCATCTAATTTCCACCTCCATGCTAGTCATTCACACCTGCCCCTCCCCCACTCTGTGGACCAGAGCCAGAGCAAGTTACCTTCTCTTCCTGCTGCCACGACACCAGCCCCTTCTCTAAAAACACTGTAGACACGGCTTCACTTCTGCACACAGCAACCTCTACTCTTCCCAGATGCCCTCGCAGGAATTTGACCTGATTCTCTCACTCCCAAACCCTACGGGGGTCACCGATCTCATTGCCCTTCCCCCCTTCAAGGACACGTGGGTCGTGTCATTGCTGGGATGTCCAGTCCTCTGAGAGCCAGCATTCCCAGTTCAAGTTCATGGTATAGCTCAGAGCAGGCAGTTACTGCAGCACTGTTACCAGGTTATTTTTAAAGAAATCATTTTGTGGGCAGCATATCTGTCAGCATTTTGAATTTTCTTAAAAGAAAGGTGTGTGAATAGCTCTAGTGAAGTGTGGTAGACTGACAGGGGAGACAGTTCTTTGTAAGAAAAGGTAGAAAAGGGAAAATGCACTGGCCACTGGGCACGCCCTGGCTACGTCAGTCGGGCGCCTTAAGAGGTTATAGGAGCTTGCTCTCATGGAAGACTCATTCTGGGCTGCTGCCTAATTATAAAGTAAGTGTTACATTATCACAAATGATTCCTATATATTGCTAGGAGCCAGATTACACTCACTTATGCATTTTATAAAAGTTATGAATCAGCAATCAGGTGACAAGGGCATTGCATAGTATCAATTTTGGGGACTGATTTGAGTGAGTAACCTTGGGGTGGGGGCAAATGGTTGAGGGAAGACTGGAGAGGGCTTTTGTAGCACTTCCCTAGTTTCCCTGGTGCCCATCCATCCCTGTGTAACTGTCCACTGACATCTGATGGAGAAAGGACCCAGGGCAGTCCTCCCTTTCCTCTGAACTTGGCTCAGTTGGGGTGACACTCGTGGGGGGATCTAGGATTAGAAATTGTTGTTTTGAAAAATCCAGCATATTGTTGTGAACAGAGTTTTTCTTCTAAAACAAAGTAATGCAAGTTAAAAGGCATTAGAAACTGTGAAGAATGTTCTGAATGTCAGTTATTATGATGACAATGCCTGTTACCAGTATAGTCATCACTATTTCCACCACCTCCACCTCCATCACTGCCTCTTCCTCACTAACACCGTCAACATCATCGCTGCCAGCTTCATCACAGTCACAACCACCTTTATTGTCACCACCACCACCTCCTTATCCACAGCCTTCATTGTTAACACCCTCATCACCACCACCACCACCTCCTTATCCACAGCCTTCATTGTTAACACCCTCATCACCACCACCACCACCTCCTTAACCACAACCTTCATTGTTAACACCATCATCACCGCCACCACCACCTCCTTAACCACAACCTTCATTGTTAACACCATCATCATTGCCACCGCAGCTGAACAACTCTGATCCTGACCTTTACCTCTGTTCTTGTCCTATCAACCTCTTTACTTACACTTTTATCCTTTATAAAGAATAAGAATGAAAAATAGAAAAATAATTCCCTATTTTATTATTTTGTTACAAGAGTTTTTGTCTGTGTTCTTCATGAGTTAGACGTTCAAGATCTCTATTTCTATAGATCTACTTATTTCTATATCTATATCATCTATCTATCATCATCTGTCACCTATATCTATATCATCTATCATTATCTGTTACATCTATCTATCTAATCATCATCATCATCATCATCTATCATTTTCTTTCGATTTTTGGTTGTTTCTCTGACTCTTCTCTTTTTCTCTTTCTTCACCCTTCGCCCTCACTTGCAGTGGGTTTAGAGCTTAGAGCCTGAAGGTAACTGGTGGCACCGTAGAATGCAGAGGATGCGTCCAAATGCCCCAATAGAGAGACCAGACCTTTCCTATTTGGAAAGATCATGGTGAAGAGCAATTACATTATTTTATCTTTTTGTGGGGAAAGAGTACACCATCATCATCTATCATTTTCTTTCGATTTTTGGTTGTTTCTCTGACTCTTCTCTTTTTCTCTTTCTTCACCCTTCGCTCTCACTTGCAGTGGGTTTAGAGCTTAGAGCCTGAAGGTAACTGGTGGCACCGTAGAATGCAGAGGATGCTTCCAAATGCCCCAATAGAGAGACCAGACCTCTCCTATTTGGAAACATCACGGTGAAGAGCAGTTCCATTATTTTATCTTTTTGTGGGGAAAAGAGTACATCTCTTTATTCAGAGTCAGAAGTTTCTGAAGTGGAAGAGCAGCAGTACATCAGGACCCTCAGTCCGCACATGGCGCCTCAGCCCCATGGTGTGCACATTGTCACCATCCGGTGAATGGATGCTTATCGAATTGGAGCATCGGCTTTGGGGCAGGAAAGGGATTAAGTCCATAGCCCTTGGGCAGCCACACTTATTCTCAATCTCTTTTTGGGTCACATCCCTAATTTCTCCCACTGCTTCCTTCTGTCTTTTATCAAAATTTATGACTCTGACACGGACATAAAATTGACCATTAATGTTTGGACTAGGGTTTAAATCTAACTCCACCAGTGAGTAACCTAAAAATTTATTTAACTTCTGTTGGTCTTAGTTCTCTCAGCTGTGCACTGGGGATCACTGCCGTGTGGGAAATGCTCTGGGAATGGAATAAAATAAGGTGTATACAGTAGCTCCCAGAGCATCCAGGCATGGTAGGTGTGGGCCCAGTACATGTATGTTTCCTGTTTCACATCGCCTCCTCCTCTCTCTACCATGCTCCTTCCTCTACAGCCAAAGGATGCCTGGGCTGCATGCTCCTGGGGATTAGCTCTTGCCCTACCATCAGCTCATATCTACCATGCTCAGCCACTAGGAGAATCTGATAATTGAATTAGGGAAGAGTGGCATAGGCAGACCAGGAGGCAGAATTCTCATGTGAATTTGCTGCCCCTTATTCATAGCTGGGACCCTCAGAGCCAGCCCATCTCCACGGAGGGAGGTGGTTCTCACAGCTGGGTGATACTTGGAGGCGGGGTGGCAGGGCTGGGAGCCCCAAGCTGGAGGGACGAGGGAGTCTTAAACCTGACTCCCACCTCTGCAGCTGTTAGCTGTGTGACTTTGGGCAAGTTACGCAATTCTCTGCTCCCCAGTTTCCTCACCTGCAACATGGGGATCCTAAAACAAATTCTGCAAATTGCTCTGAGGACGCAATACTAGTAAAAATGATTGGCACCTAGGAGGGTGTGCAAGAGATACTGCTTTTCTTCTCTTCCTTCCTCTCTATCCTCTTTCTTTAAGCAGGTCTTCTTTTCTTTGTATTTCCTCTTCTTCCCAGGTTTTGCGATGCAGATTTTGGGAAATACTGGCTGTTCACGCTGGTTTGATGGATCTGCATTTGTTAGGAGGATGGCCACGAAAACATCCAATAAGTGATAACTGTTTGATTGCATAAATAAGAACAACGCCACAATTATTTGGGATTATTATTAAATGATGGAATCAAATGAAGCCAAAATAATAATAATTGCATTGCAAGTCAGTGGACAGCTACACCCTCTAATTTGTAGGAAAATACTACTCTCGTTTATTATTGATGCTCAATCATGCAGTTATTAAAAAAGAAGACCTCCAAACCGACGAGACTAATAATGGTGATAAATCTTCCCGACACGGAGGGATATCACTTTGTTTTAATTGAAGGGAAGCTATGGAAGTGTTTTCCCTCATTTGAAAAAAAAATTCTTCCTTTTTTCTCAGGCCATCTGTCTGGCTATTAAAATCCCATCAGCTTCATTGCGAGAACGCTTACTGCCCCCATGCCTGCCATCCCAAAGGGGGCTCTTAGAGCCAACCAGCTCGGGCCTCTGAAGGGGAAGTTGCCTGCCATCCCAAAGGGGGCTCTTAGAGCCAACCAGTTTACGACAGCTCTGGCCTCTGAAGGGGAAGCGCCGCTCTCAGCCCTTCCTTTGGGCCTCCCGTCTTTCTCTCCTGGCCTTTCCTCCGTTCACAGCTGTGATTTATTTCCAGGCTCCACATTAATGTCCAGAAATTAGTTTATATCTTGAATCCTGTGTTGATTTGTTTAACTGTTTAAGAAATGACTGTCTGTTCTCGGTGGTATGGGCTCTAACGAGACAGTGCTGGATCTTTGGGGTAAACATACTTGGGGTGAAGGTCAACACTTCAAGTTCAATGGGTGCTTTATAGACAGGTGGGGGTGGGACACGGTGAAGCCCATGAAAACAAGTGATTGAGTCAGGACCAAAGCTATAGAAGGAAATTCTTGTGTCCCTCTGCTCCCATCCAATGCCTGGACTCCAACCCTCAAGACTTGGGGGCTTGTGTGTCACAGTATTCCAAGCCCTTCCTGTGCTCCCCCAAATCCTTTCTCTCATTACTGTCATGGGAACACACCCTTAGCACAGTCATTACTGAGAAATTTCATAGCGTCTTCCAAGTAGTATCTGTTCATACTAGGGGCAAATTCCTCTATATTTGAAAGACTGTAGGGTGGAAAGAGAAAGCCCTTAACCTATGGTAGAGCAGAGGAGAGAGCGAATTCCTCTTATTCTGGTCGTCCTGGGAGGGGGCATCTGAAGACCCTGCAGGAGAACAGGGGAAATTCTCCAGCTCAAGCCAGGCTGTCGGCAAGGGAGGCAGGCTCACAACTTCTCCCCCTGGGGGTCATCCACACCATTGTCTTTTCTAGATGGAAGAATGGGTCAGGTTATAACAAGAGCCCAGCGCTTCTGGTACCACAGCAAGACTTGGAGTCCAAGTGATTTCTGTGGATTTGGCCTCTGACCTTCTCTTTGCTTTCCATCACCTAAGAAGAAAGCTGGGCCCTGGCCGGTGTGGCTCAGTTGGTTGGAGCTTCGTCCTGTGCACCAAAAGATGGTGGGTTCGATTCCCGGTCAGGGCACATGCCCTGGTTTCAGGTGCGGGAGGCAGCCAATGGATGTTTCTCTGTCACATTGATGTTTCTCTTTCTCCCCTCCTTCCTCTCTCTAAAATAAATTAAAAAAAAATAAAGAAGAAGCTGGCAAGTGATGGGGATGGAGGGACACCAATCTTCCCACCCCTGATGGGTAGTTTATTAGTCAAAATGGTGCTTTTGCAAAGTAAATGGTGGGCCTTGTGTTGTGGTCTCTGAGATGAATCTTGTTGATATAGGGATGGACAGTTAAACAGATTAAAGCTGAGAATTTTTAATGTTTGTTAAAAATTTAACTAGTAGGTTAAACCAGAGATTCCTTGAATATCATTGCTTAGGATGAGGCTAAAACGGGATCAATGTAAAGATATGTGTTTGATTAATAGCAATATCGGTTGTGACCAAAATAATGAAGGTGGATCCCAAATGATTGAAGGGTGGGAAATCTCGATTTAAAACAACATCAACCATCTTTCGAGCCCCCACTCTGGGTGCATAGCCTTTATCCAGATTATTTTAACTTTTGTAGCACACTGCTTCATAAGCATTATTATTCCTGTGTTCTGTGGCGGGCGGTTCAGCAGGATTAAGTACCTGCCTGAGGTTGCAGAGCAAGTTGGGATTCGAACCCAGGCGGTCTGATGACCACACAGGGCTCTTCCTGCTGGATCGTGCGGCCCAATCAACCCGAGAAGAAACTGGGGCAGGAAGTGGTTGGGTTCCAGGGAACAGCTATGGTCTGGGCTGCTGTGGTGTGCGGGCCTATTGTCTACTCTAGCCTGTAATTTTAGCCCGAGTCCTGGCCACAGGCTTTGTGGCTTCATCGCTCAGTCTACATTTACTCCCCTGCCCGGTACGTCTCAGCGAGTTCTCCCTGGGCAGTGTTTTGGGGCTGAGAGGGGGTGTCCGTCCCTGCTGCACATGCTGCTGCTGCTTCTCTGTGCTCTGAGCCATTGTCCTGAGCCCTCTGGCTCCAGTGTTCCATCTGCTCCGAGGGGGCTGGCCCTGTGCTCAGGCATCTCCCTCTCCCGCAGCCTCTGCCATCCTTCCTCTGCTCTTGCCCCTCCCCCACCAGCCTCTTTATGCTGAGCTTCTGCCTCCTGTCGCCTGCTTTCCATGACTCCAAAAGCCACTGACTTAGACACGCATTACTCTCTCTCTCACATCAGCCACCCCACCCATTCTGCCTCTGGCCACGTCCTTGTACCAGGTTCTGTGGCCACTGAGGCCCATTGGGAAGCTGGAAAGACACAGTGTTCTGAAGCGGGAGGGGGGCCCTTTGAAACAGACCTTTCGGGCCAGCTCCTCATGTTCTCCTGTGAACTCGGTTCTGTGGGGAGGGACCCCGCTATTTCTTCTCTGAGCTGCTGCGTCCATGGCAAGCTTACACTCAGACCGATTTATTCCTCCCTTCCCTATCCGCCCCTTCATCTTCCCTTCCTTCTGTCATGAAGAGATTTTGCTGAGAGCCTACTGTGTGCCAGACGCTGCCACAGTTAGTTCATTCCAATGAACTGGCCAATCCCGTTTATTCACCGAGCACCGTTGTGTGCCAGGCCTTCTGCCAGGCCACGGGGCACAGAGGCAGATCTCACACTGCCCGGTCTCCAGGGCCTTACTGTCTGGCTGAGGAGACGCAGACTTGAAAACCGAGACGTACAAGAAAGTACACAGATCTTGGCGCACATCTGCCCCAGGGCGAGGCTCTGGTTTTTACAGCCCGTGGGAAAAGGCAAGAGTGACCGCGTGGCTTCTGGCTTTGATCGGCCCCCATCCCTCCCTTCACTGTGTCAGAACAAACACTGTGGATGCCAAGACCATGGACACCATTTCCTGCCACAACCACCCCAGGTATGAAGCCCCATCTCCAAAGTAGATGTCCCCTCTGGAGCAAATCCAGAGCTGTTTGAGGGCTCCCTCTCGCCAAACCGTACTGCGTTTTTATGTGACTTTGTGGGACAGATAGAGAAGCACGGAGCTCACCCAGGGCATCAGCAGAGCTGTAAGCTGGGAGGAAGGGGCATAAAGAGACCCAGGAGAGCAGTTGGCCCTGCGCACAGGTGGGATTTCATCCGCCCTAAGGGGGAGCCGCAGAGCATGTAGTCCAGAGGGGAATGTTTGGTGCTCTGGAATGGTAGAGCCCCCTCAGTTTCACAGGCTGCTCCTGTGTGAGCTCCTACTGTGTGCCAGGCACTGTGCTAGGCGCTGGACTGGGACACAGGCAGTGGGTTCTAGTCCAGCACTAGTGCCAGCTGGCTCCATGGCACCCTCGAGTCCCTTCCCTCTCCGGGCCCCAAGTTCTTCAGTCATAAGGTGAGGGCCAGGGTAGCTGAGGTCCCTGGATATAGTAAGTCCTCACTTAAAGTCATCGATAGGCTCTTGGAAACTGTGACTTTAAGTGAAACGACCTATAACGGAACCAATTTGACCATAGGCTAATGAAGAGAAACAAGAGTTACATTCCTAAGGCATATTTCTGGTCACAAAAATATCACCAAACTTCTAAATAAAGAGCCAAAACGTATCTAATATTAAACTTCAAAATAAAGTAAGCCACACATATACATTTAAGGAAGATTAATAAAAACAATCCTTTCAACAATAAAGATAAATTAAAACAATAAATAAAAACAAGTAAGAGAATTATCTTCCAAACCACTTATTCCAGTTCAGGCTCATGGGTGGCGGGAGCCTCTCCCAGCAGCTCAGGACACAAGGCAGCACCCACCCTAGACAGGACGCCCTTCCATCGCTGGGTCACCCACACCCACACCCACACCCACACCCACACACACTTAGCCTGGGATCACGTAGACATACCAGAGAAAACCGTGCAAACACGGGGAGAACATGCTTACTCATGGGTTTCAGTGAGTTCTCCACACAGAATCAATTCATTTTCTTATCACTGTTACAACAAAACAACTTTGAACAAAACAATGTTATTCAAGGACCTAGCTGTAAACCCCTAGTTACCTTCCCCCTTTCCTTTTCCTGTAGCAGCAGAACCTCTAATTTTTCAATGGGCATGTGGCCACCAGGGAATAAAGATGATATTTTTCAGATTTTCTTATAGCGAATGTGTGGTCACATGACAAACATCTGGCCAATGAGACCAAAGCAAAAATGTGTGATATCTTTTAGAAAACCTCCTTAGGAGCCAGGTGACAGGTGCCCTTTGCCTTGATTTCTCTGTGCCATCCCCACCTTGATGCCTGGAATGTGAAGGCAATGGCCGGAGCTCTGGCAGCCCTACTGGACTATGAGGTCAAGGGCCACACTGCAGGGATGGTGGAGCAGGGAGCTGGTAGGAGTGTGAACTGCTAGCCAGTTTGTGGAGCCTCTAGACCAGACCTGTACTTCGTCTCCAGAACGGTTTTATTTGAGAGAGAAAAAACTTTTTGTCTCATGTAAGCCACTTTTAATTTTCATTTTCTGTTACCTGTAGTCAAATCTAATTCTTTGATACAAGCTCTAAATTCCCTTCCAGGTGAACCATTCTGAGGTTGTGACATTAGGGGAGTTCTTTAAGCACTCACTTCCTGTGCTAGGCAGAATAATGCCTGTCAAAGATGTCCACATCCCTATTCCTGTAACCTGTGAGTATGTAACATTGTACAGAAGAGGGCAATTCAGGTTGCAGATGGAATTAAGGTTACTAATCAGATGAATCATCCATTTGGGCCCACTGTATCACAGGACCCCTAAATATGGAGGAGGGAGGCAGAAGAGTCAGTGTCAGAGGGTTGCAGCATGAGAAGGACTCTGATGCTGCTGGCTTTGAAGGTGAAGGAAGGGGCCACTGGCCAAGGACTGTGGGCTGTTTCTAGAAGGAAAAGGCGAGGAAACAGATTCTCCCCTAGACCAGGAGGAACTCTACCAACACTGTGATTTTAGCCCAGTGAGACCATTTCAGACTTCTGACCTTCAGAACTGTAAGACAGTGTGTTTGTGTTGTTTGAAGCCATTAAGTTTGTGGTATTTCGTTATAGCAGCTATTGGAAACGAACACACTCCCTCTGTTTCCTACTGGTAAAATGAGAATCATGGTAACACCTATGTTATAGAGTACCGGGTGGCTTAAGGAAGATGACATATGTGTGGTCCCTTGGACAAGGTCCAACATACAGGAGACCCCAGGGAAAATCACTCCTCCCTCTCACACCTCTAGTCGCCATCTTTAGCCATAAATAACAATTTAGCTGAAACATATTGTGTGAAGTGCTCAGGCCTGAACTAATGGCTTTACCAAATTCATGCACTCTGAATTCATTCAGTGCCTGGGAAGACGGTCATCATCCTCATCTCAGAGGCGAGGAAACTGGCCCAGAGGTAGGACTTAGATGCACATCCGCCAGAACCCACTGGCCATGCTCCAAAGCCTTGCTTCTCCAAGTGTGGCCCGCAGACCTGTGGCATCAGCCCCAAGCTGGACCTCTGTGGCGTCAGCAGTTCAACAAGATCCCAGATGATTGGTGTTCACATTAATGCCTGAGAAGTGCTGCTCAGGACCTGTAGTGCTCCACTCTCTCCTCACCTCACCCTTGTGGGGCAGCCTCAGGGGATTTCATTTCCTCTGTCTGCTTTGTGCCTTTCTCCTCTGTTCTACTTGGAAAACTCCTATTCATTCTCCAAACCCTAATTCAGGGGGACCCCAGTCCTGACCTCCCCAAATAGAGTTGCTCTTTTGTCTGGCTCAGGCCTTCATCAGTGCCTGAGCTCCCTGGCAGTGGTCTCAGTCCACACCTGTCTCTTCTAGGCCTTGATCACCTTCAGAGCAGAGCATGCTTCTGTCATCCAACCAACATTTACTAAGCATCTACCATGTGCCAGGGGCTGGTCTCATCCCAGGGCTGTGGCAGTAAATAGGACAGAGAGAGACCCTGGTCTCAGAGCTCACATTCTGGTCGGGAGAGAAATAATGTGCACTGTAGACAGACACATTCAGAAAGCCGGAAGTATGATGAAGAACATAAACTAGGCAAGAGGAACTGGGAAGAGGAGGAGCGATGTCAGCGGGAGGATCAGGGCAGCCCCAACCCCCACTTCAGAGCTGACTTTCCGTGCCCCATGGATTTGATCAGGGCAGCCCCAACCCCCACTTCAGAGCTGACTTCTTTCCGTGCCCCATGGATTCGCACAGAACCTGACAGAGCAAACATTCAAAAACTGCCAGGTTGGATCAGATCCAACCTTTATTCCCGACAAAACTGCATGTTTTTGTAAGTTCACATCCTTTCTGAGCAATTGCTGGGTAACTGTTTCCCTACCAAGACAGCTTCTGAAACTTGCTTCTTCTCTATGAAGCCTTTGAGGTAAAAATTCAAAGTAGAAGATGCCCCATTTTCCAGCAAAACCCCCACCCCCTCTCTCAGCCAACACTGGCAGCGTGGACTGTCTCCCTGGCGCCTGTCATTTAGTTATTGAATCCAACACATCACATGGTCTGCATGACAGGGTGCGCTTCCCCAACGGGGGTCAAGGTCAGAAAATGTCAGCCTCTGAGAGAGAAGCGGTGAGGGTGGCAGCAAATGGGTGAGAGGCTCTCTCTCTTTAAAAGCAACAACTTGTCCTGGAGATGCTCAGTAGAGGGAGTGGATGCGGCCAGCCTTCCACCCCAATCTTACCTGCAAGCACTGCTGGGGAATGCGAGCTATTTGCGCATTTATTTACAGATGCACGGATTTATTCACCCGTAGCTGCTACACCCTGCCTGGGCTGGCATTGTTTTGCTAACGTTTTCAGCCCACAGAAGACAAAGCTCCGCCTGTAGTTTGCCATTGGCAGAGAGGAGCTTTTGCAAACTCAGAGCTTGCAGAGGCCAGAGGAAGGCCAAGGGAGAAAAGCAGCCACACAGACACTTGGGGAGTGCAGAGCACCTGCCACACCTGAGGGGACATCTGGCTCCTGCTGATGTTGCCAAGCAGGAAAGGGGCCGAGAGTGACAAAAATACGATTTTTTTTTCAAGGGAAGCCCCAAATATGAACTTTTAAAAAAATATAGGAAAGTTCTCAATGTGTAGAACATTTGAAGGCCAAGCACAGCTCACTTGCAGGTCACCCGTTGCAGCTGGGAGTATAATCAATAATAAACACACCACTGCTACTCACAGCACCTGGCATTTCTCGAGTGCTTACTCTGTACCGACACCTTGCTAAGCACTTTGCATGGAGCATCCTACTGAAACTTCAGCTCATGAGTGAGATCTAATTTTCCCCACTTACACACGAGACAATCAACTTAGAGTGGCGAAATCCCCGTCCAAGGTCACGTAGCTGGTAAGTGATAAGCTGACATGGATTCCAGGCCTGGCTAGAACATAATGCATGTTTTCATCATGACGGTGCTGAGGAAAACCTGAGATTAAATATGCATCCTAGTCTTAGAGGCAAAGCTTTTTTTAAATTCATTCATTCATTCATCAAACACTGGCTGAGCACTGGGCCTGGGAACTCAGGCATGGAATCCCTCTATCTGAGATGAAAGGCCCCATCTTATTGCACGTTTCTCCTCTTTGCCCTGTCTCAGTGAAGGTCACTCGCCGTCACACCTTACTCAACACAAGCGACAGCTCCCAGGACCTGTGGGTCCTCTGGTGTCAGTGCCCTGCCGGGGTCAGCTGCCTCCTCACTGGCCGGGCTGTGCGGTCATCTCCTTCCTGGACTCCCTGCTCTGGGCTCCTCTTCCTCCCATCTCCACGTCACGGCTTCCTGAGCCCTCTTTCTAAAGTGCAGATCTCATCTTATCGTTTCCTCTCCACAGTCTCCTCTCTGGCCTCTTTACACAGCATAACCGGCTCTTCATGGTGTGGTCTTCGAGGCTGTCTAATCTTTCTTGTCCGTCTAATCTCATCCTTCCTCTACCTTCCCTCCCACACCAGGTCCTCCAGCAAAACTGGAAACCTGTGTGGTTTCCCAAACACCCCCACTCTCGCACCCTCTTCCTGGAACAACCTCACCTCTCCGCCCTGCGTGTGCTCGATGTGCCCCTGTATCTCTTCCCCCACCCCCCTCACCCCCACCCCTGGCGGATGGTAACTGACACATAGCAGTAACTGAGTACATCTTGTTGAAGAAATAGACAAGAACTCATGATCTAGAGCAAGCATGTCAAACTCAAAGGCTAACACGGGCCAAATAAATGAGGCATGCGGCCCTCGGGCCATGAGTTTGACATGCTTGGTCTAGAGGCAGAGCAGAGATGGAAACAAGCAACAGAGACGATGGAAGGTACTGTGGGAAGCCTGTGTGGATGCTGTGGAAGGAAAGAGGGAGGGAACGCAACCCAGGTGGGTGCAGGGTGGAGGCGGCAGGGGAGCAGGGAGAAGCGACAACTTAGCTGAGTCCCGAAACAAGTACACTGTGGTTGGAACGTGCCCTCCAGGCATAGGGCAGGGGAGAGGGAATAGATGTTCCTTCCCTCTCTGCCAGCTTCAAGGAGAGGGATGTCCATGCATTTGAGGCACCCTTAGTTTTCACAGCAGTGAGAAAGCAGGGCAGCCCCTCCTCTTCCCCTCTCTGACCTAGGTAAGGAGCATATCCTATTCAAGCTGCAAATGTTTGAAGACGTCATCATGCATGGGGTACAATTTCTGCTTAGCTTTCAACTTCTCCAAGAATTTTATTTATAGATTTGAGGGGTAGGGGAAAATGTAATTACTGTCATAGAAGGCTGTGCATAGGTTTTTGGGTTGGACAGACTTGGGTTGGAATCCCAGCTCTGCCACTTGCTGTGTGAACTTGGGCAAGTGAGTTAACTTCTCTGAGCCTCTTAAGATGGAGAGAAGGGGCATCATGGCGCATACCTCCAGCATTTTGAAGACTGAATAAGAGCTAACTTCTGGAAAGCATCTAAGAGTGCTTAGCACAAAGAAAGTACTAAGCAGATGATTAGCTATGATTATTATTACTATAGTTATTTTTAGCACTGAAGTTTTTCAGAGTTTCCTTCTTTGTAAAATATGTTGGAGGAAAATTAGGGAGGAGAGTTCCCAACCTTAGGGAGAATTCAAGAAGGATCTGTGCAGACAGAGATCCAGGTTGGGGGGTGGGGGGTGTGTGACAGAAAAGAATGAATGACCTTTATGCAGAGAAAGTGAGAAAGGCGCGCGATGGGGCAACAGGGGGTAAAGAAGGGTCTCGGGGTCAGCCACAGCCAGTCACCAATAAGTTTTGCCCAATGGCAAGGCCAGAGCGAGGTTGGCACTGGGGTGTTTAAATTGCAGAGTGCCGATTCCCCGTACAATGAGGCCTCAGCAACTGTGCACCTGGGATCTTGTACCTAATCCTTGGCATTCTCCTTAGCAGCTGGAAGACTATGCAAGGCCCAGGAAGTTCAGGGAAGAGTGAATAAATACAGCGTCAATAAGGCGAAGGCCCCAGGGCTGCTAAGTCAGTATCTGTGGGCCAGGCGATAACTAACAGGGGTTTGGATTGAGAGGAAAGGTGAGTGCTGCCCAGGAGGGAGCAGGCTCACAGCGGCTGATCAGCTTTCTGAAGCTCGATTGCAAAGCTGTGGCCCCCGTTGGGGGTGCAAGGGAAACCCCTGCCTGTTCTCAAGAATGTGGCCCCAGCCAGGCCGAGCAGAAAAGACTGGTCAACAGGACGCTTGGCGTTTCTGTTTCCAAGCCCATCTCCCTCCTTAGATGGGAGCTTCTTGAGGGCAGGCACCGGTTTTTTTTTTTAAGTCATTCATTCAACAGGTAGCTCCTAGGCTCTCTCTCTGTGCCGAGGCGAACACGGCCCCTGCCCTCATGGAGCTTGCAGTCTTAGAGGGGACACAGATCATAAACAAGTAAACGCTAAAAAGAAAAAAAGTCAGTGTTAAAATGGTGAAGAAGGAAATAAAAGAGGGTAGTGGGACTGGGGGCTACTTTAGATTTGGGTGGTCAGGAAGGCGCCTGGAGAAGGGACATGTGAGCGAGCCTTTCTGGATCTTTGAGCCCCAGGGCCTCATATGCATTCACTGGAGGCTTGTTACACCAGGAAGTGGGAAAGGAATAGAGGATTGTGATGCACCTCTATTGTACATCGCCTGTAAGCTTCTCCCTCCTCCCTTTACTTTCCATTTACTACAGCTGACAGTGTACGTCACCTGGGCACCACAACACCCTCCTCATTGTGCCTCACCCCATCCCTGTGAGTCTCACCAGCTCCCACCCCGGTGCCCTCCATTAAGGCCTCAGCAGCTCGTGATTGTGCTGATGGGCAAAGCTGGTTGGGACCTCCCCTTGCTCACCAGCGATCTAGGTCTCCCTTTTCTTCCATGCTGCAGCTCATACTGCTCCATGAGCCATTTACGTTCCTTTGGGATCCCGTCTCTGCCATCTCCCAGCTTCACTTCTCCCCGCTTCTGTCTTCCAGCCATGCTGGACTGCTTGGGCATGTGTTTCTGCACATGCCATTCCTTCTGTCTGAAATGCCTTCCTCTCCTTGGCTCACTCACCCCTATGATGTAGCCTTCAGAACTCCATCTTCCCTGACATACCCCCCTGCCCAGTCTCTGTGCTTCCAGAATCCTATGCTTATATTTCATGCTGTGCCGTTGTCATCGTCTGTTCACTGATATGTCTTCTCTACTAGACTAAGAGTTCCTTGAGGGCAGAGATTGAGCCTTTGACTCTGTCCTAGACTCTCACACAGTACCTGGCAAGTGCTCAGGGAACAGCTGTTGAATAAAAAAATTAACTCTTGCCCTTTTCCTTGTGAAGAAAGGCGCTGGTAAGACCACATTCTTCTCTCCTCTGCTGCTTCCTGAGTCATGGGACAGATACCAGCTGCACGCTAAAGAAATCCCTTGGGCCCTCTCAGCACCCTGCCTGCATTTCTCTCTGCCAGCAAGAGGGCTTACCATCTTTTTGATTCTAAGACACATATTTTAGGTTTCCACATTTCTGAAATTAGAGTGTGTTTTACAGTTGATGCATACATTCAATTCCTTTTCCCCTCCCCTGAACGCCGTTTAAGTGGATAGTTCATTTTGTAATTGATAGTGTCTTAGAACGGAGGAAAGACGGAGCTGGATGAATAAAGTCCTTTATATGCCCAGGAGCAAGGACCAGGATGCTAGGCCACAGTAGCTTATCGATAATCCTACAAAAGTTGACATGCAATTTTTGGCGTTGGGAAACACAGTTAACATCCCTTTACTCTCATTCTTATTTTCAAAAAGTCTGGTGAGATAACTGAGCTCATTCAAATTCCAGCTCGAATCCTCAATGATCCTAACGTTGTAAAAGATGCCAGGAATCCCTCTGAATTTGCAGGAGGGCGAAGAGGAGGGGTGGCGGCAGGCGATGTCAGATGTCTTGTGTGAAAAGGAGCTGTTTTGTGAGATGCCTGCTCTTTAGGATCCCAGAACTGGGACTCGCCTGGAGGGTCCCTGAGGCAGGGTGGGGCTTGTTCACCACTGCCTCCCTATTTTAAGCTCAGGGTTGGCTAAACACCTCTACTGACTATATTTAGAATTTGGTTGATTGGAGTTGAATCAATTTATTTCCTCTCTTCTCTGTGTTGTCATGGGAAGTTTTGAGGCCAGAGAGACCACCATAATCAGGCTGGGGTGGAAGTGGGAAGAGCATGACAAGGAAGAGAAGGGAACAGTGTTCTAAGCCTCACGACAACCTTAGGCACAGGCATTCTCATCTCCATTAAGGAGATGTTGCAAATGAGGTGCAGAGATAGAATTAACCAGCTCAAGGTCACACAGCTTAGAAGCCAGAAGTCAAAGAGCAAAACTCTTTAACAAGACCAACAAGTCCCTATCTTTGAGTCCTCTGTATGCCCCTTCCCACACCATCCAACACCCCTCCCCCACCACTTCCCCTCCCCATCTCCGTCTCCAGCCACCTGGCCTTCTCCAGTACTGGTCTCATTCTCTCCCTCATTGATCTCTGCATCTGCTGCCCTCCTGCCTGGGATGCTCTTTCTTGTTCTCTTCACCCAGTTAACTCCTACTCATCCTTCAGGTATCCATTCACATTCAGATATCCAGGGGTGCCTTCTCTGCTTAGATACGATGGTAATATTATAAACGCACAGTCCCATGGGACTCTCCTTGGGAGCACTTATAGTTGGAATTTGTATATACATTGGGATTTACTGGAAGTAGGGTCTGTCTCTCTCAGTTGGCCCTCGGGACTCTGAGGACAGTGACCCCCCCCAAGGGGGCTACTTCCCATTATGACCCAAGCTCTGGCCCAGCACCTGGCACTTGGCAGGGGGTGTATCAAAGATTTAATAAGTAAAAAAAATGAGTGAAGAAATGGACTGATCTGTGGCTATAAATCAACCTAGAAACTCAAAGTGCCTGTTTCATTTGAATATGGGTATTTGGCTGAAATATATCTAGTCAAGGCTAAGAGGAGCTATTGAATTTGGAAATTTAAAAAAATCCCTTGCATTATCAGTCTGGATGTGTGTCTTCTCCCCCACAGACCTGGGAGCAAACAGGCGTGGGGAGCTGTCCCCAGGTATCTGTGACAGACGCCCTGGACGATGTGGAGGCCGAAAAACATGGCCAGTGTCTATCTAGAGCAGTGGTTCTCAACCTTCCTAATGCTGCGACCCTTTAATACAGTTCCTCATGTTGTGGGGACCCCCAACCATAAAATTATTTTAGTTGCTACTTCATCCAATTATGATTGTGTTTTGATCTGTTTCTCCCTTTAGTTCTGTAAGTAGTTTTATATATTTCGGTGCTCCCTGGTTGGGTGCATATATATTAAGAAGTGTTATGTTTTCTTGATGTACTGTTTTCTTTATCATTATAAAGCAGTGGTTCTCAACCTTCCTAATGCCGCGGCCCTTTAATACAGTTCCTCATGTTGTGGTGACCCCCAGTTTCATTGTTACAAATTGAACATAATTAAAGCATAGTGATTAATCACAAAAACAATATGTAATTATATATATGTTTTCCGATGGTCTTGGGCAACCCCTGTGAAAGGGTCGTTCAACCCCCCAATGGGGTCGCGACCCACAGATTGAGAACCTATAATCTAGAGGCTGTTCAGCCCCTAGCACTTCCTTCCCAGGCATTTCCTACCTCTCCACTTCCTTTTCTTTATTATCTTTCTTTATTATCACCCCTTGTGTGTTGAGTCTCCCCTTCTCTCCTCTTCCCCCCTTTTCTCTCTTTCCCTCCTTTCTCTGTGTTGGGTCCATTATTTTTTAGAATGTAAAAAAAAAAAAAAAAGAAGATGCCTTTGCCACCACTGCTGGCTGGATGTAATTTAGAGAGCAGTCCTTTGACGATGTGAAGGGACCACCATTCCGGAAGGTGCACCCTGCAGCAGGCAGTGGTCATTTGTTCCTTCACCAACAAAGGCGGGGTGATGTCTTGCACTGTCACAGGTGCTGTGCCTACAGCAATGAGCAGAGCAGACAGAAGCCCTGCCCTGGTGGAGCTGACAGTCCAGGTGGAGGTGGACAACAAACGTCCTGAGCTAAGTGCGCTGTGTGCCGGAAGGTGGTGCCCTGCACAAAAATCAAACAGGAAGGAGGGTGGATGAGGGGCGGGGCTGGGGGGTGTTGATTGCAATTTCCAACAAGGTGGTCATCGGGAAGTAGATGACAGACAGCCATTCCTTTAGTTGCTAAACTACCAACCGCCCTGTGAGAAGGCTTTTATCCTTCACTTTTACAGAAAGGGAAACTGAGGCTGGTGGAGGTGAAATGACTTGCCCCAAATCACATGGCTTGTGAGGCTGCAGGGCTTGACATGAACCCGGGTCTGTGTGGCCGCAGGATTCTTTCAGTTGCACCACACCCCACAAAGCTTCACCTGAAAACTCCCATGAGTGACAGGGGACATCCATTTGCCAGTTTTTGAAAAATGCTTGCAAACATAAAACCAATGGACAGTTTACATTGAGGGCACTTCCGAAATGCAAGGGCGAAGCCAGGGAGGCGCATGGTGGGACTGCCCTGGAGTTCAGCGTTGCATTCCCTCAGCCTCATGGAAGTGAGCAGACTGGGGCAGAACTGTCACCCTGCATGGTGCAGGGTGCTGGGTGTTGGGTGGGTCAGAACTCAGGTTTCCTGACATGGTCAGGTTGGCACTCGACAGGGTGCAGACAGACTAGAGTCCGATGCCAGCCATGAGGATAAGTCAAGTGGGCCAGGGGCTGTGCGCGGAGCCCGCTGGAGGCTTGCAGGTGGACCTGAAAGGCCTGGATTCGAGTTCTGGCTCTGCCACTTTCTGCCCATGTGCCCTGTTGTGTGTATGTCACTGTGTGGGTCATTCTCATCACAGGGAGGCAGGGGCAGGAGGGCAGTGTGAATGCCCGGGACTTGCAGAGTTCGTTCCTCATTCCAAGGTGAGTGGCTGGGCTGCTGGGCCTGGTTCTATGGGAAACTGCGGAGCAGAGCCCAAGACCGTGGGGAGTGTTCTCAGGGGGATTGGTGGGGAAGTTTGGTGACGAATAGAAGCTTCTGGGGGAGCTACACAGGGACGGGCCAGAATGCCTGCTCTCTGCCCAGTGTCTATTCTGGTGAGTATTAAGATCAAACTGGCCTTTGATACACTTGAAAAGCAGGAAAGGGAAGAAAATCAATGGGTTATTCTTTCCTTCCCTGTAGAGGCTGAATGTACTGATGATTTTTCGTTAGCCAGTTAGGAGCTAATGCACCCGCAATGACTGACTCCTTTGGAATTCTCTTATTTTATAATAATGAATTCATGACTCATTATTATTCTTTAAAAAAAAAAAAGTTCCAGGAAGAACAAACAAACCAGCCTGATGTCCTCACTGCCCCCCCTCACTGCCCCCCTCACTTGATTGTCACAGTCACATGTCCTATGATGTTTGAATTAATTTCAGTAATTATAAGAACTTCTGAGTCAATCCATCGATAAATATTTTTTATGCACCTACTGTGTGCAAAGTGCAAAAGACAGTCAAATTATCTTGGGAATTCTGGAGCCGTGCGTACACAGTATGAAGGCCCATGAGTGACTTCCATACCCAGCTCGTCCATACTGAAAGGCAAGAGTGTCCGGGAAAGGTGGTTGGCTTTCCTAACATACCAGACACATCCTTTCCTTCTTCAGAACAAGGGAGCCGTGGCTGAGCCCTGCGCAGAGCACTCGCCACCTCGCAGCCTCGCAAAGACTGTGCAACCACGGACTTGGAAAATCGAGACATGACTTGCTCAGTGAGAGCAGAGCAGGAGAAGGACGGCAGACCCTCCGTGAGAAGCAGCATGTGGAGGGGGAGACAGGAGAAGCCGCAGAAGGAAGAGGAGCTTGGAAATTCAGCAGAGGGAATTAACAGTCTGAACACACAGAGAGATTTCGACTGTGCCTCACCGAAAGGAAAGGGGCGGGAGAGGGAGCGAGAAAGCAGGGTGCATTTCTGCTGCAGACCACACTGTACCCCGGCCTCCTCCTCTGCGGGCCTGGAGATCCTCTGGGGGAGACAGACATGCAGCTGGGACAGGGGGAGGGACAGGGGAGAATACACACAAGGAGTGAATTTCTTGCTGCCCCTGGAGACAGTGATTCCTTTTGGTGACAACAGAGGTTCATGTCTTAGGCAGCCAGCCACTGCACAGCCCACAGATACTCGCCTGGAACAAGCTGTTTTAGTGTCCTGTTGCAGATTTTATAGAAACGGCCAATTCATCTCTGCATTTCAAGGCTCTTAACTCAGGTTTTGTGAAAAGTTCAAGAACTTCCATCACTCTCTACCTACCTGTATCCACATGCAGACCATCCCCTAACCTCCCAACCCCACTAAGGACACCAGCCTGTTAGGGGTTCAAGTTCATACACGGAGACACTGCTGTTGTTGACTCTGCAGAGGGAACACATAAAGGAAGTTTCCTCCGGATTCCTGTCCCCTCCTGCTGTGTCCACCCCTAACAGGTGGTCCTGTCCCTCCTCATTCTGCAGCAGACTGATTCATTTCCAAAGCAGCAAGAGAGGCAAGGAAATATTTTCTGATTCTTATTTTCATCAAGAAGTGAAAGAAAAAAAAATCATCTCGAGCAAACGCCCCAGTGAAAGTCAGAGAGCAGGAGAGAGCAGAAGCAGACAGGGTTGTGTTCTGTCTGGAGTCGTTAGCAGCCTCTGGGGGAGAAGATTTGAAATCTGTTCACAACTTCTTGGGTATGGGCAGGAGGCACAATAAAGAGGTGATGGGGGACCTTTTTTGAAAGTCCAGTTTCTCACAAAAACCGTAGGTTGGGGGAGACGGAAACACCGATAATCTGATTTCCGTAAAGGACGACCCTATTGTGAATGCTCAGAAAAGCAAGCCCATGAGAGCCCCACAACAGCCGTCTGTGCCAGCCTTCAGAAATAAGTATGCTTACGATCTTTGGAAACCAGCACAGCCTTTGAAATGAAGTGGCTTAACGTCTTCAAACTACTTCCTAAGCGGCCAAGGCCCAACTTCCTAGGGGGTCTGGGGCCTGCAAAGCCCGTGTGGACAGGGGCTTTGGGAATGAAAGGCCAGGTTGAGTGGGGGCCCTGAACACTCACCCTTCCTGCCTGGGCCTTGGCTACAAGTGAAAACAGAACGAAGGTCCCAAAGGGAGCCTGGCCCAGCCATCCCCTCACTGCCTGGAGGCCCCAGCCCGGGGAGAGGGGCCAAACCCACAGCTCCTGTGTGCATCATACAACCCTTGGGAAGGGTTGCAGGCCTAAGCTTTTTAAGGATCATTCAGGGAGAGAGACGGTGTGTGGCTTGGAGAGAAAGTTAAAGGGGCTGGTTGGGCAGCACGTTTGGGGATGTGGACACCAAACAGATGGAATTTTAATGAAAATATTTAAGCCTTTTAATGCACAACTGATCCAAAGTTCTCCCTAGTCCTCTTGCCTTCTGGGGATTATTAATTGTTTAAAAGATCACAGGAATAAGAAAATGCAAATAGAACCCCCATAAGGAAAGCATATGTAGACCAAGTCACCAGGCGCTGGGGATCGTTCTCCTAAAAGAATGTCCTGCTTTCCTCTAGCCCGTGGCCGCATATCTCCATCCATCTAACTTAAATCCAAGGGAAGCAAATTGCCACCGTGATCATTTCCCTACAGCAGCCCTCATTCACTTTGCTTTTCTTCTCTTTCGGAATAAAAGTCGGCCATAAATGTTTAATTAAATGGAAGTCTTTTCGCGGTTAATGGCCAGCTGCATGAAAGGCTCTTCATTTTTTTTTAAAGGAGGGGTGTGTTTAAAACAGTCTCTATTAATTTCCCGATATTGATTCTCTGGCTGGGGAAGAGCATATAGTATTCAGCAGAGAGCTGCTATGCAGACGATGTTCAAAGCAGCAGTTTGGATTGAGAAAGGGCACCAAATGCAGTATGCGTCAAATAGACCATCGCTCACTGAAGTCACTTAGCTATTCAAAACATGTCCAGCCATCACTCAACCGCTTGCACCAAGAATGTTGGGGGGCGGGGGGAAGGCACAGAGCTGATGCTCTTTCCCAGACACGACCATCTCCCAAAGAGCGGCTTTTGCTCAGTTTGGATTAGACCCTGGGGTCACATCAGTTTCGCCCACTCCTGTCCATTTCGCTCTTTGCTCCCCCATCTCCTGGCTTCTACTCCCTGCATTACCATCCCATGTTGAGCTTAACAAACAATCCTGCAGTCGCTGCTTCCCGACGCTGCCTCCAACAGCCTTCAGTATTGGCTCAAATCAGAAGCAAAGCACATAAGCCTTCTCTCCACACAGAAACATGTATCTCTCTGTGCACATCTTTCTATGGGTGGCTGTAACCATTCAAACACAGTCCCTCCCATTAAAGTCTGTTGCTAAATGCAGGTCGTATGACCTGCAGGAGTTTTTTTTCAGTGCTTATTAGTGTGTCTCAGAAGCACATGCCTTCATCCGCACCCTGATCACCCAGGCTTTACACTGTAGGGACCCCTCCCCCCACAGCACATGCACTGGCACACATGTCCCAATGACCCTGCAAGATCAAGGCAAACAGCTGACACCCCTGTCCCACTGCTCTCCTGTCTCCCCACCCCCCCAACCTGCCCATGCCCTCGCCTCCCTCCCTGGCCTCCCTGCACAATGTCTGATTCTCCAACTGGCTGCAATGCTGACTCTACGTGCTTCTGGATAACAGACATGTCACTCTGCGTGGAAGTGAATTGGTTCTCAGCTTAACCTGCAAGTGAATCTCTGTTTATTAGAACTTGGGCTTGTTTCCTGTGAGAGACGTATGTATTTTTAGACTTTGTAAACGTTAAAACACACATACACACACAGCCAGGCGCCTCCAACAATATGTGTAGCTCATAGACATTACGAAATGCTCTTGAACTCAGCTTGAGATCCTGGAATAATTAGGATTTACCAAGTAAGGATTCTTAGAAACAATTTTTTTTTTTACAGGAGATTTTCAGATGATGATGTGTCTGGGACTTTTGGGGAGTAAGGGGAAGAGGAGGGGGAAAGGAAGAACATTTTTGAATTTCTCTCAAAACAGTGTGAGAGAAACAATTATCCTCCCCCCATAGATGGCAAGACTACATCAAATGGCAAATCCTAATGATTCCGAAGTAGGCAGAACACATTTGACTTTTAAAGACAATCTCTTGTTGTTTTCATCACATCATAGATTATTCCAATGAAGAGGTCTGGGGAAAGGGAGGTGGTGGTGGCTTGAGAGTTGAGAATGGTTTTGGCTTATTGATTTCCTTTCCTCTGAAACTAACCCAAGCAACCTTGATCCGTGGTGGAAGGAGTGAAGTAAGAAAATGGTGGAATGTGAAGGGAAG
>NW_005371131.1:1776346-1777271 GCF_000412655.1 Myotis brandtii | reverse complement strand
AGGGGTGGGGTGGAGAGGGGGAGGAGATGGGAAATCAAATACCTTCTAGGCAGCAGGTTCTCCATAATCCAGAGTGGGTCATAACTTCCTCGTTCTTTTTGCTGGTTTCATTCTCACTGACACTTTTGCTCTTGCAAACCCCTCTGGAGTAGAGCCAATAGTCGGTTCCCACAGCTATGGTCATCAGACTGAAGGCAGCGAAAGCACCAACGGTGGTTAAAAGCATTTGAACACCTCGATCAAACAGCCCCATAATTCTTCATTATATAAACACCCAACCGACTTCTGGTTCTCGGGAGAGTGTGTGTGAGGGTGCAAGTACTAAAGCAAAAAATAAAATAAAAATAATTCCACTACTAATATAATGGATATATGTGTGAATAGAGATTATGGAGAGATATAAAAAAGGGGAAGTAAGAAAGCTCACGGAAAAGAGTATAAATTATAAAGATCACACGGGAAGAGAGGCTTGCCTTTTGAGATCAGAAACTGTTCCAGTTGCAGTGATTTTTTTTTAAAAAAAGGAAAAATAAAATAAAAAGACACCCCCCACCCCCCCCAAGTGAGATGCCTTAAGCTCTTTTCCTAAAATTCTGGTCTCCAGTTTCCATATGTGATAGCTAATTTGGAGATGGCTTCCACAGTGAACCAGGGAACAGCCGCATTCTCAACACAATCTCTCATGGTCGGGACCTAGACAGTTAGAGATTGTAAAAGCCGAGATGCAACCTTCCGTCTCTGCGGCCTGCGCCATGAAAATCCTTTGCTTCGCCAGTTCTCTTCCTTGGGGGGTCTCGGCGCTTTCGTTTCAGACCAGACTTCCCAGTATTCTGTAAGCCCTTGATCTCAGCTGAACAGGTGCGGGGGTCTCGCCTTCCATGGTTTTGCCCCGGCAGTGGCAGCGGCAGCGGCGGCGGCAGCAGGG
>NW_005371131.1:1770026-1776097 GCF_000412655.1 Myotis brandtii | reverse complement strand
TCCCTCCCCTCCCGGCAGCGGGCAGCGAGGCCAGGGCAGAGCTGGGGGGAGCGCCTTTCCTCTTTTTACTCCTCTCCCAAACCCTAAAATGAGCGCTCTCCTGGGCTCCCAGAGCTTAGAGGAAGGCGTAGCTAGAGATAGCTCGCTCCCTTTCCCTCTGCCCCCCCCCCACTCTCTCTCCCCCTCCCCCCCTCCCCCTCGGTGTTTCTTCCAGCTCAGCCTCTTTCTCATTCCATCTCTACGTGCCCAGAGCTTCAAATACAACCCTCCCATCACAATCAGATGGGCACAAAACTTCAACCAGCCGTTTCTCTCTGCCTGGAAGCGGTGAAAATATAACCTGGATGGGTAATTACAAACAAGGTCTTTCTGTGTTTTTTAAATCATCAGTTTCACTTTGCTGCTTGGGAGTTTATTTTATTTTATTGCCACGTTAGCTGCGTCTCCTTTTGGTTGTTCCACTCTTGTCTCTTTGTCTCTTATTGGCGAAGTGGGGGTGTGCAGTGCACTGTGTGTGTGTCTCTCTGTAGTTTTCCGTGAAATTCGAAATCTTGCTCCTACAAGCAGACATTTTGGAAAGATTATATTCATGAAAAAGGGTGCGGAAGGGTGACTGGTGGCTGGGACTTGGGCAATGATTTTCATCTTACAGATAAACATGTTTGTAGGGGAAGTGGGTGAAATGTGAACCCTTCTTAAGTTTCCCATGCCATTCATAAACTGGATTGGAAGAGATAAAAATCTCCCTGCTGGGAACACTGAAACACATCCTAACACATTTCCTCCTCTGCAGAATCCTTATCCCGGGTTAATCACAGCGTCACCTCTTGTTTCTATATGTGCAACTTTTCCTTAATGTAAACCCTGGAAAACGCAGCACATCAGATTCCTGCTGCTACTGATTCCTTTTTTTCTCTGATCAGCTTCATAGTTAAGTGAGTGAGAACACATGAGGCATGATGGAGGGTGCACTGTCTTTATTTTTTGGGGGTGGGGTGGGATGGGGAGGAGCCTAGAGAGAGCTGTGAGTTTGATGGGTCAGTTGGGGGTTAGAGATGTAATTTCATAACTCAATTATTTCATACTTTCTGGCCTCTCTCTCCATTTTTATTTTACTTAACAATTTCTCAGAGATCTGGTTATTTTCAAAGAGTATGTAATACATGACTGAATTAAAATTAGACTTTCTTTGGTGTTGCCCAACTTTTTCCCTTACCTCAGAGATGACCTGCAGGCATGTCCAATGAATTCTTGTGTGTGTGTAGAAAAACTACCTGTTTCTCCATCTGCATGATACTCCCTTCTCTCCCTCTCTGCTCTCTCCTATCATCCTGTGAGGGGGCACTGCTGTGCTTCTGGCACCTGGAGAGGGTTCTGGTGTCTGGAGAACAGAATGAAGATTTCACACCCCTGCTAAGGTACCTGTAGGCTATAGAAAGAGCTACATTTGCAGACTGAAGATTTCTCCAGCTTGGTTTCTTGTCCTGTGAGGATGGGGTTGGGAAGGGGCAGATCTATGGATCCCACTCAGCAGGGAACCCAGCACATTCAGCCAGTGGGTCAGGTGGGTGGTTTTCTTGGCTCCCATTTTTAAGGAAAAAGTGAAGGGCAAGCAGGAAGGGCTCTTAGATAGACTAGGCCTTTGGGGGCAGTGGAGAGAGGCTTGCGTATAGCCACACACGCCTGAGAAGCTTGCCCTCACTCTGTCACCTTTGACCTGAGAAGTCCCTTCAGACTGGAGATAGAGGCCTCCTTCTCATCTCCCCACCCCTTTCACACCAACCCCTGAATCTTTTGCTCAAATGAAATCAGTAACAGAGGCTCAGAGCTTCTGATTGTCCACAGAAGCAGCTAACATCTTAGCCACTGACAGCGGCCACGGCTTTAGCAGCATTTTGTTAATCTTCTGGCTAGATAATCATTGAGAAAAGGAAAGGGGATTGGGGAGGAAGGTAAGAGCTTTCAGGCTGCAAGTATGGGAAGAAAGAGACTTCTGGAGACAGAATAGACCTGATGTCATAGCTCGACTCGGCTACTTGGTAACTGCACGACTCCAAACAAGTCCACTTCCCAGAGCCTCAGTTTCACAATATGTTAAGTGGGCACATTAACACCTGCCTTCTTTTTTTCTGATGTTATTCCCAGCTACTCCCTGCTTTTCACTGTTGCTACCCTGCTCAGGCCTCTACCATCTCATTCATAGCACTTTAGTGTGTATGTGTTATCTCTCCTACTGACTTTGGAGCCCTTTGAAGTCAATAGCTGTGTCTTACTCACCATTACATCTTCAGGACCTAGTCCAGAGCTTGACACATAGTAGTTGCTTAATAAACAATGGCTGAGTGATCATAGTGAGGTTAAATAGTATGAGATAGATGAAATTCCTGGTACATAGTAGGCACTCTCCCCCCATTTACATCCAGTTGGTCTCGAGCTTCTTTTTCCATCTAACTCATGTACCACCCTCTGCCCCTTCCTAACCCAGCTCTACTCTGTAGGTCCCTTCTGCAGACCAGGCAAGGTCACCTGGGAAGAGCTGGCTTGGTGCAAGTCCCATTAGATGGTCTGGATCCACCAGGCACACATACTTAGCAGCTGCTGAATGGATGCTCTTAGGGGAGCAGCTTTGTGTGCCCGTGGTTGGTTACTCAGTAAGGGCTTAGAGGAAATTAGCTGAAATGCCACAGGCCTATTTTGAGCTCCTTCTTTGATGGAGTGAAAATAACATGGGATTTGGGAGCAGCAGACCTGGCCTTGAAGCACAAGGCTGACATTTCCTCATTGTTTGACCTTGTGCAGTCACTTCACTTCTCTGAAACTCTCTCTTCATCTGTTAAGGAGGACCACAGGCAAGAGCCTTACTGTGTGGTTGTCAGTGTTACATGTTAAAAGCAATGACAATAGCTAATGTGCCAGGTGCTGATCTAAGCTGAATTCCATCATTATTCCCATTTTACAGATGAGGAAACTGAGTCACATAATGGTGTTTTTTAAGTATTTGGCCTAAGGTTGTCCATTTAGTGAGTGACAGCTGGTAGTCCAACCCAGCTGCCCAGCTTAAGAGCCTATGTCCTTACCACTGTGCTGTGACCCAAGCTATGAATTTTCTGAATAAGGGTATTACACCCAATCTATTTCCTACTCATCCACAGATCTGACAAGCATTTAGGGAGTAACTTCTAGGTGCCAGGCATTTTCACACAGATTCTCACACTTAACTTTCCAAGAACCCTGCAAATGCATATTACTCTCTTATCCTATAAATGAATAAACAGAGACTCAGAGAGGTCTTGTATCAAATCTCAAGGTCATATATTAAGGTATGTGAAATACCAGAGATCTGAATATTTTGCACTGCTTCAAGTTCTACTCGCTCCATATCCCATGTTTATTCATTTATTCATTCAACAGATTAAGCAACTACTATGTGTTAGGTACCATGCAGATTCCTGGGGATGTTGAGCAGGGCAGACATGGTTTCTACCTCCATGGACCTGAAGACAAGCAGGAGAAACCGACAAGTAAGGAATAGCCACAGTTGGGTGAGGAATGCTATGGGGCCACGAAGCAGGAAAACCAGATCCAACCTCGAGAGTGAGGAACATCTGGAGGACAGGACATGTAAGCTGAGATGTAGGAATGAGAAAGAGTAAGCTAGGCCAATATGGAATGCGTGGAGGGGAGCTGAGAAGAGTGGAGGGGCGCTGAGAAGAGGAAGAGCATTCCGGAAGGAGGGAACAGCATGTGCAAAGATTCAGACGTGTGCACACATGGGAAAGACGATTGGCCAGTTCTAGGGGAAATGCTAAGTATGGCTGATACAAGGATAATGATGGGAAATATTTTAGGCTAAGAGCCTGGAGGCCATGAAAATGAGGTTGAAGCATAAGCAACAACCTGGGGGAGGCTGGTAGAACATGGAATGTGAAAACCAGACCTGGAGGCAGGGAGACAGGAGGGCAGCTATTGCTGGGCTCCAAGCAAGAGACAGTGGTGGCCTGGACCAGCTTGTGGCCATGTGGGTGGAAAGAAGTGGAGGTATTTGGGGATGCTGGGAAGGAAATAAATGAATATTGGCGTCCATTACTGAGGTGGGCCACTCTGAGGGAGAAGCAGGTAGGAGTGTTAGAGGTACAGGGAGTGGGGAATTGAGAATCCTGTTTAGGTCATATACAGAGTTTTGCTATATTCTACTGCCTCTTAACTCCTGCTCCCATTCAGTCTCTTCTCAGCATGTTAATTAATAAACTAGATTTGTAAATAATTCACTCAATTACATTGTAGCCCCACTAGAATGTAAGCCGCATGAAGGCAGGGGTTTGGTCTGCTTTCTTCACATCTTTTCCACAGCACTTAGAACAGTGCCGAGCACATAGCAGGTTCTCTATAAAAAGGAATTACTTTATTGATATAAAAATCCAAATGCATGTCTGCTGCATGCCAGGCACCATGCTGAGGAGTTAGGGTTGCATATGAAATTAAAATACCAACATCAGGGAGATCAGCAAGCAGACAGCCAATCCAGGGCACTGAGACGCAGCCTGGGGGAGATTTGGTGTATCTGACATTCCCGCTGTGTCTCCCACAGCCCCCGCCCCTTGTCTTTTTTTTTCTTTTTAAAAATATATTTTATTGATTTTTTTTACAGAGAGGAAGCGAGAGGGATAGAGAGTTAGAAACATCGATGAGAGAGAAACATTGATCAGCTGCCTCCTGCACGCCCCCTACTGGTGATGTGCCCGCAACCAAGGTACATGCCCTTGACCGGAATCGAACCTGGGACCCTTCAGTCCGCAGGCCGACGCTCTGTCCACTGAGCCACACCAGTCAGGGCTCCTACTCCCTTGTCTTGTGGCACGTCTCTCCATGTTTTGGATTTGCTGTTTAATGTAAGGCACATAGTACATCCACAACACATATCTGATGAATGAATGAAATGAAATGAAGACGTGTGCTGTGGGAGTCCAGGGCAGGGAGTATTGATTTCTGTCTTGGAGTGTCTCGGAAGGCTTTGCTTTGGTGACAAGCTCACCCTCAAGGGCCAGGAGAAAGGTTACAATTGGTCAAGGAAGAGAGGAGGGCATTGCAGACAGAGGAGCAGCACATGTGAAAGCCTCGAGGTCTCAATCAGTAAGAGGGACCTCAGGGAGGTTGGTATGATTGACGGGGACAGACAGGAAGGCTGAGGCTAACGCCAGGGGGACTGCTGTGCCTGGGCCGATGGGCCATCCATTGGCATCACTGTCCTTGTGGCTCTTTCCCAGGCAGGAGCAATGAAGAGGGAAGAGAACAGGCTGTGGAGTCAGATGGGCCTGGGTTTGAACCCCAGCTCTGCTGCTTCCTCTCTGTGTGGCCTTGGGCAGTGATTTAACCCCTCTAAGCCCCAGCTTCCTCAGGGGTAAGAGGTGCCTAGCTCAGTGATGGCGAACCTATGACACGCGTGTCAGAGGTGACACGTGAACTCATTTTTTTGGTTGATTTTTCTTTGTTAAATGGCATTTAAATATATAAAATAAATATCAAAAATATAAATCTTTGTTTTACTATGGTTGCAAATATCAAAAAATTTCTATATGTGACACGGCACCAGAGTTAAGTTAGGGTTTTTCAAAATGCTGACACGCCGAGCTCAAAAGGTTCGCCATCACGGTGCTGTCCTCTCCTCTGTTTTTACTCTTTTTACTTATGCTCTCCCCTCTGTCTGAAGTGCCATGTCCCCTGCATGTCACCAGACTGACTCTTGCTCCTTTAAAAAGACTCAGCTCAGCCCCTACCCTCATTCCATCCCATCCCAGGCTAGGAGACTTCCCTGGAATCCCGAGTCCCTGCCTGAGTCACCGTCCCAGTACTTAACCCTTTGACTGGACTTGGTGATTTCTCCCACTACCAGGGGTGGGCAAACTTTTTGACTCGAGGGCCACAATGGGTTCTTAAACTGGACCGGAGGGCCGGAACAAAAGCATGGATGGAGTGTTTGTGTGAACTAATATAAATTCAAAGTAAACATCATTACATAAAAGGGTACGGGCTTTTTTTTTTTTAGTTTTATTCATTCCAAACGGGCCGGATCC
>NW_005371131.1:1727280-1769551 GCF_000412655.1 Myotis brandtii | reverse complement strand
TTTTTTTGGTTGATTTTTCTTTGTTAAATGGCATTTGAATATATAAAATAAATATCAAAAATACAAGTCTTTGTTTTACTATGGCTGCAAATATCAAAAATTTTCTATATGTGACACGGCACCAGAGTTAGGTTAGGGTTTTTCAAAATGCTGACACGCCGAGCTCAAAAGGTTCGCCATCACTGGCCTAGCTTGTTCCTACCTTAAGTCCTTTGCACTTACTGTTCCTTCTGCGGGGATGCTTTTCTCCCTTAGTGCTGGACCCCTATAGCTCACCATTCAGGTCTTAGCTGGAATATCTCCTCCAGTGAAGCATTGCTGGTCACACAACTTAAAATGTCACTCTCTCAGACGTTAGACTGTTTTGTTTAAATCAGTGGTTCTCAACCTGTGGGTCGCGACCCCTTTGGTGGTCGAACGACCCTTTCACAGGGGTCGCCTAACACCATCCTGCATATCAGATATTTACATTACGATTCATAACAGTAGCAACATTACAGTTATGAAGTAGCAACGGAAATAATTTTATGGTTGGGTCACAACATGAGGAACTGTATTTAAAGGGCCAGAAGATTGAGAACCACTGGTTTAAATCATAGTGCTTGTTGCAACCTGACACTCTCTTGTTTATGATCTGAAATCTCTCCCCACCCAGCCGCCTCCCCCAGGATGTCAGACCACATTGGTCTTCTTCACTGCAGTGTCTTCAATGCCTAGAAAGTGTCTGGCACGTTGTAAGTGCTCAGGGAATGGTTGAGTGAATGAATGAGGTTATGGCTGTGGGGGTCAAGCCAGGGGAACTAGATAAAGGATTTGGAAATAGTAGGAGCAGGTCTCTAGAAGCCCCAGATGCTCAGCAGGTAGAGAGCTGGGGTGGGGAAGGGGAGGTGGCCTGAGAGCTGTGGGAGGCCTGGTAGCCACCAGGGAGAGAGGTTGCACCAGAGTCAGACGTGGGAAGGCCGGGTGCTGGCCTAGTTTCCATGCTGCTTCTCCCGGGCCTGCTCTGCTCTCTAGACCCCACCCCCGCCCATCGTGGATGACCAGAGGCTCCCAGCCCGCATGGCTATTCAGCTCCACGCGGAGCATCCCCTACAGAGAGGCCCTGGGGCTGGGAGAAATGGCAGGTTTCGCTCCTTGCGGAGAGCTGCGGAGGAAGCCTCAGGGAGCCCCAGCGTCTGCTGCCGGAGGGGCCGGGAGAGGGTGTGTGGTTGGTTCTGAGCCTGGCGAGAGCTGGGAACTAAATATCCACGCGGCAGTGTCCATGACAAGAAGTTCCACAGAGAAGTCCTTTCTCACCCGGGACTTCTGCCCCTACTCCAAGCTCCGAAACACCAACTATGCAACCTCCCCCCATCCCCGGGCAGGTATGGAATTTCACTGAGCCATGGCCACGACAATTATAATATAAAATTATTAATAATGAAGTTACAGAGTAAAAAAAAGTAAAGAGGCCACACAAAGGTGCAGAGGAGAAACAAGAAACAGAATGTTAAGGGGCAGAAGGGCAGGAAGAAAAGGTGATTTCCAGCGACTCTTACAGGAGAAGGAATCCAATGGATGGAGAAAGTGAGACGAAGGCAGTGGGCATGACCGAGCACGCAGGACAGGACAGAACATGGATCCTGAATGTCCTACATGACCAGGCTCCGCTACCTCACAGCCACTCCTCCTCCATACAAACCAGACTCCTATTCTATTCCTACATCCCATGGCCCCATACCTGCCTCAGGGCCTTTGCATCACAGTTCCCCTGTCTGGCTTCCTTTTCAATCTCTGGTTCCCACAGCTGTCCACCCTGGAGGGCCCAACCTACCCGGCATGAAATAGCCCACCCATCCCTCTTCCATCATCACGCATTCTTTACCTGCTTAATGTTTCCCCTTAACTCTTACCAGCACCTCTCACCTCACATATGTGCTTATTTTATGATTTATAGTGTAAGGGGAGGGGCCTAGTCATATTACTGTTATAGTCTCTGTCTGGCACATAGTTGGTACTCACAGGTATGTGTGAACTGCACAGTAAACCCCTGTGGCAGCAGGGAGGGAAACAGAAGCCAAGTGGGTGAGGAGGAAGGAAATGGCTAGAATATCCCTGGGGGGGTGGCGGGGGAGAGGGCGGGTAGTTGGCCTGGAGCTCTGCCCCAGGAAGCCATCTGTGTCTTATGGAGAAGATGCTCGGGGTTTCTGAGAGGAATGGGGGTGGGGGACTTCTGAGGTTCCTGGACAAAGTGGAACCTGGAGAGGTGACAAGTAGGAAAGAAAAGGGGGGGCACTCCTCTCCATGTGGATTTCAGGTGGATCAAGAAGGAGGATTGCTGAGGTGCCTGTGCAAAATCCTGCCAGTACATCATCAGCGTGGGGAGGCACTGCTGGTCAACTGCCTCCTCCCTCCTGCTTGACTCAGCAGCAAGAGGAATAAGCATCCCAGACAGGGGAACTGTGATGCAAAGGTCCTGAGGCAGGCATGATGCCATGAGATCTAGGAAAAGGAGCGCTCGTCCCCCTCCCCCACTCCTCCCCTGCTCAGGGCTCCGGCCTGGGACTGCCCCTGCTGCTAAGGGGGGTGTATTAGCTCTGGAGGCCAGACTGCATGGGGCAGTGGAAGAACTTGGAGCCTGGAGTTAGAAGACTGGCTTAAGAGTCCCAAGGACCTTGGGAATGGTGCTTCCCTCTCTGAGCCCTAATTTCTTCATCTGGAAAATGGGACCAATGGTAATGATTCCCTCAGATTAATTAATACCAAGCGCCTGGGACTATGTGGTCCAGACAGATGCTCAGGAGTGGTGTGAGGTGGCAGCATCGGTAACCCATTTGTGAGATCTGGCCCGGTTCCTCCAATCTCCTCCATCATTTCACCTCCCCCAGCTCCCCCTCCCCCAACCCCCACATACACATTGCCTTCCAGGCACACTCCCCTTCTTCCTCAGGCTCTTCTGTGCTCTCTGCTCTCCCACACCTCCCTTTGTCTTTCTGTACAGATCCACGTGGAGATGCTCTGCAAAAGGGCATCGCTGAGATAATGCCACTCCTGCCAGCTGTTTTTTAGTATTTCTTTCTCTTTGGCTTGACTCCCTTCTCCCTATGCCAGTGATGGCGAACCTTTTGAGCTTGGCGTGTCAGCATTTTGAAAAACCCTAACTTAACTCTGGTGCCGTGTCACATATAGAAATTTTTTGATATTTGCAACCATAGTAAAACATAGACTTATATTTTTGATATTTATTTTATATATTTAAATGCCACTTAACAAAGAAAAATCAACCAAAAAAATGAGTTCGCGTGTCACCTGTGACACGCGTGTCATAGGTTCGCCATCACTGCCCTATGCACATCACTCTCCCATCCCCTTCATCCCCATGTTAACAACCTGTGTATTTCTGCCTGTCTGTACAATCATAAACAAAATAGCCATGCAGACCACATGTGCACATGAACACACTCCTGCACCTGTCTATACACACATTCACGAGTGGAGGGCTGTCACTGTTTCCCAGAATGGGATTATATGAGGCACCCTTTCTGCTTCTTGCTTTGTCATTCAAACAACAACTCGAATGGGATGTCCTCCAGGTCGGCTGCGATAGCTTAATTCGTTCTTCTAATGGCAGCATAATCTTTCGTAGTGATAAGTACTATCAATTCTTCATCTGGTCTTCTATTGACAGGCATTTGTTTCCTGTCTCCCCTCCTCCTGCTATAAACAGTGCTGCAATAAACATCTTTGTATATACATCCTTCTAACTGGAGCTTTTATTTCGATAGAAAGATCCCCAGGAGTGGAATTGCTCAATCAAAGGTTATATGTATTTTTTTTATTTCAGTCGATGTTGCCAGATTGCTTTCCAAAAATGCTGTGATACATCACATTTTCTCCAACAATTCATGAGCCTACGATTTCTTCACATCCGCTCCAGCAATAGGTGTTAGATTATTTTTATTTTTATTGCTTCCCAGTCTGATGGGGATGAAATGAAATCTCATAGTTACATTAATTGCAAGTTCCGGTAAGCCGGAGTTTGTGCATCTTTCTGTATGTTTGTTGGCCACTTGGATTTGTGCTGTGTCTCGCCTGGTTTTATCCTTCGCCTAACTCCAACCCTCCTCTTCATTTCTTAGCACTTTAGTAATTAACCTTTTATTTAACATCTCTGTTGCAAATAGTTTTGTACTCAAATTTCTTGTGTTTTTTTTAAAAAAATAAATATGTTTTTATTGATTTAGGAAAAAGGAAGGGAGAAGGAGAGACGGATAGAAACATCAATGATGAGAGAGAATCATTGATCAGTTGCCTCCTGCATGCCCCCTGCTGGGAATCAAAGCCCAAAACCTGGGCATGTGCCCTCACCAGGAATTGAACCCTGACCTCTTGGTTCATGGGTTGATGCTTAACCACTGAGCCACACTGGCCAGACTATCTTGTTTTTATATTGACTTTATGAATGATATCTTTTGCCATAAAAAGTAATATCGTGGAGTAAATGAAATTTTTTTCAAATAGGACTTGCTTGTTTTTTCATGCCCTGAGACTGCCCTTGTCATTTTTTTTTTTGAATTTTCTTCCAAGATATTTATTATCTTAATTTTTTGGCTGTTAAATCCTTAATTTGTCTGAGGTTTATTTATGGATATGATATAAAACAAAGTTTTAACTTTCTTACAAAAGATAGCTAGTTGTACAAGTTTCATTAATTAAACAATTACTCTTTTTCCCACTGAATACCATTTCTGCCACATACTGGCTTCTCATGAAGATGCTGATTGCTTTCTGATCTCTCTGTTCTGCTCTATTGAGCTATGTATCGCTTCCTTACCAGCACCATTTGGATTTGATTATAGGGGCCTCAATATGTTCTGATCGCTAATAAGCCAAGTTCTTCCCCAATATTCCTCTCTTTCACAGTATCTAGTTATTGCTATCTTCGTTCTTCTACACCAGCAGTTCTCAACCTGTGGGCCGCAACCCCTTTGGCGGTCGAACAACCCTTTCACAGGGGTCGCTTAAGGCCATCCTGCATATCAGATATTTACATTACGATTCACAACAGTAGCAACATTACAGTTATGAAGTAGCAACGAAAATAATTTTATGGTTGGGTCACAACATGAGGAACCGTATTTAAAGGGCCAGAAGGTTGAGAACCACTGTTCTACACGAACTTTGAAATTATTTAATTCAGTGATGTCTTAGTCACCACTGGATCCCAGCGACTTACATAGGGTCAAACATGCAATAAGGGAGCAGGGGATATTTGTTGAATGTTGTTGCTTTCCTTCCCCTTCCCCAATGGGTCCTACCCCTCCACTTCCAGGACTATTAAAGGTATCAAATACTAATATTCAAGCCAAAAGTAGGTCCCATAAAAGTGTGTGCGGAGTACAAATCTAACCGAATAGAAAAAGCGTTGTCAAATTTGAGACCCTTGAAGCAAAGAGATAAGGCTCACTTATGGAGTACCTGTTTATTGAAGCCTACTGTACGCTAGACCTTATTCTAGGTCTGGGGACATAGTGGTGGCAAAGACCAAGGCAGAAGCTTGATTTTTAAGGTGTGAGGATGGTATTGTGTTTATTATTTTTCGGTGTGATAATGATATGGTGGTTATGTTTAAAATAAAGAGTCCCACTTTTAGAGATATATACTGAAATGTTTACAGATAAAATTATATGAAGTCTGGAATTCGTTTCTAAATAAGCTAGGGTTGGGGAAATGGATGGAAGCAGAAACAAAATAAGATTGGCCATGAATTGATAATTATGGCAGCTCAGTGATGGTTTAATGGGGATTTATTAGATTAGTCTCTCTACTTTTGTCTATATTTGAAATATTCCATAATAAAAATGTTTTTTAAAATGCATACGGAGCTTATTATGTTTCAGGCATTAGTCTGTTTGCCTTACATCCATTAATTCATCAAATCCTCAAAATAGCCCTGTCTTACTCGGCTATACCAAAATACCATAGCCTGGGTGGCTTAAACAACAGGCATTTGTATTTCTATTTCTTATAGTTCAGGAGGCTGGAAAGTCCAGATCTTGTTCCTGGTGAGGACCCTCTTTCTGGCTTGCAGGTGGCCACCTTCTCTCTGTGTCCTCCCATGGGGGAGACAGAGACAGCGCAAGCTCTCTGGTTTCTTCCTATATGGGAGCTAATTCCATCATGAGTGTTACTTCCAAAGGCCCCGCCTCCAAATACAACCACACTGGGGGTTAGGACTTCAACACTTGAAGTGTGTGTGTGTGTGTGTGTGTGTATGGGGGGGCATAATTCAGTCCATAGTAATCCCTATGAGGTGGCATTATCATTCCAGGTGAGAAAATTGAGGCCCCACAAGATTTGGTACCTTGCCCAGGATCCCAGGACCTTGCTGGCAAACACTATGTACTACTTTTACATCTTCTACATCTATTCATGGCAATGAATCTATCAATGAATATCTATAATAATAAAAGCATAATATGCTAATTAGACTGGACAGCCGAACGACCTTTCAGATGTCATTCTGGACGTCCTTCCAGACAAAGCCACCGTAGTGGGGTCCAAGGCAGTTAGGGGCGATCAGGCAGGTGAGTGGTTAAGGGCGATCAGGCAGGCAGGCAGAGGTGGTTAGGGGCAATCAGGCGGGCAGGCGAGTGGTTAGGGGTGATCAGGCAGGCAGGCAGAGGGGTTAGGGGCGATGAGGAAGGCAGGTAAGCAGTTAGGGGCTATGAGGAAGGCAGGTAAGCAGTTAGGGGCGATGAGGCAGGCAGGCAAGTAGTTAGGGGCCATCAGGCAGAGGCGGGCAGGCGAGTGGTTAGGGGTGCAGGCAGGCAAGTGGTTAGGGGTGATCAGGCAGGCAGGCAGAGGGGTTAGGGGCGATGAGGCAGGCAGGCAGGCAGGCGAGTGGTTAGGAGCCAGTGGTCCTGGATTTCGAGAGGGCGCAGCCTGGGCTGAGGGATCCCCCCCTCCCCGTGCACGAATTTCATGCACCAGGCCTCTAGTACGTATATAATTTCATATAGCAGGAAGGACCAAGAAAGATAAAACCAAAGTAGGACTGTGGAGCAGAGAGAGAAGACCGGTAATGGGGAGGATGGGTTGATGGTGGGGTCCTCCTTCAGCAAGGGGTCCAGAGAAGGTCCCTCAGAGGAGCTGGAGGAGCCGAGACCTGAATGCAGGTGCGGAGGCTGCATGGAGATCTGGGACAGCTGTCTAAGCAGAGGGACTGGCAAATGCACAGCTTCTGAGATAAAAACAGGAAGGTCTGTGGGGCCAACACAGCCGAACAGGACACGGGCAGTAAAGCAAAGCGGTGGGACCAGATCTTCCTGCAGGTGGTCAGCCCTTGACAGGTTCACAGAAAGGAACTAAGACAGTGCAGTGAGATGATAACGATTTATTGGCTGTATTAGCTCAATGATCATTTCAATACATTGCCTCCATTTTGTAGTGTGAAATTCATTTATAACAGAGGAATAATTTAATTCTGAAGCCAAATGAACTGCTCTTTGCCTTCATGCAAAGTCACCCACTTTTGATTTTTTTTTTTTTTGCATAACTTAATTCAATTTTTCTGCTCTTGTCACATTTTCTCCAGCTCCTCCACACTTTTTTTCTGGGTGGTTATAATGTTATTATCTTATTATTGGTCACTAACCAGGGATAATTCACTTTTCCAATTGATCTATGCTGCTCATAAAATGCCAAATCAACTGGAAGCCCCGGAAGCCAGTGGTTAGTGAGTTCTGAAAGCCAATGTAGACAGAAAACTGTGTGCGATGGGCAGGGGACCAGGAGTTGATGACCTTCCACGTGTCGAACTTCTCTGGGTTGAACCGGCCCAACGTCAGAGGAGCATCCACAGGGCAGATTCTCTAGGGCGCAGGTGGTGGTAATGGCTTGTATCAGACTCTTGTTGTGTGTACTTAATATTTTACACGGTCCATGCTAGCTCATATTTGCTCTAAGTCAGTCTCAGACAATGTCAAGTTCAATGGGTCCTGTAGCTAAAATGTGCTCAAGCACAATGTTTCCCTTGGGAAAAAAAATGCTGGCAACACATGCACTATTGTAGTGTAGCCTGCACATGAACCACACTGATTTAGGTAAAATGGGGATGTGTACTAGAGGTCACTAGGCCCTTCTGCCATTCTGGCTTGAACCTGGAGAATGTCAATCATAGACGAACAAGGTTGGGGCACAAACAGTTGCTTGGTTCACTTTATGGTAGAATCACCCTGAAGTTGCGAGCTGGAAGAAAAAAGGGTGAAGATGGAACACTGAATGGACTAAGAGGAGAAGCTATAAAATAACATTTTTTCTTTAGGTAGGAGGAAGCCATTAAAAATGACAAATTTATTCATAAAAGAGAGTTCCTGGTTTCTCCTTTCAGACTGTCAGCTGATTCTTGATTAGTTTTTTTTTGGTGGTGCGGGGGGGGGGGGCAGCTTTGGGATACAGAATCGAGAAGAAAGAGGGAGAGGGAAATGGCCAGGAAGCCTCCATTTGGGGCCCAGGAGGGACTTTTCGGGGTGTTGAAGGAAAGCGTGGTGGGGGAACTTCAGGGAGGATGAGAAAGGCAGTGGGAACGGAAAGGTGGACTTTAAGAAATGCTGATTCAGATTATGATGCTTGAAGAACATAATTAAGGAACCTGAGTAACCTTGAGATTTTGGCTGTTGGGTTGATTCTCTGTCTACTACACCTCCTATGGACTGGACCAGGTGGGCCATGGCTTTAACAGGCTACAGGGGCCAGGAGCGGGTGCTGGGGGAAGCTGCTGTAATAGCATGGTAGATTGGCCGAAGATTGGGTGAAAGCTCATGCCAAACCATACAATTCAGACATCAGAATTTGTCTTTTTGTTTTAGGTGTTAGGTAAAAAAAAGCCAGAAGAAATAAATAGCCATAGAGAGGGTCAAGAGACCTACATATTTGCCTCACTAGGTGGTCCCTTCCTTCATTCAATAGATTATTGAACAAGCCATTCTATATCCCAGGCCTGAGCTAGGAGCTGGGCATTTAAAGATAAACTGTTTATCTTTCTGGGTAATTTTGAGCTGTGTGTTGATGGCAGAATAGGAGCTTATATACAGACAATGGAAGGAAGGGAATTTTAGGCAGAGGGAACAGCATGTACAAAGGCTTGGAGGCTTAAAACGGCAGTGAGTCTTCCAAAAGCAGAGGACAGATTAATGGGCCTCAAATCTAGAAAGCAGGTGGTTGGGAAAAATGTGATTAATTCTTCTATTGTTGCCATTAAGGATGTTTCCCTTTTTCATGATTATAAATAATGCTGAGGCGAACAACTTGGTACATAAAATGGTTTCCAGGTTTTGCCGTAGGATAGATTCCTAGAAATGAAAATCATAGTGACTTTTAATAGGAGAGTAACCTGGCGGGCTGGGCCCGGGAACTTTGGCCAAGCCACGGCCCCTCTGGGTTTCTGTTTCCTCATCGCTCAGAGCATCGACCCCAGGAACAAAAACGGCCTTTCTAGCTCATACCAGACATCGGATGGCATCCTTCAACGATGCCTGGGTCCAAGATTCTAGAGAGATAGGGACTCCTACTGATGCAGAAAATTGCTCATTTTTCATTTCATTTCATTTTTTAGTTAGTGAGTTCTGAAAGCCAGTGTAGACAGAAAACTGTGTGGGACGGGCGGGGGACCAGGCATTATGACCTTCTCTGAGTCGAATTTCTCTGGGTTGAACAGTTCCCACGTCAGAGACCATCCACAAAGGGGTCCCCATGCCACAGCTGTGTGACCGTGGCCAACTCTCCCCACTCACTGGGTCTCAGTTTGCTCATCTGTCACAGGGACTCCCCCTTAGAGCGGCATCGCTGCAGGGACAGAGAAAGCTAGAGCAGGTAGAGGGTAATCATCATCATCATTATCACCTCATTTAATAACTACCCTTAAAACTGGGATCCAGGGGGCCCCAAGACGCCCCCTGGTGTCTTTGACCTGAAAGAGGGAATGTTTACATTGCCGCAGGCCGGGGCTGTGAACTCTGGGGCGTTCTCTGGCCACCAGGAAAGGCCAGCCCCGTGGCTCCCTGGTGTGTGCAGAAGCACTAGCGGCTGGCATGGGCGCAGCGTCCCCCAACTTACAAAGCTCTTCATTCTACATCGCACGGAACTGCCCCTCACTTACCCTAGTGCCTTATGATTCATACGTCAGGAAGCATCTGCTGGGGGTTAGAGAGGCTGACCCTCCACTCACAGAGGAGGATGTGGAGGCTGAGCGAGTCATACTTGGGTCCTAGCCTCTGGGGTGACCCCAGGGGGAGTGGTGGTGTGAGGGGGTCCGAATAGGCTCTATACCCCCTCCTGGTCCCCTTGGCTCTGACTCCTGCTCTCTGCGTCCTGCAGAAGGCAAAGTCCTCCTGAATGAGGCTTGGGAACGCTGCCACCGTTCAATGAGCTAATGGCGAAATTGGAAACTCAAGGGCTGGTAGCGGAGGGAGAAAAAAAAGACAGGCTTTGATTCACGGTCCGGAGGCTCAGTGAATGGGGAAGACTCATCCTGCGGTAATCGTAATCGGAGGAACCGCCTGAGTGGCACGTCCTTCGTCCTTGGAGCAGAGTCCCTCCCAGAGAGAGGAAGGTCACGCCAGGGAGACCTCGGTTAGCAGGTTAGAATGGGGAGCAGGCGGGAGGGGAGGGAGCGCTCCCCCAGCATGGAGCACAGATCTGGGCCCACATCCCAGCCCTGCCGTGGGAGCAACCCTGGTGAGCCTCCTCTCGAAGTGGGGGTGGTAGTACTTGTCATCACAGGGCTCCCCTGAGAAGGGTGTGTAAACAACTTATAGGAGCTGGGCACAGGTAGGGGCTCACAGAATAAAAACACCGGGGAGCTTTTTTTTTTTTATTCAGGTAAAGTGGAGAGAACTTCCTGTTTCTTTAGAAGATGGGGGATCAACTCTCTCAGCTGCCTCCATTGTTCCTGAATGAATGAATGAGTTGGTTTCTACAGCATCAGATCTGATTTCTGGTGGTAGTAGCTGAAGTCATAAAAATGTTTCTGAAGGTGACAGCTCCCGTGTCTGTGGGTTCCCATTCACGGGGGCTTTCCCATACAGCCTCTCACCTGTTCTTCATATAGACTCAGTGAGCTGGGCACTATGACCACAGTGCCAGCGAGGACTGAGGGATCAGAGAGGGGCAGTGATTTGTCTCACGTCACACAGCTAGGAGATGGCAGGACTGGGCCTTCAGTTTGGATCTGTTGCTTCCAGATCCCTGCTCCGTCTTAATTTGGGAGGAAATGAAAACTCCTGAGAATACAGAGGAGAAGCATTATAGTGTGAGGAGAGTGTTATTGTACTGTCATCAGTTATAGAGGTTTCTTCAACCCTTCTAACTGCTGGATGTCTTTGCAAACATGTTCTGTGATAGGAAAGCAACTGGGCTGCCGCGAGAAAGACTTCCACTCACCAATTTTCTGGTTCACATATCAGATTCCCAAATTAATAGGCTTCCTCGGAGTCCTGGGAGGATGGTAAGAAAGCTTCCCAGCCTGGAATGGGGCGATAATAGTAATTAATGAAGCGGGTTTGGGTGAGCAGCCTCAGCTTGCAGGGTAAACAGGAAAAGGTGATATTATGTTTTATTTGTTCTAATAACTGCTCCCACTGTGCTCTATTGAGTCTCATCCTTCTTGCTGGGTAGCTGAAGAACACCGCAGGCCGATTCCACAATTTTCCAGTCACTTTCAGTTATTAAAAAGAACAACTTCATATTGGTTATTAAGACTCAATCCTGTTCATTTAAAAATGCCAGTCTCGTGGGAAACTTGGAGCATCCCTCCGGGGTTGCGTGTGTGCATGTGTGCACTCCTGCCCACACACGTGTGTGTGCGTGTGCATGCATGAGCACATGCACATGTGCTTGCGTGTGTGTGAATCCTCTCGGGTCCGGGAGAAAGGTGCCTGCTCGTGTGCCTGCCTCTGCAGAGCGGGCTGTGCCGCCCGTAGGCTCAGCCCTGCTGCCCTGCCTGCAGGCGGCCCCCACCCCGTATGTCTGTTCAGTACACAGTATCTGTGAGGGTTAGGGTCAGGGTCAGGCTCCTTAGGGAGCAGGTGTTGATCAGATGCGGCGCAGGCTCAAACGCCCCCTTCTCCTCTCAGTTCTCAGGGGCAGCTGGGGGTCCACCTCGCATCTCTGACTGCCAGGGCCCTGGTCTTGGGAGTGGGCCAGGGTGTTGACCTAAGTCCTCTCTGCTTCCTTTTATGTTGCTCAAGCTTCGGAAACCCACGGCCCTTATCACACCAAGCCCTGGGCACCCTCCTCTCGGGTCCGGGGTCTCCTCTGTCCCTTTCTCCACGCGCCCTGCGATCTTCAAGCCTGGTGGCACCTGCCAAATATGCCATCACAGTTACTCCTCCCAGAACTCGCATGGGGAAGCTTAGGCCCAGATTGTGGACGAGTAAGCTGAGGCTGAGGGCCGTCGCTGGGGAAACGTGGAAGGTGCTTGGGTTCCACTCGGTGTTCGCCCTTCAGCAGGGCAGTCGCTGGTTGCTCCTGATTCACTTCAAGGCAAACTCAGAAGTCCTGGAGTCTTCCAGAGATAGCATTAGATTTACAAAATAGCACATGCACTCCTCTTACCAGTATGGGCTTGATCCCGCTCCTGTAAAAATAACCCCGGCCCTGCGACGCTAACGGGACTTCACCCCTCCCTGGGCCGCGCCTGGGTCCTTGGGGCCAAAGTGTTCTCCTCACAAATGCCCTCTGCACATGGATGACCCTCACCTACACCAGCCTTCTCACCTCCACGTGGGCATCAGGTAGGCACTTCCTACTCCGTACATTTAAACCCTTGGTCTCGCCCTAGCTGGTTTGGCTCAGTGGATAGAGCGTCGCCCCGTGGACTAAAGGGTCTTGGATTCGATTCCGGTCAAGGGCACATACCTCAGTTACGGGCTTGATCCCTGGCCCTAGTCAGGGTGTGTGCAGAAGGCAAACAATCCATGTGTCTCTCTCACATCGATGTTTTTCTCTCTTTCTCTCTCCCCCTCCCTTCCACTCTCTCTAAAAATCAATGGAAAAATATTCTTGGGTGAGGATTAACAAAATCCTATATAATAAAAGGGTGATATGTAATTGACTGAACGGCAGAATGACTGGTCGCTATGACATGCACTGACCACCAGGGGGCAGATGCTTAATGCAGGAGCTGCCCCCTGATGGTCAGTGCGCTCCCACAGGGGGAGCACTGCTCAGCCAGAAGCCAGGCTGATGGATGGCGAGCGCAGCGACAGTGGTGGGAGCCTCTCCTGCCTCCATGGCAGTGCTAAGGATGTCCAACTGCCAGCTTAGGCCCACTCCCAGCAGAGCGGGCCTAAACCAGCAGTCGGACATCCCCCAAGGGCTCCCGGACTGTGAAAGGGTGCAGGCTGGGCTGAGGGACCTCCCCCCCGCTCCCCAGAGCACGAATGTCATGCACTGAGCCTCTAGTAAATGAATATAAACCCTTGGTCTCCTCCGCTAGTCCTGCTTCTCTTGTAGTGTCCTTCCCATGATGGCCAGCAACTCCAGCCTTCCAACACCCAGCCCCAAAGCTCCAGAGTCATCGTGGGCTCCTCTCTCCATCTCACACCCCCAGGGAACCCATCAGGAAATTCTATATTCCGAATCGATTGCTTCTCCCCGCTTTCACCCTTGTTTGGACCACCATCCTCTCCTACTTGGATGATCCTATTAGCTTCTAATGGGTCTCCTTCTCCATCGATTTCCAGCAAAATGGCTGGGATGATCTTCTTAAGACATAAATCAGACCATGCCACCTCCCTGCCTGAGCTGGGGTGGTGACTCCCCACTTCAGTCCCATAAAAGTCAAAGGTCCGAGGAGGTCTCTCCAGGGTTCTCCAGGCTTGGCCTCATATCTCACAGTTCTCCTCTGACACTCTGCTCGGCCTCACTAGTCACCTTGCTGTTCCCTGGCACACCAGGCACACTTCTGCCTCAGGGCCTTTGCACTGGCTGCTCCCTCTTGCCCGATGTACACACAGCTCATCCCGTCACCTCCTTTGAGGTCTACTTCTTCCTCCCTGACCACACTAAGATTGTATCGCCCACACCCCATACCCCAGACTCCAACCTACCTTACCCCACTTTTTCTTTGCTTCTGACATCTTATACAATTTACTTAGAATTAGAATAGCCCTTTGTTGTCTGACTCCTGGCACGAGCAGGTCGGCTCCTCAGGGGTGAAGCCCTTTCCTGTTTTGCTTACCCACATGCCATAAGCTCTGGGATCCTGCCTAGCACACGGTGGACATTATGAATGAATCCCTAATAGCTTTTCTCTAATCCTCAACTTTCCTCCTGAAACTCGGGCAGGGGAGCATCAGTTCACTCCACTGCACAAGGTATTGTTAAAATCTCCAGGTGATCCACGCTGCTGACCTGACCCCTGCTCCCACTTCCAGGCTCATCTCATTCTATTCCTGTTCTCACCTTTAGGCTCCACCACTGTCAAAGCCCTTGCAGGCTCTGGCTCTGTCATACCTCAGGGCCTTTGCATGTGCTGTGCGTCTTTCTGCCTGGTGGGCCCCTGGGTGTCCTTCAAAGCCCTGATTAGGTGTTGCCTCTCCCCTGAGGTCCTCCATGATACTCTCACCCGCCTCAGTCCTGGAAGGCTCCTTCCTGTCTTCCTTGGGGTGACTCTTGTGCTGTGTGCATCTCTCTGCATGGGCCCCATTGTCTCACCGAGGCTCATCTCCATGTCCATTGCACCATCAGACTATGAGCTCCTTGAGGGTGGAGGCTGGGCTCTGGCTCTGTGTCCCGAGCCGGCCCGGCGCCTGGCACATGGCAGTTGCTCAGTCAGTGTTTGTTTGCTGCTGACGATAGAGCAAATCTGAAATAAGCCAGGAGAGAACAAAGACTGTTCTAAAGACCCTTCAAGGTCGCCGCTGGCAGGGAACAAACAATGTCTTATTATTTGATCATTTATTTATACTGTATTTTCAAATAGGATTTGGGGCAGCCTGAGATGAAAGGCACAGATACGGCAGAAACAAAGCCTGTGTCTTGAATGCCTCCCTCTCCTTCTACTACCGGCTCTTCCTTACTGGTGTATAAACACCCCCCTGGTTTGTTGTCTTAATAAAAGCAGTGCAAACCCTCCCGCAGCTCTGGGTCCCTCTGCGGCTCGCACCTCTACGCCAGGCCTTCAGGATTGCCTTCGCTCACACCCACCTCCTCACGCCACCACGGGCCTGCTCTTAGGACAGCAGCTGCCTCTGTGCCACCAAATACAGTGGACACTTCAGACCTAACTCACTTCGACCCCTCTTTGAACACAGGGCACGTCAGGTGGCTCCGAGTCCCCTACCCGCCTGTCCACTTACTGTCCCCGCCACTGGGGGGCAGTCACGCTGCCTCTCTGAGCGTCCTTTTCTATGTCTATCTGGAGAGGAAGGTGCCACCCACCTGAATCCATCGTGATGCTGATAAGGAGGTCCTTCTTGGACAGGGAATGAGGCTTCCCACCCCTCATTCTCATTTCTTGGGCCCAGGAGAGATCTGTCAATCGGCTGGACCCAGGAGTTGGGCATGTGGTTGGAAGGAGATGGGCTCAGGAACCAGCCAAGGGTGGCTTGCTGCTGGGGACTGTGCAGGGACATCCTGGCCAGAGGGCAGCTGTGTGATGGGCTCCTCCTCTGGAAACCTGTGGCCAGGGTGCAGGGACTCACCCAGAGAAATGACCAGCTCAGAGCCTGTGCTGGGCAGGGGGCGGTGGAAGGGAGAGGGGGGAAGGGGCAGGGCTGATCGTCAAACCTATTACCCACGGTCAGTGGCATGACAGTGGGCATAGGTCACCAGCTCTTGAAGGTGGATAGGCTGGACCCTCTCTCCTCTTCAAGGAAAAGAGAGCTCACATTGATTAAGCGCCTACTGTATGCCAGACATTCTTCTCAGTGCTTTACATTCACGATCATTTTTATTTTTTAAAAATTTATTTTTATTGATTTCAGAGTGGGAGAGAGAGATAGAAACATCAATGATGACAGAGAATCATTGATCAGCTGCCTCCTGCACGCCCCCTACTGGGGATCGAGCCTGCAACCCGGGCATATGCACTGACTGGGAATCGAACCGTGACCTCCTGGTTTATAGGTCAACCCTCAACCACTGAGCCACACCGGCCAGGCTCATTCATGATCATTTAATTCTCACAATAGCCCTGGCAGGAATGGCTGGTCATTGTCCTGATTTCACAGATTAAGAAACCAAGAGTTAGGAAGCTTAACATTTGAAAAATGCAGTAAAAGTACAATGACAAGGAGGATGTGCAAAGATCCTCATTTCAAAGGCCAACAGCTTATTTTTGAACTCTCAGTTGAGCCACATCATTAACTCTCCTGGGAAAGGAAAGAGGCATGGACTGGGCTCGAAGTTCAGAGTCTAACACTTATAGATGAGTTGTGTTGTACAAGCCACTTTCACCTCTTAAAGACTCCATTTTCTCATCTGTCCAATGGGCACAATCATGATTTCCCAGGGGCAAGAGAGAGAGCTTTACAAACTGTAAAGGTCTGAGTATCTTCTTTGGTTAAGCTGCTATCATCTCTTAGATATTTCTTTGGGGTCTTCTCATGTTTACTCTGCTCCTTCCTCTGCAGCCTCTTCTCTGCACAGTAGCCAGATGGATTTTTTTCTTTTTTTTGGAAACAGATGTCAGTTCATGTCACTTGCTTAAAACCTTTAAATGGGTTCACATACATTCCTGGTACTTGCCTCCTGTCTTCCCCAGGACCAGCTCTTGTCCCTGCCCCTACCTTTAGCTCTCTCTCTCTTCAGCCCTCTGGCCACCTTCCAGGTCCTTCATTACACTATGCTCTTTCCTGCCCCAGGACCTTTGCACATGCTCATGCTGCTACCTGGAATATGCTTTTCTCACGCTCCTCGGCTGGACAACACATGCTCCTCCTATAGATTGCAACAGAAACTTCACTTTCTCAGGGGTGTTCCCTTCTGCCTCCTCTGGGTCCTCCCTGGGTTCTCTCTTGTGGCGTGTCCCTCACCCTGCACCAACTGTCACTGTGCTCTTAGTTGTGTGTGTGTGAAGTTTGGTTTTGTCTTGCTTTGATGTCTGTCTCCCTGTTAGAATGTGAGCTTCGTGAGGACAAACACCTTGTCTGCTCTGCCCACCATCATGTCCCCACCGCCAGCACAGAGCCTGGCACAGAAAGGGCACGCGACACTTTTGAAGGAATGATGGTCGCCGCTGCTCCCTGGCTGCCAGAAACGGCTTGTTTCAGTCTGCGGCTGCCGTTAACCAGCAGTAGTCGCAGAGCTCTTTTCACATCTCTGATCTCATTGCGCCCTCGTGACATCTCAGCCTCAGTTTCTTCATTTGTAAGATGGGACTAACTGGGGCTTCCCTGCAGGACGGAAGGTTCGCTGTGATAAGGTCTGAAAGTGCCTGGCATAGTGAAGGTATTTAAAACATGCCGTTTCCTCCCCATGTTACTAATGTCCTCGCTTTCTCCGGGGGTAATGTTTCTCCCATGTTGGAGACAAGGATGCTGAGGACCAGAGAAGTTAAGCAGTTGGCCTGGGAACACAGCAGCAGAACTGGGCACAGTGTGGGTTCTGTGCATTGTGTGAGGTCGGGCTGGCCACCGGGGAGAGGTTCCAGAATCCTTTCTGAAGATGTGCCCAGAAAAGGCCCACACCTGCTCACAGGCCCCACGGAGGAGCCCAAGGAGCTGCTCTTCGCAGGGTCCTCTGGTTCCCGAAGAGCAGCCCGCCCATCTCCTCCCGCCAGGTCCCCTCCGCGCAGCTTCCCCGAGATGGCACTGTGGCCACCTCCACAGAGCCAGCCCCAATGAGGTTCTCCTCTCGTGGGGACCCCTGGGATACTGCTCAGAAACTGACCTATATTCGTCGAAAGTGCTATTCGTCGCCATGGTCCCTCCCACCCAGCACGCAACCCCACCCTGCACAGACACCTCCCTCCATCCAAGGACGTTGTAAAAATAAAATGATCACAGCCTGGCCCTCCGGGACCCCGGCTTTACAGCGTGTCCTGCTCCGAGGCGCCGTTCACAACCCAGTTTGAGGAAGAGAAAAGGCAGGGAGGAGGTGGCGAGGAGGAGAGCATGAGGCAGATACAGGTTTAAGGGGTGGGTGGATGAGTTGAGGAAGGTGAGGGAGGAAGGGGCCAGGAAACAGAGAGACCAAAACAGGGATGAGGAGAAAAATTGGCAGAAGAGATTCAGGGAAGATTACATGGTGGAAGGGACTAAAATTCTCAGAGGAACAAGTGGAAGCTTCAGAAAGAAGAGTAAGTGGACGGGAATGGAGAACAAACAAGAGTCCTGGAAGAAAGCTGGTGAAAGGGGAAGAACAGGGTGAAGGGGGCAGAAGAAATGAAAAGCAGATCCGTGAAACTAGAACCAGAGAATGTGGAATAGGAAACAAAACCTAAAGGCTGGGGGGTTGGGAAGGAAGGGTTGGTTGGCAGGACAGAAAGCAAGTTCAGGCAGCCTGGGGGTGGCAGGGGGTGGGTAGCTGGGGACCTTGGGCAGCGACTGGACAGCCTCTGAGAGCTGGATGGCACTGTAGCCGCAGACCAGGCGTGTCCAACCTACAGAGCCTGGCTCCTTGGCAGGGCCTCTCCCAGCCTTCACGCTGGCCCCTTCCTGCCAGCGCCCTCCTGGGAGTCCTGACGCTGGTTGCTCAAGAGCAAACTGCCCCTGAGGCCCAGGCCACATCCACTGATTCGATTTCTCTCTTCTTCAACCTTCACGCAGAGGATCTGGGGCAGCCAAAGGTTCTGTCTGGGCATTTGCAGTCTCTCCTGGGTCCATCCTGAAGTCTGCCTTCGAATGTGCATTAGGAAACTCAGTGCACTCAGAATTACCGTCGCTCCTTTTCCCTTCTTCATGTTTCATTAGTCAACAAGTATTAATTGAGCACCTACTATGTGCCAGGCCTCTGCAGTGAACAAGACACACACAGTCTTGCCTCGTGGTTCCTTCTCCCCCCCTCCCCCATCTTTGCCTCCTCCCTTCTTTTTGCTCTCATTCTCTTATTCACCTCCTGCATTGGCTGTTTTTGCTGCATTGCAAACTGTTCCAAATGTAGGGGAGGGTCAAACAGCAATAATCACTTATCATTGTTATGCTCTCTCGTGGTTCTAGGGGTGACTGGGCTCAGCGTGGCAGTCCCCACCCGGGGTCCCCGGGGTCAGTTAGATGGTGGCTGGCGTCCTTTTGACGGCTTCTCTTACATGCTGGTGGCTGTGACCTCTTCTGGGGCTGGCAGTCAGTATGCCTACAGTGGCCTCTCCATCTGGGTAGGGCTTCCTCCCAGCATGGTGGCTGAGTTCTAAGAGGCTGTTTTGCCTTTTAGGACCTATCTTCAGGGGTCACTTCATGCCACTTCCATTGGCAATAGTGTTATCGTCTAAGACTATTGGGTGCAGGTAGGGATGTGTCTCCTCAGGTAGGGTGCCCTGGGTATAACTCCTTGAGAACCACTCCTCTCAGTAGGAAGATCTCTGAGTTGAAGAAACAAGTTCCTTGTCCTCCCCACATACCCAGGAAGCAATGGTGGGACAGGCACAGAATTACCCCCGTAGACACTCCCACTAGAGGGGGAGATGTGGAAGGCACATAGCGGTCACTGGTCCATAGCAATTCTGAAATCCACTTGGGCACATGTGGCCCATTCCTTGATTAGTAATCAGTTCTACTGCCCTCTAGGGTTTTGGTTCTTCTGAGTCACCCTGGCATTTCCATAATAAATGACCAGTGTTTGCAGCTGAGTCATTTTCTTAGCCTTCTTCCTGCCCATCGACATTTGAGGGTCCAAAGGGCTCTCTTTTCATTTGGTGCTCTCTCTGTCCTTTCATTCATAGCCAAAACAATTCCTTTAAAAGTTTTGAGGGCTTCTTATGAATCAATTTTTAATTCATTCCATTTTACAAATCTACCCCCATAAATCTTTTTTTTTTTAACCTTGGGTTCCTGGCAAGGCTGTTCTTCAATTTTTTTTTTCAAAGAGCAATGGTTTAAAAGGATGGGTTTTCAGCACATGCTTTTAAGACCCCCATAAGGCCTTTGTCTGTCTGAGAGGGTCTATGGGGGCACTTTAAATCTTTCTGAGGTCTTAGCAAAAGGCTTTGCAGTAACACTCTTAGACTCATCTTTAAGCCATTTGACAGTGGCCCTGGCTCTGACCTATCTTTGCCTGAAAGTCAATTTTTCTTTTGAGGATTGTTTGTCATGTGGGTGGATGGGGATGAGAAACGTTTCACACCCTTGACAGAGGCCGGGTTTGCACCCAGAGCCACCTGTTCTCAAGGCCGGCCCTCTTGCTGAGGGACGCTGTTGCCTCTCTGCACGGTGGAGTGATCAGGGAATCCTTCAGGAAGGGTGGGTTCACGCGGGGGGAGAAGGGAGGGTATTCCAAGCAGGGGAACCACGTGGATGAAGGAACAGGAATGGAGGGACAGGCACAGTGTGTTAGAGGGCAGCATGGCACCTGAGACCTTTCTGTCCCTCTCACCTTTGCCTTCTTCTTCACACATCCAGTTCCTACTGCCACTTCCCTTGTGGCCACTTTTTCTGTCCCTTCCTAGCATAAGCCCTACTATGTCCTCCATACTGCGTTTCACTCTTCAGCCCATTGGCCCACAGGGTCCCATCTTCCCTACGAATGCCCTTCCCGTCTTGCCCACCTGGAGAGTGACTGACTTATCGGTCAAGGCCCAAGATGAATGTCACCGCTGTGTCCTCAGGGAGCTTGCAGTCCAGCGGGAGGGACCCAGAATGAGCAGAGCATCACAAGCAATTGTGCCAGTAAATTTGAGGTGACAATGAAGATTAAATGCTCTGGAGGAAAGGGGCAGGGTAGGTGCTGTGAGCACATCCAAGAGAGAGATGCTCTAACCCAGTGGTTCAGAGAAGGCTGCCTGAGGAGGTGACATTGGGCAGAGCCCTGAAGCACACCCGGATATGAGCCAGGTGGAGGAGGGATGAGCAGAGGAGTGTGCCAGGCAGGGGGACAGCCTGGGTAAAGCCTGGGGTCGGAGAGAGCATACTGTCAGTCATGACGACAAGCAATGGCATTATTATGATTATCATTATTAGTAAATCATCAGCGCACATTTCAGTGGCTTTTCTCCCTCCCAGGCTCACTTCCCTGTGCTTCTGGGATCACCTACAAACAACCACCATTGCCTGCACGTGTGTCTCAGGGTGACCAGGAACCAAAACTGAGATACTGTTAACTGTCCATTGAATAGGTGAGGAAACTGGCACAGAAGAGTTAAGTAAACACAGAACTGAAAGTCTTGGAAACTGAAGCACCAACAGTGTGTGTGTGTGTGTGTGTGTGTGTGTGTGTGTGTGAGAGAGAGAGAGAGAGAGAGAGAGAGAGAGAGAGAGAGAACGTGAGGCTGCTGAGGTGTGTGCAGGCCAGGACAAGGATTTAGGGTATAGGAGGCCTTTGAGGGGCTTTATGCATATGGGGTGACATTCTGACTGATGTTGGGACAGTGTCACCATGGTGACTGAGGCAAACCTGGATTAGAGGGACTCAAGCAGATGCAAGGGATGGTTGGGGGCTTTGGCTATCATTTGGGGGGCCCTGGGGACCCAGGAGGCAGGGGCACTGAGTTCACTCCTGGGTCCCGGGAGCTCTGGTGGCACCAGGAAGGCCAGGGAGTATCTGGGCATCAGAGGGGCTCCGTTCCCTGCACCAGCCCGCAGTGCTCGTGTCTCAAAGGGGAGCACACATGTGGTGCCTCTTCTCCTCCCCATCCCAGCCCCTTTCCCACCCTCTTTGATCACAGAGTTCTCCCTGGCCCCCACCCCTGGGACCTCTGTCGGGGAGGGTCTGTGTCTGCAGCCCAGTACCCCTGCCGCCCAGCAGCTCTGGCAGCTGCCATGGGAAGGCCAGCCAGGCCTCCTGACCATGCAGGTCCTGGGGGTCCGCACGTGACCGGCCGAGTGCCGGCTGTTTCTGCCCCAGTGCCCTGTGCGGCCCACCCGCCTGAGCAGATGGTCTTGGAAGCCAGTGCAGTCTGGACGGGGTCAGGAGGGTCTGCGGGCTCCACTGTCTCCTCCTCTGCCTCTGCTGAGCCGGCTGCCCTTGTCGCTGGTCTGGAGGGGCCCCGCACAGCATGGCCAGATGTGACCTGGAGTGACCCAGGCATCCAGTAGTGCTGGGTGTGCGGGATGGGGGTCCCAGGAGCTCTGGTGTGTCCAAGGCGGGGCTGGAGGGTGGGAGGACTGTGGGCTACCCTGCAGATGCCCCTGATTGCGCAGTGGGCCCCTCACTGGGTGGCTTGTGGTGGTGGCAGGGCCCCCAAAGGAGGAGGTTAAGGGCTTACATTTGCTGAGGGCTTACCATGGCCTGGCCCTCAGTAAATGTTACCTTGGACTAGTACCTGCCACTCCTCACCCCATTACAACCCCTACCTGCACCTTTCCTGGGAGTCTTTCTCCAACCCCCCAACTTCCGTGTTTAAACATGGGTTCTCCCTGCTCGCACTGTAGGACCACTGTGTCCCTGCAGGTCTGTCCTAAACATCCCAGCCATGGGTCCTGCCTGCACACCTGCTCGCTCACTTGGACCTAAAGAGCACAGGTCCTATGTGGGTTCTACATCCTGACTAAACTTGAGGACTTGGCTTCACCTCTCTGAGCCCCAGTTTGTTTTCACATCTGTAAAATGGGTACAATCATGGGCACTTGGGTGGCTTGCATATCTTGGCTATTGTAAATAACACTCCACCAAAGATAGAATCGCTGGGTTACCAGGCAGTTCCATTTTCTGTTTTTTGAAGAACCTCTATACTGTTGAAAACTTTCTTTAATAGTAGCAAGGACCCACCAGGACCTGGCTCCTGTGTGCTCCTAATTTAAACACCGCCTTACAGAGGATACAGCCCCTAAGGAAGTTCTGGACTCAGCACCATGAACTCATCGTAGTCCTTGTGTTACCCCAGCCAATGCTTACGGTTGGCATGTCAACTGGGAATGGGCAGCTTTGGTACTTGGGCCAGTTCTTTGAATGCTTGTGCTCAACATATGATATCATGGTGCCAACTGGAGAGAGCGCGTCAAAGGCCAGCAAACCATGGTGCTGCCACCTGTGGTGTGAACCTAACCGAAGCCAGGCTGCAGCAGCCAGCACCAGCCTGTGCTCCACTTCCGTGTGCAGGGCCAGGCCCCACATGTATCTTCATTTTAAGATTATTTTATTGATTGATTTTAGAGGAGCTCTGGTGTGTCCAAGGCGGGGCTGGAGGGTGGGAGGACTGTGGGCTACCCTGCAGATGCCCCTGATTGCGCAGTGGGCCCCTCACTGGGTGGCTTGTGGTGGTGGCAGGGCCCCCAAAGGAGGAGGTTAAGGGCTTACATTTGCTGAGGGCTTACCATGGCCTGGCCCTCAGTAAATGTTACCTTGGACTAGTACCTGCCACTCCTCACCCCATTACAACCCCTACCTGCACCTTTCCTGGGAGTCTTTCTCCAACCCCCCAACTTCCGTGTTTAAACATGGGTTCTCCCTGCTCGCACTGTAGGACCACTGTGTCCCTGCAGGTCTGTCCTAAACATCCCAGCCATGGGTCCTGCCTGCACACCTGCTCGCTCACTTGGACCTAAAGAGCACAGGTCCTATGTGGGTTCTACATCCTGACTAAACTTGAGGACTTGGCTTCACCTCTCTGAGCCCCAGTTTGTTTTCACATCTGTAAAATGGGTACAATCATGGGCACTTGGGTGGCTTGCATATCTTGGCTATTGTAAATAACACTCCACCAAAGATAGAATCGCTGGGTTACCAGGCAGTTCCATTTTCTGTTTTTTGAAGAACCTCTATACTGTTGAAAACTTTCTTTAATAGTAGCAAGGACCCACCAGGACCTGGCTCCTGTGTGCTCCTAATTTAAACACCGCCTTACAGAGGATACAGCCCCTAAGGAAGTTCTGGACTCAGCACCATGAACTCATCGTAGTCCTTGTGTTACCCCAGCCAATGCTTACGGTTGGCATGTCAACTGGGAATGGGCAGCTTTGGTACTTGGGCCAGTTCTTTGAATGCTTGTGCTCAACATATGATATCATGGTGCCAACTGGAGAGAGCGCGTCAAAGGCCAGCAAACCATGGTGCTGCCACCTGTGGTGTGAACCTAACCGAAGCCAGGCTGCAGCAGCCAGCACCAGCCTGTGCTCCACTTCCGTGTGCAGGGCCAGGCCCCACATGTATCTTCATTTTAAGATTATTTTATTGATTGATTTTAGAGAGAGTGGGTGGGGGGGGGGAGAGAGAGAGAGAGAAGGAGAGAAACATGGATTTGTTGTTCCACTTATTTATGCATTCATTGGTTGCTTCTTATATGTGCCCTGACTGGGGATCGAACCAGCAACTTGACATATTGGGACGACACTCTAACCAACTGAGCGACGTGGCCAGGGTTGTATCTTAATTTTATCTGCTCTTCGCAAGCCTGAAATAAATGTTAGTTTTAAAACCACAGCAATAAACACACAGATAAAATGAAGCAGCAGCAAGGTACATGCCCACCACGTGTCACAGGTGGGGCTTTCCCCTGCCCCCCCGCCCCCCGTCCTTAGCCAGTGCAAGAACGGAAGGGCCCCTGGCCTTTGGTGGCGGAGATCCCCACCCAAGTCGAATCCTCTAACCTTCAGAACAGGCCTTGGGTTATGAGCGCAGTGGATGGAGCACCTCCGGGGATTTCAGGAAAACAGACAAGCTTCCAGCACAGCTGGGCCATGGCGTTTTGCCTGCCTTCAGCCGCGGCAGCCTGCGCCTCTGGAAAGGCGGCTCCTAATTGGAATGGATCGAAGCATCTTTGCTCCAGCTTTGTTCTCGGTCTCCATTGAATCGTTGCTTTAAGACTTAATCTGGTGCAGTCACTGCTGGGCTGGGAGCTCCTCTGGGCTGGTGGTGGCTGGCAACCTGGGGGGAGGGGTGCGGGGGGGGTACACTGCACCCTCTCACTCCAGGCCTCTTTTCCTTTTCTCTTTTTCTCCCCACCTGCTTTCTCTCCCTTTAATCTCCCTTCATTAACCATCCAAGGCTGTCCAGGGTGCCTGTCCCTGCTGGTGGGAGTATAAATTGGTACAATTTCTCTGGAGGGCAATTTGTCAAATGCTATTAAAAGCCTTAAAAGGTGCATAGGTTTTGACCATGAAAGTTCCCTTCTAGGAATTGGTCCTGGAGAAATAATTGGACAGGGTCCACATAGATGTGCAGAGGATGTGGCCCCCAGTGCTTTTCGTGAGTGACAGCTGGGAAACCGGTGTCCATCTACAGCGGGGTCATTAAAAATGGTTATGTGATAAACCAGCGGGAGAAGAGCCTTGGGGAGCTACGGGGAAACTTGAATCTTGACTCAGTGTTAGATGCTCCTAATGAATTACTGTTAATTTTGATCAGGTGTGATAATGGCCTTGCGGTTCGTTTAGAACAAGCATGTCAAACTCTCGGCCCGAAGGCCTCATGCCTCATTCATTTGGCCCGTGTTAGCCTTTGAGTTTGACATGTTTGGTTTAGAGACACTGACAGAGGGGTTGGTATTTGGTTTAAACTGTTAAAACAATAACAGTAATGGAAGGGGATAGGATAAAGCAAGGGTGGCAAAATCTTGCAAGTTCTGGCTAATGGGTAAATGAGTGTCTATTTTGGGGTATGTTTAAAATTCTTTATGGCTTAAAAAGAAATAAAATAATAATATAAAACTGGATTTCTTGACCGGAAATGATGTTCACAAGATAGTAAGTGAAAATAGCATATATGGCACCACGATATGTACAAAATGTTATATGCAGAGGAAAAGGATGGAGGTGCATATACTAGGATGCTATTGGCCACTTCTGGGTGGTAGGATTTGAATAATTTCCATTTTCTTCTTTATATTTTTCAATAGTTCCTGACTTTTTTTCTTGCAATAAGCATACATTCCTTTTAGGCTCATAAAAAGCATAGTTATTGAAGAAAATTTGGAAACCACCGACGATGCATTAGCCTGTGCCTGGTGAAAGAGGTTTTACGTATCAGAATCCATACACAGTAATTGGAAAGGTTGAGGCTGTCACGCCTATTGGATAAATGGGGAAGCCGACCATCAGAGAGGGTGAGTGATGTGCCTGCGGACACACAGCTGCGATTCTAACTCCACTAAAACCCCAGCTGCTTCTCAGGGACTTCCGAGGAGCACCGGATGTGGTCCCTGCCCTCTGGGAACCCACACTGTCCTTGCTCTCCTGCCCCTCTGCTTAATCTGCATCACCCCCACTCTGCCCCTAGAACCAGTTACATAATGGCTTTGGCAAAAAACACTTTTTCTTCACATCACAGGTAAAACTCGGACACCGTCCGGTCGATATTTTCTCCTAATGAGCCTTCCCAGTCTTCTTGCCTTTTTAGCATGGGAACGAGCTCTCTGCTGCTGTCCCCTTCATATTTATCTGCTCTGTTTACTGGCAGAGAGGAAGGCGAACGGGCATTGTATACATAAATATCACAGAATCCACAGAGGCTGCAGCTGAGTTCTTAATCCTGGCTCCGTCACTAACAATTTGCAACCTAAAGAAGTCACTCTCTCTGGCTCGCTTGTCTCTAAAGGAAGAAAAGGATAACACATTAAAAAATCAATCGGTGTTCTGCGGAAAAGGGGGAGGAAAACTCTAAGTTGGCTTAAAAGACCTTTCCCAATATTTTGCTAACGTTGGAGATGGATGAAAACTTGTCGCCACCTCCCTCCCATCAGCTCTTTGCTGAACTGTGGTGTCTTACCGGGCCTCCTTACCTCCAGGCGCTTCCTCTCCCACTCCATCCTCCAGTGCCCCCTAGGTGGATCTTCCTAAAGCAGACATCCTGGTGAGTCACTTCTGTCAAAACCCTATCGGCTCCTCACTCCCGTCTGGAAAAAGTCCAACTCCTCTGCTCTGTGTGATAACAGCTTCATGCGTTTGCTTTGTCCTTCTCTCCAACCTCTCACCTGCTGGGCACCCCTCGCTCCTCACCCCACGCTGCATGCACAGTTCCCCAAGCGGGCCCTCAGCTCCGTGCCTCAGGGCCTTTGCACATGCTCTTTCCTTGGTCTGGAATGCCCTTCCCCCACTAGCATCAGGTATTTTCCTGCAAGGCCCCTGGAAACCCTCCCTGCCCACCAGACTTGAGCTCCTGGAGGGCACAGCGTCAGTCATCCCTCCGATCAGCAGGGCCCTGCACAGAGATGGAGACAAGAATGGGCGCACAGGTGCAAAACCGAAGGCTTCTCTCTGCACCTCCAGGATGGCCAACTCTGCCAACAGATTTGGGTTAGTGTAACTCACAGGTCCCACCTTGGGCTCAGATGAATCTGTGCTTCCTGATACGCCAGTTTGGGACAGGACATTTTTAGTTTTTAATGTTCCATTTAAAAACCACAACATTCTGCCCTAGCTGGTTTGGCTCAGTGGATAGAGCGTCGGCCTGGGACTCAAGGGTCCCAGGTTCAATTCCAGTCAAGGGCATGTACCTTGGTTGCGGACACATCCCCAGTAGGGAGTGTGCAGGAGGCAGCTGATCGATGTTTCTCTCTCATTGATGTTTCTAACTCTCTATCCCTCTCCCTTCTTCTCTGTAAAAAAAAAAAATCAATAAAATATAAAAAACACAACATTTTAGCACCGAGATGAATGTACTTTATCACAGACATGACGCAGGTTGCCTCCTGCCCCTGAGCCTCCTTGCAGAAGACGGTGTAACTATGCACCTCCCAGCCGTGGGGATCTCCAGGGCTGGCTCTCAGGGCAGGAAGTGTCCTGGTGAACCACTGTGTCTGGGGACAACATCCGGGAGCTGCTCCTGCACCATCCACATCTGAACAGGGACCCCAACAAAGGAAAGTGCCCGAGTGTCACAGAGGCATCGTGTTTGAACTGGGGAACCCACTCCCAAAGCGCCCGCCTGCTGTGTCCCCTTCCCACTCTGGGCTTCCCTGTTCTCCTGGTGGCTGAACCAGAGCAGTGTCAGCAGGCAGCCAAGGATGCTGCAGAGGGTCAGCTTCACGGAGCCAGGGAGCGACCACTCCCCTGGAGGGAAGGAAACCTTGAGGGTGTGAGCAGAGCTTCCCCTCAGTCCCCAAGGAGACAGTAGCTCTCGGCGGTGGCTGTGGCTGCGGCCGACCCTGGCTGGGGTGCTCTCTGGGTTCCGCTCGGCGGTAGAAGTCGTGTTGGCCCAGTTTTCTCCTCCATGGATTGTAGGAGATTCTAGGGCAGGGCCTGAGTCCCACCCAACTCCGAACCCCCCGAAGTCCATACACACAGTCCGTGCACATCTGAGTCCCAGTGCTGGGAGCCGGGCAAAGAAAGTAGATGGGCCACCGCTGTCATGGCCCACCTCTGAGGGGCCGATGAGCCAACCGTGCCCAGGGCGTGCCAGTCACTCTGCCCTCTCAAATCTTAAATGTCACCTTCTCAGAGAGGTCTTTCCTGAGCTCCTTAGGGAAGTGCAGTTTTGGGGGGGGAAGCACAGTGATTAATAACCACTTACTACGTTTCCAAAATCGTGCCGGGCACTATGAGGACATAACAGCTACGATGTCTGGCATCCTGTAGCCTTTGAAATAGAATCCATTCCTTCCAGTCTGGCCCTGCCCATCTCCCCTCCTCCTGCTTCCCCCACACCGGACAACATTGCTGCTGAGCTGAAGTTCCTTGGCTCTCCAAGCTTGTCACGCCCCAGGGCCTTTGCACTTGCTGTCCTTGCTGCTGGATGTCCCCCAGGTGGCCACGTGGCTGTCAGACCTTACTTCCAATGTCACTCCTCAGAGTTGTTCCTGCTCACCCAACCTAGTTACCCCACAAACCACCCATCACAGGTCCATTTTGTTGCCTGTACAGCACTTGGCATGGTCTGAAATCATCTCCATCATTTCGTTATTATAGAACCAATTTTTTTTTTTATAGAACCAATTTATTGGGGAATCTGAACTCAGTAGGCCCCACGCCTAGACCATCTTACTTTTTCTAGAGTCCCTCTTCTTGCTGGGCCCCTTGGCATGGTCTGAAATCATCTCCATCATTTCGTTATGATAGAACCAATTTATTGGGGAATCTGGACTCAGTAGGCCCCAAGCCTAGACCATCTTACTTTTTCTAGTTGTTTCATTCTGTCACACTCGGCAGAGTCCCTCTTCTTGCTGGGCCATCATGACAGGCTACTCTGAACCCATTTCGGGCACTTTTATTTGTTAAAGCTCAGATCAGGCCAGCTCAAAGCTCCAAGGCTTGGCTCAAAGCTCCTCTCCAGAAGTGGGGAAGGGAGCGGGAGCGTCCTCTCTGGGGGCGCCTCCCCAGTGGGCGTTGCTGTTCCCCTGCTGTGGTCTCCCTGGAGATGGGGGTGCCTGGCTGTTTGGGGGCCAAGACTCCTGCGTGGCTGGCACTTCCCCGGGAGTGGACAGCTGCACCCCCAGCCCTGCCAGCAGGACAGCGCCTGACCTTCCCGGGGGAGCGGCTCCCTTTGCCCAGGGCCTGACGAGCCCAGTGACTCCCTGCCCTGTGGCTCCTTATGCGGTGGGGTACCTGCTCTCCCTGCTGCTGGTGCAGGCTTCTCCCCACTGAGTCCCCCTCAATTCCCAGGGCTGCACGCCAAGCTCCCCCAAGGACACCCTCACACCCTGAGCCTGCAGTTGGCACCAGGTTTCTGCAGCTCAGCGAGCATCCAGCTGGGGCACGAGGTGCCAGCCTCCTCTTGGCAGCAGCCTCTCAGGAGTCTCATGGGACCTCCTTTGTTGGGTTCTGGGGGTGGGGCAGGAGCGGGACTGGTACCCACTGCCCAGCACCATGTCTCCCCTCGCTCTCTCTTGACCACTCAGTATTCTTATACGAACAGGGAACAGCAAGGAGCGAGGGGTCTGGGCTTCTGGGGGCAGGGACAATTCTGCCCACCTCCTAGATGCCACAGGCACGGTGCCTGGCCCCAGCCTTCCGTGGTCTCTTTAGGGAGTGGGTTACTTAGCATCCCTCTCTCCACAGCTGTGGTCCCCAGGAACCAATTCTGGGGCAACTGGAAGCGTCCCCCCAGGTCTCCTTGGGTTTTGGTAGGTCTTTCCTTCTGGAACACGTGACAGGAGACTGGCAGTGTGGCATGGCTGGTGCCTAGAAAAACGCCCGGCACAGTCGGCCCTCAGCTCTCTTCTGAGAGAATGACTCAGTAGGGAGATTGCTGTGGCTGCAGGGACTTCACGGAGAAGTGACCAGAAGAGGAAGGCGGACGGTGGGGGCTTGATGTGGGTGACACCGCGGGCTGATGTCTTTCACCCGTCATCTCACTGATCGCAATGACCTTGAAGGGCAGCCTAATCACCACCCTTTGCAGATGAAAGACCTCCACCTTCTCCAGGCCTGGCCATCTCGGGAGGAGGCAGAAGAGGGGGTGGGGCTGGGAGCTGGGCTCTGGCATCCCTGTCCTGGCTCTGCCACTCCCTGGCTAAGTCACCGAGTTCTCTGGTTCATTTGGAAAGTGGGGTAAGACTCTGCTTAAAGATTAAATTAGCTAATACCTGTAATGTGCTGAGCTCATGTAGAGACAGGACAGGTCATCAACTAACCGGAGCCATTTCCATCACCATCACTGGGGCAAACCGGGTCTGTCTACCCCATAGCTGGCACCTCTGCCCCTTAGCTGGGGGCCTGGGGACTGAGGGTGAAAGGAGCTGAGACCCTCGGGGGAGGGTGATAGCCAGAGGCAGCCTTTGATGCCAAACCGCGGCCTGCAGCCTGATGGAAAGGCGACGAGGAACCGCGTGCGTCTTTAATCAGAGGAGTGAAAGCGGTGTTTTAGGAAGATTAATCTGGCAGCGGAGACGGGATGGAAAACAGTCGAGCTCAGGACAGAGAATTATGACTGTTGCCCAGCTCCGAGAGGCAGGTCATTAAAGGAAAGTGGCCTGGTTCTTGGCTCCCCAGTGCCCAGGGTTCCCGGCAGCTGGGAAGAGCTGGCCCTTATGGAGGGGAGGCACCCAGGACGGCCGGCAGAGGGCACTGTTCTGTCGGTGACAGTGGCCCCTGTGCAGGATCCCAGGCCTCTGGACAGGGAACAGGCAGCAAAGCCCCGTGTGTTAGACTCAGGAGGGGGCCAGCCGGCAGCCCCTCAGCCCCCCTGGCAAGTTCCACGCAGAGCATCTCAACTGCAGCAAATTGTAAGCAATCCCGGCACAATGTGGGGCTGCTCTCAGGGGAAGGTGGGACCACCCACCCCCACAGTGCCAGCCCCACAGGAGGCCCGCCAGGCCCCCCCTGGCTCCCCGGTTGCTCTGGAACCAGCAGCCAAGTGCAAAATGGAACCAGGCCCGCCCTGGCCTAGAGCGGAAGGAGCTGCTGCTTGTACATTTTCTCCTTTTATTTGAAGCTGTCACAACAGGTGAAGTGCCGAGGCAAGTCCGTCTTCTCTCGTCTTCCAAGGAGCCGGGCCACTGCTCACGCCCGCAGCACCCAGCCCTCACGCCAGCGCGTGGAAAACCTCCAGCTTCTCCCGGTACAGCTGGTGGAACTGCCGGGCCAGGCACTGGAAGGGGGCTTCGTAGTTTTCCATCTCCTTCTGTGGAGACAGGCGAGGAGGGTCGTGCTGTGTGTGGCATCAGAGCCGGCAGGCACTCTTACTGCATGTCGGTGCCACACACACCTGCCTCATTTCGCCTTCACTCCATTGGGGGAGGCTGCTTTCCCAGAAGGAAACTGACACAGAGATTAAGTAACTCGCCCGAAGCCACACACTTGTCAGTGGCGGAGCTGGTTTGAACCTAGGTCTGCATCTACAGAGCCTGGCCGCTCACTCCATGAGACAGGGAGTTAAAGGACACTTCTTTGGCTTTGACCAAGGCCCCAGAGGCCACACAAAATAACAGACAGCAAGGGCCCCACACCCTCGAGGGAAGGCAGACATGATAGGCCCTCCCACCTCCAGGTCAGGATTGTGCTGTGGCATTTCCCTCCCGGAGGGCAGGTTCCAAGAGAAAGCCTGAGGCGGGGGCTTAGGCCAGGGAAGAATGAAGGTGTGACGGGCTGGCTATTGTGGTGGCCAAGCCAGGGAGGGCTCAGTGGGATGGCAGCCCTGCTCCTCTGTGCACCTGAGGCCACAGCCGCCCTTCCCTGGACCAGCGGTCGGTCGGCGGGCAGGCGGGCGGGCCAAGCAGGAGCACCAGCCTGTGCTGTCTTAACAGGACTCTGCAGGGACCACTTCCAGGAGGGTGGATCCCAACAGGAACAGCCAGCCAGGAACCGCTAGAACCAGGGACCGCCAGACCCGAGGCTGCAGAGCGGGGAGGAGGGAGCCCAGCCTGAAGAGCCCTCACCTGCCAGGAGGAGGCTGCAGGTGAGAGCTCCACTGGTGGGGGCAGGGAAGGCCCATCTCTTGAGTGCTCACAGAGCATCTGCTGAGACACCTGGCAAGTCCTGAGGGGCCACGGGAGGTGGCAGTAGAGACCCCTCGCCCCTCGTTCCTCTCTCTCCCCTTTCCCTGCAGCTGCAGGCTGTGAGCTGAGCTGGGGAGAGCGCAGCGCAGAAACGCAGCAGCAGCAGGCGAGGGGGCGTGGGGAGGGGGAGGTGCTGATGTTAGATCAAATCAGGAATTCTGACAGTCACAGAGGACTGGGCATCTTAGTAACTGAAATAATATTTTTGTGATTAACGGTGCCCAAAGGACTTTCTCTCACTCTCTGTGTGCACACACGTATTTAAATTTTTTAAGTTAAATTTATTCAAACTAAAAACAAACAACTAGTTCTCCCATTTCTCCCGCCTCAACCTCTGGCAACCACCAATCTGTTCTTGATATCTATAAGCTTGTTGGTTTGTTTTTTTTGTTTTGTTTTGTTTTTACCATTTCACATATTAGACCATATCGTATTTGTCTTTCTCTGACTTATTTCACTTAGCGTAATGCTCTCAAGTTTCATCCATGTTGTTGCAAATGGCAGGACTGCCTTCTTTTTTATGGCTGGATAATATTCCATTGCATATACACTGACCGGCCAGATTATTATGACCACCCCATCAGTACTTCATTGACACTTCCAAAAATACTGAAAACTTCCTAAGCAAATACTCTCAAGGTTTTATTATTATTATTATTTGCATAACTAATTCACGTCATTGTACTGATGGGGTGGTCATAATAATCTGGCCACTTAGTGTATATGTACTACAATTTCTTTATCCATTCATCCATTGATGGATACTTAGGTGATTTCCACATCTTGGCTATTGTGAATAATGTTGCAATGAACATGGGGATGAAGATATCTTTTCAAGTTAGTGTTTTCCTTTTCTTTGAATAAATATCCAGAAGTGGGATTGCTGGATCATATGGCAGTTCTATTTTTAATTTTTGAGGAAACTCCATATTGCTCACCATAGTGGCTATACTGTGTGTGCCTCTTTTTAAAATTTTTTTAAAGAAATAAGCAGGTAGAAGAAAGAACTCACAACTTTCAAGGCAGCAGCTCAGCTAAGAACACACAAGAACCAGTTTTCAAACAATCCCTGGCAGCTGACAAAAGTGCTGCCTCCATAAGAGGCAATGAACTATCCCCAATGAGCGGCATAATTTCCAAAGCAAAGAATGTTACAGAGTCACCAAGCTCAGGGTTTCACAGACGGCAGCCTGGGCCGGGGTGCAGTGGTCAGCTGCTTTGTGCTGAGCCCCACCAGGAACTCAGGCTCCCCAGTCCGAGAAGAGCAGCCTGTCTGCCCTGCCAGCTGGGTGACCGAGATGCACCAAGGAACCAGTTCTGGTGTAGAAAGTTACCTGGACTTTCTGGGAATCCCAGGTGGAGGAAATAAGCTGCCCAGAGGAGAGAGAGAGGCGGCAGAAGTGCAGGGAGAGGGATCAGGAGGTGGCGGTTTGTAGCCGAGGAGCATGCGCACTAAGCTCACGACTGCTGAGGACAGAGGCCGCACCCTCCAGTTGGACAAGAGAATTAACTGTTACACCTGCTGGGCAACTTTGGTTGTGCAGAGCATAAACTCCTAGGCCACGCTAATGTCAAATAGAAAGGCTGGACCCCTATGTTACACCATTCACAAACATTAACTCAAAGTGGATTCAAAACCTGAACTTAAAACCTGAACATAAAACTCCCGGAAGAAAACATTGGGAAAAAGCTCCCTGACATCGATCTTGGCAATGATTTTATGGGAACGACACCAAAAGCAGAAGTTAAAGCAAAAATCAACAAGTAGGACTACATTGAAGTAAAAAGCTTCTGCAAGGCAAGAGAAACGATCGACAAAATGAAAAGGTAACCCACGGAATGGGAGAATATATTTGCAAACCACACATCTGAGAAGGGGTTAATATCCAAAATATATAACTCGGACAACCCAATAGCAAAAACACAAATAATCTGATAAAACATGGGCAAAAGACCTGAGTAGACATTTTTGCAAAGAAAATATTCAAATGGCCAACCGGCATATGAAAAGGTGCTCCACATCACTAATCATCAGGGAGTGCAAATCAAAAGCACAGTGACTTATCACCTCACGCCTGTTAGAAGGGCTCATCAAAAGGACAAGAAATAACAGTATTGTGGAGGATGTGGAGAAAAGGGGGCCCTTGTGCGCTGTTGGTGGGATTGCAAATCGGGGCAGTCACTGGAAATCAGCATTATGCTAAGTGAAAGATGCCAGAGAAAGACAAATACCGTATGATCTCACATGTGTGTGGAATCTAAAAAAACAGACCTCACAGAAACAGAGAGCCAATTGGTGGTTGCCAGTGGCCGCGGGAGTGGGGGGTGGGCGCTATGGGTGCAGGTGGTCAAAGGGTATCCACTTGCAGTTTTAAGACGAGTACGCTTTGCCCCGGCCGGTGTGGCTCAGTGGATTGAGCGTTGTCCCAAGCACCAGGAGATCATGGGTTCTGTTCCCGGTCAGGGCCCAGGCCCAGGCCCAGGTTGTGGGCTCAATGCCCAGTAGGGGGCGTGCAGGAGGCAGCCAATTGATGTTTCTCTCATATCTATGTTTCTGTCTCTCTCCCTTCCCCTTCCTCTCTCTCTAAAAAATCAATAAAAACACTGAAAAAAAGAAAGTTGAGTAAGTTCTGGGGATGGGATTACAAATAACAAAAGAAAGGCAAGCAAACATGTAGGCCCCACCATCAGGTGTGCCAGACGATGGCGCTGCATTAAGGAGAGAGGAGATGGGCTTGGCGTCAAGACTTGCCTGTGCCTCAGAGTTCAGTTATATTTCCTGTTTAATTACAGCTTTTTTAACCCCTTCCAAATTTAGTTTTCTGTCATTCACAGCTTTTCTAGATATAAAAGGCAATTCCTTGTAATTTAGTACTCCCCTAATAAATATAGGTGTTTACCACGTTGAAAAACTTTCCATATTTGAATTTTAGTGTTTTTATAATTCATTTTACTTCTTAATCTTATTTAAAATTCAAATTACTGGGGTAAAATGAAAGCCCACAGTTTATTCCTTTCCCCTTCTTAGAAGTAAGTAATCACCACTATCAATTTGATTTGTATCCTTTCTGTACATTTACAAAATGGGTTCCTGCTGTTTATTTGGTTTTGTTTTAACCATGTGTGAGATCTTTTCAAGTAAATACATGTAGCTCTCTATCTTGTCCTTGTATCTTGTTCTTAACTACAATGCAATACTCCATGACACAGATGTATCATAGTTAGTTTGTTCATTCTTCTAATTAGCCTTACGATTGTTTCCAGATTTTTCACTGTTAAAAACAATCTTGGACTACACATCCTTACCATATCTAAGAGAGATACTTAGTGGAAGGGATGGATTGAGGAACATTGCAGTGTTAACAGATACTGCCATATTGCCCTCCCAAAACACTTTACCCTTTCACCAGTGCTGTATTAAAGCACTAATTTCTCTATACCACACTTAAGGTAATTGTTTTCACTTTTGACACTCAGTTTAAGGAAATATCTTATTTTAATTAAATAGTTTTTCAGATGTTCATTGGTCATTGTAGTTTTCCTTCTGAATTGCCTATTCATCTCATTTCTCTTGTTATGGGGTGGGGCCACAACATTAGTAACAAAGAAACAGAATTTCCGGAGGATGAGGCCCAGAAATCAGGATTTTAAAAAGATTCCCAGGTGATTCTAATGTGCAGCCAAGGTTGAGAACCACTGCTCTAAGTGCTCTATATTCGCCATCTGACTCCATTCTCAGGCCTACTACTCAACGTGGGGCATGGCTTATCATCCCCACCTGACAGGGGAGGAGCCCGAGGCACTGACAGGTTAAGTAACATGCTGAGGACCCACAGCTAGTCCTGCACTCCCTGTGGGAGCTCAGAGCACTTGCCTTTACTCGCTAAGCGCTCCTTAAGGAAGCACGCCTTTGCGGGGGCGGAGGTGGGGTGTTAAAGTTCCCATCCACATGCCACTGAACAGCATCAGTCTGCCAAGTTTCGTAGACGCAACAACAGAAGTGCCCGTGGCTTAAGTACATTTTAAGTGAAAACAACCTCCAGGCTATTTATTCATTAGCCCACTGACTTTTGGAGCCAAAGAATCCGGTCCAGGGGCCACATGGCCGGGGTGAGGTCCATGTTACCATCACGCTGTGCCAGGCCTACCGGTCAGCCCAGCAGCCCCGGCGAGGGGCGCTGCTGGCTCTGAAATGGACGTCTCTGGAGGAGAAAAGTGCCACACAAGCACGTCTGATTGATACAACCTGGTCACACGCCTGCACCCAGTCACAGGGAGGCTGGGACCTCAAAACTCCCAACACAGGAAGGGGGTTCACTAGCACCAAACAGCTAAATCCTGAAGTGTGTGTACGGAGGGTGCGGTAACAAATCACTCAGACTGTCCCCCTCCTGAGGGCTCCAGTTGACCCCGTGGCTTGGAGTCACCTGGGGGCTGCAGTAGGTGGGACAGGGAGCACTTATGGGAGCCAGACACTAGGATCCCAATGCTGACTCTGCCCTCTACTAGTCACATGACCTTGGACAAGTCACTTCGCCTCCTCAACACGGAAGTAGGAACGGCAGGGGGGTGGGGGGTGGACCAGCCCCTGGCGCACGGGGCAGAACGGGAGCTATGAAGTAACGTTCCAGCGGCATGCTCACAAAACTGCGTGCAAATGTCAAGCATCGCTGTAACTGAACACAGTCGGCTTGTATTTGCCACTAATTGAGATACAGCGTTCCCGGGGCTGGCTGGCGAAGCCGCTTTACTGAAATGCACGAGTGACTCTTGCTACACTGAGAAATGACCTTGGGCTGAGAATGCAAACACTGGTTCCTAATTCCACTGTGCACGTGGTGGGGTAACAACTCGATGCACGTGAGGTCATGCGAACACCCACTTCCAGCAGAAGCCCACTCCCCACCGGCTACGGAGCACGTGGACACTTACCACGGATGTTTCAAAACATTCCAGGCCTTGGCCCAGCGCCCACTCCTGGGCCTGCGCCGCTTCCACTACTCGTCTGCTGACCAGGTCTGTCTTGTTGCCCACTAACACACCTGCTCAAAAGAAACAACCACAGCATCGCCTTTAACTGGCAGCCCCGGAGGCAGCTGGAGGGAAAAGAGCAAGCAGACGGGCTTTAGGGGCGCAAAAGATCGCCCGAGAGGTGCCTGGTTCGAGGTGGTGAGCAAGACAGGGACCCTAAGATGTTGACCCTAAGGCCGCAGCAGGGCGGGCTCTGCTTTTCACACACAGCTCCTGCTCGGCCCTTTTCCCAGACGCCTGTGTATCTGTCTGCCTTGTCCCCTTAAGGCTGCAAGTGCCCTGAAGGCGAGGGCCGAGTTTATGCATTTGCGATAAATTCCTAGCTCATGGAGCAAACTTTAAAAATGGTCATTAATACTAATCTAAGGCCTGGGCTCGGAGTCAGGGATTCGGCGGTAATTTAGTTCTGTCCCCAGCTGCATCCGCTGCAGCTAATTTCTGAGCCTGTCTCTAGAGATGGTTTTTCCTGGTCTGTAATGAGGAGGATTTGTTGATCTCACATGAGGATGAAAAATAAATTGATTTAAAGCATTCAGAAGTGACAGCCGGGCCTGCATGTTTACTTGCGCCCCGCACACAGGAGGCAATGAGTTCTTCCTGGGCTGGCTTTCCAGAAGCGACACCTCCCCTGCCCATCACAGCCCCTCCCCTTTGCTGCCGGAGTCTCCCCAGCCCTGCATGGTGGGTGGGTGTCATCGTGCCTGTTTTACAGACTCGGAGGTGTGTGCACCCTCAGACTCAAAGCCCAGGGCACCCCTCTGTCCACCCTCAGCCAGGTCTGCAGTGACCTGTGCCCTTGAGGGACAGAGGTGCTGCCGGCAAACCCGATGCCGCAGCTCCTACCTGGGAGGGAGGTGCCCGGCACCTGTGACCGCGCCTTCTCCAGCCACTTGCTGCAGTTGAGGAAGGACTGCTCGTTGGTCACGTCGTAGACGAGGCACAGGACGTTGGGACTCTCCCACTGCAAGAGGGACAGGACGAGACATGTCAGGAGCAGTGAGAGTGACTTCTAGGCTAGCCGGAAATCTGGCCCATTTTCTGGGGAGGGACATGTGGATGAAGGGAAATGACAAACTGTAAAGGGGATGTGAGTCAGACAACTGAGCCACAGAGGAGAACAGTTTGCCCAAAGGAATGAATGGAGGGCTGGGCTCGTGGGCGGCGGGGGAAGGGGCGGTGGGGAAGGTGCAGCGATGAAGTCCAGGGCGTGAGTTGATGTCCGTGCCAGGCTCCCTGCTGGGCGCTCTGGGCATCACTGTGAAACACCTAACCCTGCTGGGTGGTCTCAGCGTCCCTGCTGAGCAGCTGCAGTGAGGGCGACCGCCTCGCCCAGGTTAGATATGCTTCCAGCGCTAGAGCAGGACTGCAGCTTTCCTCTCCCTGGAGGCGCTTTCGCCTGCCACTGGCCTCACGGACTCGTTCCCGCTCATCCTGACGGATGGCCCACTGTTGTGCAAGCTGGCGCGCCGGCTGCTCTGCAGGCCCACAGACCATCCCCTCTTCCACCAGCCAGTCACCAACACTGGTTCGCGTGCGCCTCCTTCCTAAGGGCTGCCTTTTCAAAACGCTTCTCCTGCAGGGCATCAGCCCTCATCCAACCAGACACCGGCAGGGTCACTGAACCGGGCTACGCTCTCATGACGCTCACCTTCTGGGGCTGCACAGATCCGGGGCACCCTGCTGCTGGGCACAGGGCGGTAGGATTGCCCTGCTCAGGCTGTGATGCATGACTGTGGCCACACCCTGGTCCCTGGGGACCCCCACCTTGCGCAGGGAAAGCCTGGTTTGTTTCTGGGGTGTTGGAACCTCCCAGGGTGTGAGGGAGAATCCTTTTCCCTCCAGTTTTCCTTGGAAGGTCAGCCCAGAGTCACTCTGGAGGGCTCACCTCCCTACCCCCAAGGCCTCCAGGACGGGGAGCACTAAACCGATGATTCCCTCACACCTTCACTCCACAGACTAACTCAGGAACTCGATTAAGCCCCCTCCCCCATGAGCATGCCGGGGACACCTTCTCCCTCCAGGCCTCAGCCAGCGGCCCAGGGTAGTCCCGGGATCGAGCTGGAGCAGGGAGCCTGGAGTCGGGGTGTGCGCTGCTCCTGGCCCTAACCTCCAGGCATGTCCTCCCTCTGCCGGGGAAGGGCAGCACCCAGCGCCAGGCTGTGCACACAGTAGGTAGGCATGTGGTGAGCATGAACTGATGCGTGAAGCCAGTCCTGTGTGAACTTACCATCATTAGATCTGTTTCGCTTAGACAATAACCCCAAAGGGGCAGGAAACAGTTTCTATTAAAATGTAGCCGTTCTTGGGAAGGCAGCGAGGGCTCTGGGGAGCGTAACCCTTCTAATTAGCTCGCTGGCCCAGATCGGCGGAGCCCATACCTGGGAAGAAACAGCAGGCTGGACCTGGGAGGACGGCTGGATGTGCATGGGGAGCCCTGGGCAGTGGGGCACGTTCCAGGCCGAGCCCATGGGGCCAGGGTGTGGGCCCGGAAGGTGAGCCTCAGGCTGGGGCCTCTGGGGCACCCCTTCCCAACCCCCCCAGGGGAAGGAATGTGTGCTCCTGCTCTGGGAGGCTGAGGAGGAGGGCTGAGGGGACACCATCAGGAGCAGCTGCTCCAAAGGGAGGCCCCGGAGTGGGCGGCTCGAGGACTGAGCCACACAGCTCCAGCGCATCTGGGACCCAGCCTCTCAGAGCTGGGGGGAAGCACGTGCACGAGCCACCCCTCCTTGCCAGGAGGCCACAGGTCCCAAGGCTGGGAGCAGTGCCCCTTACAGAATTTTGCCACGATAGCTTCTCTCGGCAGCCAGAGTGCAGTGACGTTTCTGGGAGAGGGTTGTAAGGAGGGACCTGGGGTGGGAGGTGGTGTTAGGAAGTGAAACCGCAGGATACTTGCCAATTTATCCAGCATTTCCGAAAACAGCTCCTTGCCGGCGGAGTCAAAAATGAAGAGCTCCTAGAATCAGAAAGGTGCGTCCCAAGGGTGTCTACACATGGACTGGGGTGGGGTGGGGAGGGGGCACTGGCTGCAAGCCAGCGGCACTGCCCTCAGCTCAGTGCTGACCTGGCTTCGGGGTGAGGTGTACACACAGGTGCACACACACCCATAGACGCTGCACCCCCCGCCCTGGGGCACGAGGACGGAGATGGGAAGAGGAACAGCCACCAGAACCCGCGAGGCAGGCGGTTTCCCACACACCAGCGCTTTCTGCGCGGCTCACCTTTGCTAACCTCAAGTGCAGAACCACCAGGAACAAGCTGACTCCCCACCTGGCAGAACAGAATGCTAAACAGGCTGACAAGTGCTCTGCCTTCCAAAAGGTCATTGTGCACTTTGTTAACCAAATTGATTTTCAAATCTTAAAACCATTCTTTCTAAAGGAGGTCACTGAGCAGGCTTGGGAAGGCGCGGAAAGTAGGACAGTCTGTCATCCCTCCGATGGCTCAGGTGTGGTTCTGACGAGGACACAGGCTGACCCCTCCTGCCCCCGTCCACACCTCAGCCAGCCTATGGGAGACCCCTCCCCAACGCCGTTGCCCAGAAAGTCCTCCTAAACTCTCCCCTTCAGCTCCCTCGGGCACTGGATACGCCCGGCTGGCTTCCGACCCCTGCGCACGCTGTCCGAGTATCAGAGCTGTAATCGGAGCTGCACGTCGGTGACCTGTGCACTTCCCGCTGTATCAGGGGCAGTTAACATGGTTTTGGCTCATGGACCCCTTTAAGAATCTGGTGATTCTTAAACCTTCTCCCCAGGGAAGCACAAACATAGGATCTTGCAATTCACTTTTAGGTGTGGATTCCCATAGAGGGAGGCAGGTTGAGAACCTTGATAGGTAAGTTGTGAGGGCAAGGCCCACATTTCCGTCTTCCTTCCTCCCCCTAGAATGCTTCCCTGCCCCACAGCGCTGTCCCCAAACGCTCAGCGAGTCCAGGCCAAGTCCTTGCACCGTCCCTCACAGGGAGGACGACGGGGACCCCGGGGACCCTCCGGTCGAGGGCACCACTCACCACGCTGTCCCCCGTGTCAGGAACTGGCAGCGTCTTCACCACCAAGTCTACCCCGGTTGTCTGCCGAGGAAAACCAAGGACACGTGTGTCAGGGGCCCCACGGGGCGTGTTTCAGGTCACGACAAGCACCGACGCCAGGAGACATCCCCAGCGCGGGTGTTTGTGTCCCGCACGCCCTGGTGGTGCCGAAGTCACAGAGGACCAACGAGGCTTGTCCGCCCCCTGCCCCAGAGCGAGTGGTGCGTGGTGACGGTGACCACTGGCTCAGGGCTACCTCCCAGTGCCCGCAGCCTTGGCCCGGCCGACAGCCCCCGCGCCTCACCAGGGTGTAGTTCTTCTGGAAGTGGGCTCCGTCGCTGCGGAAGATCTGCGCCAGGGCGGTCTTGCCCACTGCGGGGTCCCCTGTGCGGACAGAGCACAAGAAAAGCCTCACTGCCATCCTGACCGGACCGAGGGCTTCCCATCCAGAGCGCTGGTCCAGAAACCCCAAACTTCCCGGAGTTTTCGGAGGAAATGTACTCGATTCTCCTGGGAACTCGCTCTGAGGTCGCTGGCCGGGCCATGGGTCCATGAGACCAATCTCCCAAACCCACGATGGCCAGTCACTTTCTTCAAGGCTAACCTACCTCATCTGAAAGAACTGACCCAGAACTGACACTCTTCCCGGGAACATACCCTGTGGGAAAACCTGTCACTTTCAAACTGGAATTTACTTTGAAGTCTTGAAGGTAAACAGGTGTGGCCAGGCTCAGGCTGACAGGCTCAGCTGACGAAACTGATCTGAGTTTAGAGTG
>NW_005371131.1:1722292-1727147 GCF_000412655.1 Myotis brandtii | reverse complement strand
TGAGAGTTCCTGCATTTATGAAAAACGAAACGATGCCACCTTGAAGTCCATTTCCAGGTGGTACTGCCCCTCGGCCTGGGTGCGCCCATCTGTGACCGCTGGGGTCCGTGTTCCCAGGGCCAAGTCTGCCTGCAGCAGCAGCTGTCTCCTCCAGGCTCGCCTCACCCAGTGGGTCATCTCCCCGGCCTGCCTTTGTGGGTCGATAACCCCATAAACTGGTTCCTCAAAACTAAAGGTTTATGTCACAGTCTCAGGCTGAGATCTGGACTTCTCGTAAGAATGTTGGGGGCAAGTTCATCTGGAGTTCCTCCTGTGCCCCCAAGGGTGCTGGCGGCAGGCCCTCCCCACCTTCCCACCGATGGCTCTGCCCGGCCTCCTTTGATGCCACGCTGTTTCCATCTGCAACACCTTCTCCACCGTGAGTCTCACACTGAGTCTCCACCCCCGCCCAGCCCCGACAGGATGCCTGTTTTCACTCGCGTCCCTGACTTGCATCCTTGGGTGCAATCTCTTCCCCTTCGTTTCCTATTTTACAGCGGCTTCAATGCTTTTCTTGACTTGATTTCCCCATAGCCTTCTGCTCTGTTCACTTTCCTTTTTAACAAACTTTAAATCATCTTTTATTTTTCAATTCCAGTTGGCATACAACATCATATTAGTTTCAGTGATGAGACATATAACTTACCAAGTGATCACCCTGAGAAACCTAGTACCCATCTGGCACCATACAGTTATCTGTTCACGTCTCAGTTTTGACTTTTCTCATCTATAATTTTCTCTGTGAGACAATGACTTGACTATTCATGGCATTTCATTTCATGTTGATTCCTCCGGGTTTGGGTGAGCTATCCGGGTCTTGCTTTCCTATTGGCCACCACCTCTTACAAGGAAACCAACACATGTGAGCCTCCCTCCTGAGCCCATTCATACAATCTCAGTCCATGACCCCCTCCCCCCTCATCATTACCCTCATCTGACAGTTGTAGAGAAGCTGAGTAACCGCCCTAGGATTCCAACACCGTGTTCTCTGGGCCAGACCCCCACCCCTCCTTGAGCTCAGGGAGCCTTCTGACCATTCTGACACGGCCCCCAGGCCCTCATCACTGCAGCCTTCCAGGACACTGGGGAGACCACAGGCTGGAGTCACCAGTACCCCCCTCCGCCCCCCGCCCCCGCGAGCAGAGAGCACATCAATCTCCCTGCGTTCGGACCGCATCCACCCTCCCCACTCCATTTGGGCTTCTGAATCCAGTTGGAAATTGGCTCATCCGCTTGTGAAATTCCCCACAGATTTGTCTGGTTAATTTCATATTTCTTTCTTCTGACTGCCAGTCAGTCACCCACACTCATGGGAAACCTCCTGTGTCGGCTGAGGAGGGATCTGAGCACAGCGAGGAGAAAGAACGGTAAACACGTTTGCAGAGCAACAAGATGACAAGTGCAAATTCAAACAGCACAAGCTGAGAAGCCGAGTGTCTGGGGCACAGCGAGGAAAGAAAGAGTGAGTGGTTTCATTAGTGGGCAGACTTCCCAGGGGCGAGGCTGAGCCGGGGGTGATGGCATGGAGGGGCACTCTTGACGGAGGGGGTGACATCTGCAAAGGCACAATGCAGGGGTGACCTCCGAATCGCCAAGCCCAGGGGTCGCTTCTCAGTCCTCAAGCTCCTCGCCCTCAGGCCTGGTGGCCCTGGTGACCCTGCACCGGCCTGGTTCTCCCGCCTCCCAGACGTGGGCACCCCGTGGGTCTGTCCTTGGCCCTCTGCCCCCGACTACTCTGTCTCCTTTACTCGCTACCTTGACTGCCCCTCCTGAGGAATGACGGGCCTTTGCTCAATCCCGGCTCATCTACAGCGAGGGTCAGGTTGTGTCCCCGGGCCCTGAGCTGTCTCCCCCACCCCCATCTCGCTGGTTCTGTTCATGGTGTCACCATTCACTGTCACTGTCCCCAGACTCCACCCAGTCACCTCTGACTCTCCTCCTTCCTCCCACACTCAACCCCCCCCCCCTTCATCCCAGCCACACGACCTGGGTTGTCCCTGCTGGCTGCCCCGTTACCCCACACCTGGGCTGGTCGCAGCCCTCACCCACCTATCCAGGCCCTGCCCTGTGATGCTGGGGCCGGGACAATGCAAACTCGGCTCTGCCAAGGAGAGTTCTAGAGAGAGACGGGAAGGTGGCGGGAGCAGGACTTGCTCCTTGCATCTGCTCGTTTCTCTTAGCAGCAGCCTAGCCATGGCCTTCACCCCAGCAGCACGTTAGCTGCTGCCTCCAGGTTTATTACACCCGCTCAGAGGCACCAGGGGCCCCTTCTCAGAGGTCGCCTCTCAGCTCCCCAGGGTCCTCCTGAGCTTCGAGGTCCTGAGGACCCCCTCTTCCCTGTTCCCCAGCCCTGGGGCGAGGCTCCTGCAGTGACTCTGCTGCCCTGCTGTCCCCTTCATCAGCCAGGTCAGTGGTTCTCAACCTTCCTAAGGCCTCGACCCTTTAATACAGCTCCTCATGTTGTGGTGACCCCCAACCATAAAATTATTTTCGTTGCTACTTCATAACTGTAATGTTGCTACTGTTATGAATCGTCATGTAAATATCTGATATACAGGATGTATTTTCATTGTTACAAATTGAACATAATTAAAGCATAGTTATGAATCACAAAAACAATATGTAATTATATATGTGTTTTCCGATGGTCTTAGGCGACCCCTGTGAAAGGGTCGTTCAACCCCCAAAGGGGTCTCGACCCACAGGTTGAGAACCGCTGATCTAGGTCCTCCATGATGGATTAATGTCCCCATGACACCCTCACACCGGGACACCTAGAGCAGGTCTGCGCCTGCCTGGACCCTGACCCCAGTAGCACCGTGGTGCCAGGATGGTCTGAAATAGACTGGGTCGTGTCCCGGATGGTGGGCAGTGGGTCCCAGTGACCGGTGCCATGGATGGCCTCCCACGCTGGAGCCTGAGTCCCTGCGGCACCACCGAGTGGGCAGCCTCCTCGGAGGTCTGCTCCTGCTCCGTGGGTTCTGCTTCAGGCTCTGGCAACCCCGCCTCTCTCTCCTGGTTCTGTGTCATCTCAGTTTTCCTCTTGTTTTTTCAGGTCTTCAACACCTGCTGAACCAATTCTCTGTTGAAATGCCTAATGTAGTTTCTGTTTTCTTGACTGGTCTTGCCTGAAAACACTTCCCAACGGGCCCTCCCTCCTTTCTGTCTTCTCCCTGCTCCAACCCACCCCGAGCTCGGCATCAGCAGATGGACCTTCATCACATAACCTTTCATCCTGCTGCTCTCACACGCAGCCCGCCAAGGACTCCTCCCCCTCCCCCTCCTCTCCTGTCAACCCCTGCCCCCTTCCAACTCGCCCTCTATCCCTTTCCCAAAGCCTTGGCTCTGGGCTCCTATTCTCTCTGTGTGTAAACGCAGTAACTAATATATATGTTTCTTTTTTAAATGCAGTAACATTGTTAATAACATTATGAAAGTTTCAGGTGTACCTTATGATTCGGTATCTGTATATTAGTACTTGTTCGCCTGATCTCTGAAAATCCCTCGAATACAACCTTCCAGGTCTCCCCAATCCAAGTCCAAATCCTGCCCATTCCCTGCCAGGCCAAGCTCAGTGTCCTCCCTGCACAGCCTCCGAAGGTCATCTCTCCCGCCTTTGTCTGTGTCTGTGTGGCTAATGTGCTCACTGCAGCCAGCATGAGACCGGATGTCAGAACAGCCGGGCAGTGAGGCACTGTTATCATCCCTACTCCCTCCAGCTCCATCATTACCAGCTGTGTGTCTGTGGGTCAGTAATCTCTCTGGGCCTCAGTTGTACCATCTGCAAAATGGGGATAATAGAACCTATTTCACAGAATTACTATGAGGATTTAATGAGTTCATATGTACAGTGCCTGATGTATGTTGAATAAGAGTTAAGCGATTTTTTAAGTAAATAACATGGAGATAAATGTCAAGTGCTGTTTGCCCTCCTGAGCTGAGCCAGCACAACAGCAGCTGTGCCTTGAGGTATTTCTCTGGTGTCTGGTGCACAGAGGGCATTCCGTTCTGTGTGCTGCACGGCAAGTTATCATGTACATATCAGCGCTTCCTGGAGTGTAGGGGCTGGCCTGACTCATCCTTGTATTCCCACCACACCTTGCATGGTGACTTACATGTAGTAGGTGCTCAATAAAAATCTGTTGAATGAATAAGCACTTGAATTGTGAGAGAAAAAAGGCAGGTTAATTGGAACAGTAGGCCTGTGGGGGTAAAGAGAAAGGAAAACTGAGAGGGGGCATGTGTGAGGTGGGGTGGGGTGGAGCTGATTCGCTGCACTGAGGTCTCTGGTCCCAGGAAACTTCCAAGAGGAGACACCCTGGAGGCTTTGAAAGGGGGCTGCAGATTGAGAGCTGGGTTGGAGTTTAGGAATCACTCAGGCATGGGTGAAATCAGGTGAAACAGTACCTGAGGGAGGGGGTGTAAAGAAGGGTAAAGGGTCTAGAATCTAGACTTGAAGAAAGTACAGCTTGGGGCTAAGAACAAGCCCTGAAAATCAGTCACCTGGGACTAGCTCCCAGCTCGGCCACATCCAGCTGTGTGACCCACGGCAAGTGTCTTAACCTCTCTGGGCCTCGGCTGCCCCATCTGTAAACGACGATGACGACAATACTGACCCCATAGAGTTGGGTGAGGACTGAGATGACTGCAGTGAGGTCTAGCACAATGCTGGCACAAGGAAAGTGCTCGGTAAGTTAGCGCCCTAGAGCAGCGGTTCTCAACCTGTGGGTCGCGACCCCTTTGGCGGTCAAATGACCCTTTCACAGGGGTCGCCTAAGACCATCCTGCATATCAGATATTTACATTACAATTCATA
>NW_005371131.1:1720435-1722194 GCF_000412655.1 Myotis brandtii | reverse complement strand
GACCCTTTCACCGGGGTCGCCTAAGACCATCCTGCATATCAGATATTTACATTACGATTCATAACAGTAGCAACATTACAGTATGAAGTAGCAACGAAAATAATTTTATGGTTGGGTCACAACATGAGGAACTGTATTTAAAGGGCCAGAAGGTTGAGAACCACTGCCCTAGTGGAAGTTGAAAAAGGAAAAAAAAAAGTCAGAGAGAGAAGCCCATTTAAAAATATATATATAACTTCAGTAAATAAAAACATTCCCACCTTATCCATGAGGAAACTGAGGCTCAGAGAAGTGCTCTGTCCAAGCGGACTCAGCCAATGGAGGCACAGCCAGAATTATTTTTGTTGCTCAATACTGCCTCCCCTGGCGCTCTGGAAACCCGAGCCCTCTCTTGAGAACCATTAATTTCTTTAGCTTCAGTGTGATTTGAGTTACTGCTGTCAGTCATCTTTGTGTGTGACTCTTATTTCCAAATGAGAAAAGTCATCAAAGATATCATCTATTTCAGTCTGCAAGAGATGAATCAAAGAAAATAAAAAAGAACCTCTTTTCCTCTTTTTATTTTTCCTAGCAATAATCGCGCCTCAGATAAACCTCAATGGTTACGATACTGCCACCGTGCAAAGCTTATTTTTCCTCTTTATTATTTCTCACTGCTGCTTTCCTGAACTGCTCCAGGAACCCTGGAAAGGTCACAGGTTTCAAGAGGAACATGGGTTAAGAGTATTGGAGTTGGGCAGATCTGGGTGTTGAAATCCTACCTATGACCCCCCCTTCACTAGGGGTGACCTTGCCTCTTAGTGCCTCAGTAAGGTCAGAACAATCCAGCACCTACCCCAGGGTGCCACTGTGAGGATGAAACGAAACACGTGTGCCTGGCAGGCAGGAAGGACTCAGTAAAGTACATGTGTGTTCTGTGGTCCCAGGGCTATAATCCTGGCAAATGTTTTTCTAAATGTCCAGCCTGATACAAAGAGAGCACCACAAATGGGAACGCCACATATTCATTCATTCCACCAATATTCACTGAGGACCTACCGGGCTCCAGATGTTGTTCGGGGTGCTTGGGATGCATCAGTCAACACAACAAATATGCTTGCCTTTGGGGAATTCAACACTTATGTCCCCCTGAGTGTGGGGCGGCACAGTAACTTTAAAGATAACACACATGCGCTTTTTGCAAACTCTGGTCAACTGTAAGCTACTACAGTTGTCTAATCCCTGTTATCAGAGGGGGCGGAGTGAGGAAAAGATCCCATGAGAAACGACTATCAAAGTCATGAGCCTAACTGCGGTACAGCACGTGGGCGAGGGGTTCAGCATGTGGGTTAGTTGATGTTTAAGGGATCTTTGCCACCTCAGTAGAGCTCAACCTGGTGACGGTGGTCTCAGAGTATGACAGGGGGGCGGAAGTCAGCCGGAGGTGCCATGTGCTCAGGAAGAGGATTCTTCCAGGCTAATGGAATTTATACCATCAGCAACTGCATGAGCTCGCCTCTGGGAGAGAGAAAGGGAAAGAGGGTGGGCAACTTACTAAACAAAAGCTCTCGGTAACTTATGAGGTCTCTGTGGACTCGGGACACTGTAAATGTCACTCACCTGCCAGAATGCATTTGGCTGCCAGCTTCACCATGGTAACCAACCACATCCACGGGCCAGACCGGGGAAGAGTGGAGACTAGAGGCGTTGGGGCCTGTGGCCGCGGTGGGGACGGGAAAGCTGGGCCCCGGACCCTCTGGGCTGCACCGGGAGGGGCGGC
>NW_005371131.1:1711612-1720272 GCF_000412655.1 Myotis brandtii | reverse complement strand
GCCGGGCAACCGCCGGCCCCGCCCCCTCCGCTTTCTCGCTGGCCCTCGATTGGCTGCCACCAAAATCTCCACCCGAAGGTTTCGGAGACCAGTGGGAGGAGGAGGCGGGACTAAGATCTTTCTTGCAAGACGATTCGTAGTAGTGTCTGCTCTTCAAGCTAATACCGCTTGACTAATGGTTGTAGGAGATGTCAATCATTTCCACCTCCCGCCTCTCCGCGCTGCCGGAAAGTTCTTGGAAAAGCAGCTCCCACGTCTTGTAGCGGGAGCTGTGATTAAAGAAGCTTTCTGATTGGCGGGAGGGTGACCTGGTCCATCTCGGGAGGAACGGGGATTCTCCGTATCCCCCGCGCTCCTGGACGTGGACTCGCCCGCTCAGGGCTCCGGGGAGAGCGCGGGAGGCTGGAGCGGCGCCTGCGCAGTAAGTAGACGAGGCCGCGGTTGCAGAAGCGGAGCTTAGGACGAGTGTGAAATCCCAGCGGTTCTTGTCGCTCCCCAGGTTCCTAGGTTCCGGGAGCGAGGCCGCGAGGTGCATCTGGAAATCCAGTCCTTGCCCCGCATCCTACGGGGAAATCTTATTTTTAAAGCCCAGGGATGATATGCGCTTTAAACTCCCAAATATGAAAGTGTTTAGAGTGGTGTCAGTGAATTTGTTTAAATGTTTAAAGTGGTGTCAGAGAACAAGTGAATATTGATGGGGGGGGGGGTGAGGGGGGCGGGTGATTGCACTGAGGAATTTTAAGTACCTTTCTCTGAGCCCATTTCCGTGTGTAAAATGAAGAACGTATCACACCGCATATTGAATGAAGCGAGCATCCAGGACACTGGTCACCCAGGGAGGTCCCACTTGCTCTGGTTAGGAAACCCAAACGGAAATCACTGCCATCTCCCCTGAGCCTCTTTCCTCATCTTCAAAGCCGGGCTGGCGGAACCCCTTCATGGGGTTATCCTGAAGCTTAAAGGAGAAAGCATGTGCCTGTCTGGGACATGGTAGGTGCTCAACACTCAACAGTTGGATGGGTGAATGGGGAGAAATGTATCTGGGTGGATTTGGTTTATCATGGTCACATAGGTTAGCCAGACGCACCCTGTTCTCACTCCTGCTCCTGCTCCGCGTGGCTGAGCCAAAAGGGAGGAGCAGCCTGAGCGGAGATGCGGGTGTTCAGGATCTGCAGGTGTTAGGATCTGTGGGTGGTCAGGATCTGCGGGTGTTCAGGATCTGCAGGTGTTAGGATCTGTGGGTGGTCAGGATCTGTGGGTGTTCAGGATCTGCAGGTGTTAGGATCTGCGGGTGTTAGGATCTGTGGATGTTCAGGATCTGCAGGTGTTCAGGATCTGCGGGTGTTCAGGATCTGCGAGTGTTCAGGATCTGTGGTCACATGCCTTTAAGTTACCAGGTGATTTGCTCTCTCTCAGCTGCTCTGTCTCAGTGGCCACTAGCCTTGCACAGGGGCATGAACATTCCCCCTTCACTGCCCCCCCCACCCCCCCATGAATGGCTGTGAAGCTTTCAGCCCTGAATCCACAGGAAAACAATGCAGATTGCCTGAAATTTTCTCTTCTTGGGAAGCATTCCTGGTGTTCTGGTAAAATCTGTCTCTCCTTCATTCTCCTTACCTACTTTTTTCTTTGGAGACTTCATGTGCATCTGTCCCAGACACCCCAGGCCTTCCTGCCTCCGCCTCCAGGCTGCCCTGTTCACTGGGACCCCATTAGTCCCTTAAAGGACCCCTTGAGTGAGTCAGCCTTCTGAGGCAGCTCCATGGAGCTGAGACTCCGAGCTACATCTGGGGGCATCCTCTGGAGCCTCAGTGTCCTCCCTTAAGGGGGGTAATAGCACCTCCCAGGCAGGGCTGCACCACATCCACTCTTTACCTTTCGTGGCTGCTACTCTGTGTGACTTTAGTCAGCACCATCATGAGAGCATTCTGGATCGTTCCAGGGAGATGGTAAACCCTCTATATTGAATTCTTCCCTCATCCCAAGGGCCTTCTGTACATTCTTGATAACTAAGTGACAGCTGCATGACAAGAGTCATTGGCTTTAAGGCGGCCAGAGAGTTTGGAACCATGAAAGGCCTTGAGAAATTCTAATCTAACCCTCTCTGAGCAGCTGTAACAGTGAGAGCTGGCACGTGTTGAGCACATGCTGAATGCTGGCCCCATTGTAAGTGCTTTAGAGGATTAATTCATTTAATACTCACGTCCACACCTGATAGTCACAATAATCCCTATTACCCCCAGTTGATAGATGGGGAAATTGAAGCCCAATGAGGTTAAGTCAAATGCCCAGGGTCACATAGCTAGTGCATGGCAGAACTGGGGATTACAAGTAAACACAGGTAGTCTAGTGCCCTCTGACCCCAGCAGGGCCTCCCCTGCCTCAAACTCCATCACACTTCCTCCCATAGGGTCGAGTTCCTTGCAGTAATAGCTCGTGCTGGCCGAGCGTTATATGCCAGGCACGTGCTAAGCTCTTCACAGCCTCTCTCTTGTTTGATGCAATGACCCTGGGAAGTGAAACGATTATTACTTCAACTTAACAGGCAAGGAAACTGAGGTCCGGAGAGAGCCCAAGGTCATGCACCAAGCCAGCGGGAATCAGAACCAGCCTCGGGTCACCTGCTCTTAGAATTGGTGGGGGGTTTGTTTGTTTGTTTGTTTTTTAATCACCTAGACTCTAATCACCTAGACTCACTAATGTTGTGGCCCCATCCCATAACAAAGAAACAGAATTTCCAGAGGATGAGGCCCAGAAATCAGGATTTTAAAAAGATTCCCAGGTGATTCTAATGTGCAGCCAAGGTTGAGAACCACTGACCTAGAGTATCCCTTACATTTACAGTTTCATTAATAAGCTTGTTCTGAGTGCCTACCCTGGACCAGCTGCTGTGCTGGTTGCTAGGGCCACCACAGCGAAGGTGACAGAACCCCAGAGGCTCTGGCAGGCCATGGCCGTGTGAAAGTGCCAGCCCTGCTCTAGCTGGTTTGGCTCAGTGGATAGAGCGTCGGCCTGCAGACTGAAGGGTCCCAGGTTCGATTCCGGCCAAGGGCACATGCCTGGGTTGTGGGCTCGATCCCCAGTAGGGGGCGTGCAGGAGGCAGGCAATCAATGATTCTCTCTCATCATTGTTGTTTCTATCTCTCTATCCCTCTCCCTTCCTCTCTGAAATCAATAAAAATATATATTTAAAAAAAGAAAGAAAGTGCCGGCCCTGACTTGCATCGTGGAGCCCAAAATCTGGATTTTTGTGTGAAATCCCCTGACTCTCAAATTTTGGCAACGAACTTAAATTTAAAGCACCACAACAATAATAGAACACCTCTGTTGACTGGTTCAACCTGGGGGGCAGGGCGCTGCGCGGCTGTGACCTCTAGTCAAGAAGGGAAGACAATTGTAGGAACAAACCCCGTGACATGAGTGGATACAGGACCCCAAGGAGCACTCCTGACCCTGGAGAGGTGGAAGGGCGCTGGGAAGGAGATGCTGGAAGGGGAGCCCTGAAGCGTGGGTGTGGATTTATGAGGTGGACAGAGAGGAAGGGACATCCTGAGTAGATGGAACAGCATGTGCGAAGGCATGGAGCTGCGGGAGGTAGTGCCCTGAGCCTTTGTAGAATGGCACGTGATTGCTTGGGTGGGAGATTGGTAAGAAATAGGTCTGAAACCTTCATGAAACCTTCTTTGAGGAATTCATCCAACACATACTTTATTGAGTGCTTACTAAGCACCATGGACAGAACCACCTTCTGTTCTCAGGCTCTTCCAGCCCAGGAGGGAGGCAGGTAATCGAGCAACGATGGCCTGTGACTGCTGTGTGAGTGCTGAGCGGGAAAGGGCCTGTTGCATTAAGACCAAACACCCTGTGCTGTGGTGTTTGGACCAGCGGCATCAGCATCACACGGTGACTTGTTAGACATGCACATTCTCAGGCCCCGCCCCAGACACTGAGCACTGGGGGTGAGGACCACAGTCTGTGCTCTCATAAGCCTTCCTGGAGATGCTGACGCAGGCTCGTGTTTAAGAGCCACTGCTGTTAGGTCATGCCAGGACACACCTTGATCCACTTCCTCTGCTGGCTTTACTGTATCTCAGGCTCCGCTACCCCCCTCCTACCTCAGGGCCTTTGCGCTTACTGTTGTCAACATGGCTGCATGACACTTTCCCTCATGACCTTCTGATCTCTGTCCAAGTGCCATCTCCTTGGAGAGGCCTCCCAGCACTCAATTTAAAGAATGCCCCCAATCTGTCAGTCTCAATCCCTTGGTCTTACTTTACTTTCTTCATAGTGTACACCACTGCCTGATATTATATGCCATGTGTATTTGTTTGTGTAGTATCTGTCTTCCTCCACTACAAGGTTAGCTTCATGAAAATGGAGACTTGCTTTCTTTTGTCCTCCCAGCATCTAGGACAGGGGCCCAGCATGGTGAGACATTCAGTAAATATTTTTGAATGAATGAATGAATGAAATCTCCTAGGGTTTACCTGTCTGGTGATTCATTCATTCAATAAGCACTGATTCTTGAGCACCAGTTCTTGCATAGGAAAGGGGCTTAGTGGGGGAAGGAGTGCCATGGCCATTCAGATAGGGGCAGCCTGATGTCTGGGCCCTCCACCCCCCTCCTCCATGGCACAGCCAGCTCCACACTCACACAGCCTCCAGACCTGTAGGCTCCATGGCGGAGGAGGGCTTACCAGCACTGCTCCCCAAAGCCAGGGACTGGACTGTTTGGGCTGGTTAGGAAGTGAGGGCTTTGAGTGAGAAGGAAGCGAGAGGCAGCTGCTGACAAGTTGTTCCAGGGACTGTTCAGTCATCCTGGGGTTGAACGCTTCCCAACAGTCATGACAAGCAGCGTGCGTGTGCGCGGCGGCTCAGTGCCAGGACAGCCGTAATATTCCCTGCCAGGCGCCTGGGCTCATGGCGCCCGCTGCAGGCACCAGGCCTCCACCATTGCTCCAGGCTTCTCCTCTGCCCACGCTGCTCCTCAGAGCCCCATCACCACAATCCCTCTGGGTAAATAAGAGGCTTTAGGGGAAATTAGTGGGAGAGGATCTGGGCAGGAATCTTCAAGAATACCTCTCACGCATTAGATCAATTTTGTGCTAATGCCCTCATGTCAGAGGGCGATGCAAAAGAGGGGGCTAGTAGATTCATCGGAATTTTATGTGTTTAGATCAGGGTTTTCTCGCTGTGGCACGACTGACACTTTGGATTAGACAATTCCCTGTTGTGGGGGGGTTGTCCTGTGCCTTCCAGGATGGTCAGCAGCATCTCTGGCCTCTGCTTACTAGATGCCAGAATCATCTTCCTCCTTGTGACAAACAAAAATGTCTCCAGGAATTGACAAATGTCCCCTGGGCGCAAAAATGGTCCATGGGTGAGAACCACTGACATATGAGAAGGAAGTATTGACTTATAAATTGGAATTTGCAAGGACTGGGACTCAGCCTGTCTGGGTTTGAATCCTGCTTTGCCACTTAAGCTCTCTGTGTGTCTGTTTCCTCATCCCTGCCCTGTGGGTGCCTGAGGACCAACTGCGTGAACACAGGGAAGGTTCTAGAACAACGCCTGGCAAGTAGTAAGACCCAGTCAACACCGGCTCTTCTTAACAGCCCCTGGGCTGCCGCTGAGTCCCTGGAGGGCGATCTTGAATGCGGTGGTGGCGTCTGCTTTACAATGTTCTGTGATGCACTGTGTCGCATCTGCCTTCTGGTACACCGCCTGCTCTTGGTAATGACTTTGCTGTTTGGTTTTTCACTGTTCACGTGGGTCTGGTTGTTTATGCCTCCGCTGATGCAGTGCTTGGCATGGCCATCACAATAAAGGGCAGAGGAAATGTGACTCACTCACCTTCCATGCGCCCAGAATGCAAAGTGGAGCCCGGAGCTGTGGGCTCGGGATTGCACGGAGGCTGTGATGTCCCAATCCCGTCAGCAGGGGGCAGCAGCCACCAGGAAAATGCCTGCAGCAGGAGGGAGCTTTTTGGTTAACTTCGCAGCTGCAGGTGTTTCAAGTTGAACAAATCATCCCTCCAGAGCCGCGGGGGGTAGGGGGTGGGGGTGAGGGCTCCTTTAACAGCCCAAAATAGTTCATCTGCAGGAGCCAAGAGCTGTTTTTCTAGAACATTCCACATTTATCCTGGCTGTCCATTTCTGGCTGGTTCAGTCTGAACCTAGGCCAAATTCAGCTAGGGGCAACGTTAAGCTGGTTCCTGTTGCTCTAGGTTCCTTCCCCCTACTGCTCACCCCACCCCTAACCCCCAAACCCCTTAACAGTCCCAAGTCGCATCCTCTCATATTTCCCCTGAGTCCACTTTTTCCCCTCCATTGCATTCTCCTCCCAGCAGCCTGGTCATTTTTTAAATTTTAAATTTTGGAACAGACAGTCTCTTCCCTGGCTTTAAAATCTAGAAGCAGGGAAAGAGCACTCGAGAATACTTGCTCCGCCCCTGCCCCCAGGCTGCAGTGCCCATCCGGGCAGGTTATGTTACCTCCATCCCAGCAAACGCCATGAACGTTGCTTCTTATCCCTTCTCTCCTCCTTCCCCCTAAACAGAAGCTGCCACACACTCCCTGCACTTTGCTTTTCCCTCTAACAAACACCCACAATGCCTCTCGCCTTTTTTTTTTTAATGGTTGTGTCCTATTCATTTGCAGAGCGTGTCCCTTTTAAATCCTGTTATATTTTCGCTGCTACCCCCTGCCCCAAGGCTTCCTACTGGGGGGGGGGGCGGGGGGAGATGTCTGCTCTCCTCAGAGAGCTGTCAGGCCACTGCCCTTCTCCATCCCACACTCTGTGCCTTGGGCAGGCGGCTTTCTCCATCCTCAAACCGGCCCAGCCTCTCCTGCCCCCCGGGCCTTGGCCCTGCTGTCCCTTCCTAATCTCGTTTGTCCTTCTGTGCTTGTCTTGGCCCGAACATCACCTGCTCCATCTACTGTGTCTTCTACAACAATGCTGGCCAGCACCTGCAGCTGCTGGGAGAGTCGCACAGTGACCAAGTCGTGGCCTCAAAGGCCAGACTGTTGGGGTTCAAATCCCAGCTGGGCCACGTGGTAGCTGTGTGACCTTGGGCAGCTCGCTGCACCTCTCTGCCAACTGGAATGGGAACAGTAACGGATGCTTTGTGCTGGGCGGGTTTGTGGCGAGGATGCGAAGACTGTGAGTCAGCACAAAGCAGGCCTCCGTGCCCCTGGTGATGGGAGACCCCGAGGACAGGGTCCCCCCTTTGTAGGAGTCGTATCCCAGGGCTGGTGTGGAGTGAGAATGCTGGCAAGATGGGCCAAGCCTACTGGGTGTATTTGAAAGCCTACTGGGCCCAGTAGAAAGATCTCTGGAAGAATCATTGTCTTACCCTGTCGTTTTTAACTGTGCCTCCTGTTATATTAGTTAAAATAACAGCCAACAGCCATTGACCCTGGTGCCGGGCTCATCCTTAGTCAGTGATGGCGAACCTATGACACGCGTGTCAGAGGTGACACGCGAACTCATTTTTTTGGTTGATTTTTCTTTGTTAAATGGCATTTAAATATATAAAATAAATATCAAAAATATAAATCTTTGTTTTACTATGGTTGCAAATATCAAAAAATTTCTATATGTGACACGGCACCAGAGTTAAGTTAGGGTTTTTCAAAATGCTGACACGCCCAGCTCAAAAGGTTCACCATCACTGGATTAGCTCATGCCGTTCTCAGCACCATCTTGACAGGCAGGAAGCATCATTATCACTATTTTCCAGGTGAGGAAACTAGGGCCCAGAGAGGGTTGGCAATGTGCCGAGGACCATACGCTTGAACGGGCAGGATTTGAACCACACTCCTGGCCACTCCGCTGCTCTGTCTCAGTTTGCGCATCTCTGCCGATTGGCACTGTCTGTCTCTCCTCCCTTCTGGCCTGCTCTCCACCTTGCTCGGTGACACCCTGCCCCTGGTCCTCCCCTGCCCCGGCGGCTGCTCTGCCCCTGCGGTGGAGGTGGTGGTCCCCTAGGGCAGTGGTCGGCAAACTCATTAGTCAGCAGAGCCAAATATCAACAGTACAACGATTGAAATTTCTTTTGAGAGCCAAATTTTTTAAACTTAAACTATATAGGTAGGTACATTGTTATTAACTTAATTAGGGTACTCCTAAGGCTTAGGAAGAGCCACACTCAAGGGGCCAAAGAGCCGCATGTGGCTCACGAGCCGCAGTTTGCCGACCACGGCCCTAGGGCTCTGTGTCCACCCGCTTCCTTCCCGGCTCTCCCTGGCGAGTGTACTCCGGCCATGATCTACCTCCCACCAAAGGCCACTTGGGAACAGCCGTGTCCCACTCCCTTCTTTCTCCAAGAGCTATAGTGAGGATCAAAATGAACACCGAATGCTGCCGGATACGCCGTGCAACCTGTAAGGTGCTGGACAAAGGTGCGGGCTGTCAGTGTCCATGATCGGCTCCATCCGGGGTCGGTTCCCCACCTCCTGTTCACATTCTCTGGGAGCGGCCGGTGGCACCTCCCATGGCGGCCCAGAGCTGGCACCTGGCAGCCGTGAAGAGACCGAAACCCCTGTAGCCGCTCGGAATGAAAAGTCGAGACGCCTCTTCCAAATGGAACCACAAGACAAACAGGCGGGCCCAGCGGTTGCCCGGCTGGGCGGCCTCCGGGGCCACAGGGGCTGGAAACC
>NW_005371131.1:1684888-1711495 GCF_000412655.1 Myotis brandtii | reverse complement strand
GGCGCAGAGGATGCCGGCGAGGCAGGCAGCCCAGGGCCTCTCCACTGGCCACCGAGGAGGGCAGTGTGCCCAGCGGTGCACCCGGGGACAAGAGGGACCGCAGGACTGACTTGCGAGTCAACAGAGTCTGAATCTGAACGACAACAAAAGGTGGGATGACCCCTAATCTCCCGCAGAGGGTCTGACATCTCGCTGCTGGGGAAGGTCTTAAAAATCTCCCCGATTTAATCTTTGTTGGGGAGAAGCCCAGTTTGGGGATATGGGCAACCCAAGAGCGGACACCGGAGTGTGTGAAGTGGTCCCGCAAGGTGCTGGCATTTCACCTCTCTGCCCCTTTAAGAGCCACACGCCCATTTTCCAGAGGAGGAAACCGAGGCTCAGTGAAATGAGTTGAAGACGCGTCTGACACAACAGGGGTAGTGAGAAGGGCGAGAGGGATTCGAATTCAGATCTTCACTCTCCAGTTCTGTTCCACTACTTCCCGGCTGGGTGGCCGTGGGGGAGCTAATGAACTTGGCTGAGCCTGTTCTTTTGTCTGCAAGATGGGACCAAAGACCTACCTCAGAGAGCTGGGAGGATTAAATGCATGTAAAGCACTTAATGCAGCCACTGAGTCAACACCCCCAATGCAGGCAGCTGTTACTGCTCTAGGGCTCTGAATGAATGAATGAATGAATAATTAAATGAATGAATGAATAATTAAATGAGTTAATGAATAACTTAAATGTACTCCTACCCTCTTCCAAGGGAGAGGACGCTTTCCTTGCAAGAAACCCGAGGACGGAAGGTAATTCCCTTTAGATGGAAATAAAGTGCCCATTGAATCAGTTTCATGTGGCAGGAAAATTGGCCACCACGTCCTCTGTGTTACTCACATTCTTGAAGGATCTTTCCCAAAGCAAAGGAAGTGCTGGCCTCACGCAGACCATCACCACCACCTCTCTGGCTAACGAGGTGGCGTTTTGTGACGGTGATGCAAGAAGCCTTCCAATAACTGACCCTCCGCCCCAGCTAAAAGCTTTGAATTTTGCAAAACTGCCAGGACAGAGCAATTCCTCATCTGGCGCTGGCTCGCCCGGCGAGGGTCACAGCCACGCAGACCTGTCTCTGAAGCGCTCTGCCAGCTGATTGCCCTGGGCCGGTTCCCGTGAGTGAACAGATGAGAGCATCCGAGGAGGGGGGACAAGTGGCCCGGGCCCTGGAGAGGCTGGGGTGCTGCGAGAGGGCAGGTTTCTCGCTGGAGTGGCCCAAGCTGGCACCGCAGGCTCCAGGTGAATACAGGCCCCGTTGGAATGCTGTGCTCCCCGGTCAGTAGCGGCTTCAGCCTGGTCCCCCGCTGCTGCTTTCCCAGGGCTCTCGGCTCCGTGTCCCTAAAGTGGGCTGCACATTGGGACGTTTTGCGCATCACCCCACTGGGCAGAGGAGTTCGGTGGGTCCGAGCTTAGGCTGTGGGTGGAGTAAACCACGGATGGGCCTCGACTCCAACACTGTGTTGGTCCGGGGCTCGCCCAGAGCAGACCCTGAGCGAGGGCCGGGCACAGTGGTTTAGTGTGAGCCGGCTCCTGGGAGCGGTAGTGGGGACGTGAGCCAGGGAGGAGAAAGGAACCAGGAGAGCCTACCACGAAGCCAGCTGCCGCTGCGGCAGCTCAGCCCTGCCGGGACTCGGGGAGACTGCATGGCGGACACCTGGGGTCGCCCCAGCTGAGGGCCGAGGAATCTGGCCAGTTCGTACCCACTCAGCATCAGGCCCTGGCACCCCTGCCTTGCCTGTGCTGGGGCTGGGCACGCACAGCCAGGAGCAAACCCCTGGGTCAGCGAGTCCCAGGGCTTCAGGGGGAGGGGCAGGGTCTCGCAGCACAGTCACTGAGCCTCGGCCCAGTCTCCTGAGCGGGTCAAAGGGTGAGGAGGCCCATCACGGGGGCTTGGCGAAGGATTCGGGGGAGGGGGCACAAGGCCCTCAGATAGGCCCTGCGGCCGAGTTTGCTATTATTATAATTAGAGTTTACCACTCCTGTTTCTGGGAGGCCCTTATTCTCAAAATATTTTTGCGCTAGCTGGTTTGGCTCAGTGGATAGAGTGTCAACCTGTTGACTGAAGGGTCCCAGGTTCGATTCCAGTCAAGGGCACATACCTCCATTGCAGGCTCCCGACCCTGGTTGGGGGCAGCGGGAGGCAACCAATCAATATATCTCTCTGTCTCTCCCTTTCCCTTCCACCTCTCTAAAAATCAATGGAAAAAATATCCTCAGGTGAGGATTAAAGATATATATATATATTTTTTAACATTTTCAATTTTAGCTTATATTCAATTTTATTTAGTACTAGAGTCCCAGTGCATGAATTCGTGTACCAGTGGGGTTCCTCGGCCTCGCCTGCGGGATCAGGCCGAAACCGGCTCTCTGACATCCCCTGAGGGGTCCCAGATTGCGAGAGGGTGCAGGCCAGGCTGAGGGACCCCACTGGTGCATGATCAGGGCTGGGGAGGGACTGTGGGAGGACTGTCTCATTCAGTCCCGATTGGCCGGACCCCAGCAGTAAGCTAACCTACTGGTCAGAGCGTCTGCCCCCTGGTGGTCAGTGCATATCATAGTGACTGGTCGACCGGTCGACTATCTGCCCCCTGGTGATCAGTGCACGTCAGAGCAAGCAGTTGAGTTGCCTTAGCATATCATTAGCATATTACACTTTGATTGGTTGACAGCTGACTGGACGACCAGACACTTAGCATATTAGGCTTTTATTATATGGGATTTGTTTCAGGTGTACCGCATGTGGTTAATCACATATTTTACAAAGTGGTCCCCCATATTTTCAGTATCCACCTGGCCCCATGCATAGCTATTGCACTATTATTGACCTTCTCCTCTTTCTTAACCAGAGAACTCCTATTTATCTTTCAAATGCCCAGCTTCATCGATGTCTCATCTTCTATGACATCGACTTCTCTGCACTTAGTGTCCTAGGGCTGCCCTAGCAAATGACCATAAACCTGGTGACTTCAAATGACAGAAATGTATTCTCCCACAGACCTGGAGGCCGGAGTCTGAAAGCAGGGTGTCAGCAGGGCCGCTCCTTCAACAGGCCTGGGGCAGGGTCCTTCCTGCCTCTTCAGCTTCCCGTGGCTCCTGGCGGTTTGGGCCTATTCCGACCTTGGCCTCCGTCCTCACCTGGACTTCTTCCCTGCGTGTCTTCTCCTTTTCTCTCTCGTGGGATGACACCTGTCATTGACTTGGGGCCCACGACCTCATGGTGAGATCCTTACCTTAATCACATCTGCAAAGACCTTTATGCCAAATAGGATCCCATTGCGAGGCTCCAAGGAGTCACCTCTGTTCACCCCACATTGTGTAAGTTTCCTTAACTACCGCTGCATCGGTTAGAATTGTTTTTGTTTCATGTACTAACCACAGGGACTTAAACCAAATAGGGGCTGTTTTCCTCCCGTCTCAGACTCTCTTCAGGCGGGCAGCTCCCAGGCTCCATCGGGGACCAGTGTCCTCGAGCTTTCTAAGGGCACTGTCACCGGCTGTGCTTCAGTCCCCCTGGTTGTGAGAAGGCACCCATCACTGGGCACCGAGGCCTTGTCCCAGACAAGGTGAGGAGGAAGGCCACGGCCAAAGCACGGAGGGGATCTGATGCCTCTAGATCAGTGATGGCGAATCTATGACACCTCTGACACGCGAACTGATTTTTTTGGTTGATTTTTCTTTGTTAAATGGCATTTAAATATATAAAATAAATATAAAAAATATAAACCTATACTGTCCAATATAATAGCTACTTGGCTACATGTTGCTTTTTAAAGTAAAATTAAACTAAAAGTCCAGTCCTTTAGTTGCAGTAGCCACATTTGAACTGTGCAATAACCACATGTGGCTAGTGGCTACCAGATTAGTGTAGATCAGTGATGGCGAACCTATGACACGCGTGTCAGAGGTGACACGCGAACTCATTTTTTTTGGTTGATTTTTCTTTGTTAAATGGCATTTAAAAATATAAAGTAAATATCAAATATATGTCTTTGTTTTACTATTGTTGCAAATATCAAAAAATTTCTATATGTGACACGGCACCAGAGTTAAGTTAGGGTTTTTCAAAATGCTGACACGCTGAGCTCAAAAGGTTCGCCATCACTGGTCTAGATGCTTCCTGCAGCGCCACCCAGGGACATATGTTTACCTCTCAGATACCGACACTGTGTCCCTGGTCAGGTGCCGGTTTGACATAGGGCACATTGTTGTCCTGCCCCAAATGGGGATGTGACAGAAAGAAAGAGGGGGAATTAGTACAATCCTGTATAATAAAACCCTAATATGCAAATCAACCGAATGGTGGAATGACAGGTCACTATGATGCACACTGACCACCAGGGGGCAGACACAACGCAGAAGCTGCCCCTGGTGGTCAGGGCTCTCCTACAGGGGGTGTGCTGCTCAGCCAGAAGCTGGGCTCACGGCTGGTGAGTGCAGTCCTGCCTCTGCGACCGCACTAGGGACCCCTCAAGGGATGTCTAACTGCCTGCTTAGGCATGCTCCCCACCTGGCCCCATGCATAGCCTGCTATCCACCTGGCCCCATGCATAGCTATTCAAATGCCCAGCAGGCGGACATCCCCCAAGGTGTCCCAGACCGAGAGAGGGTGCAGGCCAGGCTGAGGGACGCCTCCCCCACTTCTACCCCTAGTGCATGAATGTCGTGCACCGGGCCTCTAGTATAATATAATATATCTGATACAACATAATATAATATACAAGTCGCCTATAACGAGTTAAAATGCACATCGTAGTTCTTTCCCCTTGTTATTGTAGAATACCCACAATGTCTAGTTTAAAGGACACACAGCGGTGCATTTGTAGATGCCTCATAACTTTTCTCGATCTTGTCCCTCCCTGCGTGTCAGGAGCCTTTTTTGGGGTCACCAGTGCCTGGCCCTGAGGGAGAGTGGGGCCGGGATGTGGGAATTCAGGTGAGCCCAGCAGAGCAGCAGCTGTGGCGGGTGATGCTGCCAGAAGATGCCCGTGCTGGGGCCAGGAGGTGGTGGGCACACCGGGGACAGCAGAAACCCTAGCGGGGACGATAAATGAGCCTGCTGTCCGCACGCCAGAGCCTTCCCAAGTGGCGTTCTGAGCAGTGAGTCAGCCTGGGAGGGACGGAATAGAGAGAATGACCTGATACCTCTGCCTCCTTAGGACATGGCGCCCTCTTTGGATCCTTCTGTGTGACATCTGCGCTCAATAAATATCCAGGTGATGATGGATTCAACAAGGCAGCAAGCAGCCAGCGGGAGGCTAAATGGATTTTAATGGCCTGTAAGTAGGCTCAGATCACAGCGGCTCCGAGTTGGAAGGGACTCGCTGTCTAGGGGAAAACTCCTGCTGATGCATGAGTTCTTTCAACAAGTTCCCTCGTCTCCACTTGAATGCTTCCCATGACAGGCTGCTCACTGCCTCGCAGGACAGCTTGTCTTACTGCCCAGCGGCTCCGAGGGTGGACAGGGCTTTCTCAGGGTTAGCCAAGAGCTGTTGCCTGTAACCCCCCTGCTTGGTTTTGATTTTGTGCCTGAAGAATCACACAAAAGAAACCCGTTCCTCTTCCGGCTGCACGCCCCGCCTTTAATTTTGGAAAAGCTTAATGTTCTCCATGTATGGGTGCCATGCTTCCTTTTTCACTCGTGAATGTTTGTCATTGTTTATGTGTGTATTTATTCCACAAAGATGTGTTAAGCACCTCCTTTGTGCCAGGGCCTGTGTTAGGTGCTAGAGTCACAATGGTAGGTAACCAGGATTCCAGCTGTCATACCTGACAACCACATAGGAAAGACAGGAGATGATGATGATGATGATGATGATGATGATGATCATGACTGAGGTGAAATTCACGTAACACACAACTAACCATTTTAGTGTGCAATTCAGTGCATTTAGTGCATTCATCATCTGTGCAAGCACCACCTCTCCCCAGTTTCAAACCTTTTTCATCACTCCAGGAACACCCTGTACCCATTGTGTCATTCCCCATTCCTGTTTTCCATCCATCCATCCATCCATCCATCCACCCACCCATCCATCCACCCACCTACCCATCCACCCATCTATTCATCCACCTATCTATCCATCCATCCATCCACCCACCCACCCACTTACCCATCCATCCATCCATCCATCCATCCACCCACCCATCCACCCACCTACCCATCCATCCATCTATCCATCCAACCATTTATTCATCCATCCACTCATCTATCCATCCAACCACCCACCTACACATTCATCCATCCACCCATCTATCCATCCAACCACCCATCTATCCATCCACCCATCCATCCATTCATCCATCCATTCACCCACCCATCCATCCATCTATCCATCCACCCATTTATTCATCCATCCATCCATCCCCTGGAAACCTTTAATCTGCTTTCTATCTCTATGCATTTACCTATTCTGGACTTTTCATATAACATGCAATATGTGACCTTTTGTGTCTGGCTTCTTTCACTGAGCATAATGTTTTCAAGGTTCATCCTTGTTGCAGCATGTGTCAGAATTTCATTCCTTCCTAAGGCTGAGTAATATTCCATCATATTAATATACAACATTTTGATTACCCATTCATCCACTGATAGACAATAGGGTCATTTTCACCTTTGGGCTATCATAAATAATGCTGCTATAAATATTTGTATATAAGTTTCTGTGTGGACGTATGTTTTCATTTCTCTTGGATGTATATAGAGGAGTGAATTTCGAGGTCGAACATTTTGAGGAACCACTAAACTGCTCTCCACAGTGACTGCACCATTTTAAGCTCTTGCCAGCAAGACACATGGGTACCAATTTCTCCACATCCCAGCCAATAATTCTTTCTTTTTTTTTAAATTATAGCTAGCCTAGTGGATGTGAGGTGGTATTTCATTGTGGGTTTTTCATTTCCTTAATTAGTATCTTTTCATGTGCTTGTTGGGCATTTGTATCTTCTTTGGAGAAATGTCTGTTCAAGTCCTTTGCCTATTTTTAAATTGGGTTGTGTGATAGTTAATTTTATGTGTCAACTTGACTGGGCCATGAGGTGCCCAGATATTTGGCCAAACATTATTCTGGGTGTTTCGGTGTGTGTGTGGGGAGGCGGGTGGGGCACGTAGTATTTTTGGATGAGCATAATGTTTAAATCAGTAGACTGAGTAAAGCAGATTGCCCTCCCTGATGTGTGTGTGTCTCATCCAATCAGTTGAAGGCCTGAATAGAATAAAAAGACTGGCTTCTCGAGTAAGAGAGAATTCATCAGCCTGATTGCTTTCAAACTGGGACACTGGTATTTTTCAGGCCTCCAGACTTGAGTTGGAACTACACCATCTGCTCCCCTGGGTCTCCAGCTTGCTGATTCACCATGCAGATCTCGGGACTTGTCAGCCTCCATAATCATGTCAGCTAGTTTCTTATAATAAATTTCTTTCTATATCAATGCTAGAAGCCCGGTGCACGGATTCATGCACCAGTGGGGTCCCTCGGCCTGGCCTGCGGGAATCGGGCCGAAACTGGCTCTCTGACGTCCTCTGAGGAGTCCCGGATTGTGAGAGGGCGCTTCTCGGGTGACGCACCCTGAAATCGGGCTCTCTCCTCTCTGGTTCCAAGTGTGTCACCCGAGAACCACAGCTGCCAAGTCACCATAGCTCGGCAGCTCCTGCGTTGAGTGTCTGCCCCCTGGTAGTCAGTGCGCATCATAGCTACTGGTCGGCCGGTCGAACAGTAGGTCGGTTGATTGGTCGCTTAGGCTTTTATACATATAGATGTCTATGTCTATGTCTAGCTTTCTCCTGCTGGTTCTGTTTCTCTGGAAAACCCTGACTACTATAAGTTAGTTGTCTCTTTGTTGTTAAGTGGTAAGAGTTCTTTATATATTCATGATGCTAGACCTCACCAGATATATGATTTAAAATTATTTTCTTCCCCGGGACATCTGTAATACTTTCGATAATAAAGATAAATTTTAAAAAAGTTATTTTCTTCCCTTCAGGAAGATGGATCAGTAAAAGGTAATAAACATGAAGTGGAGAAGGTGTAGAAGAAAGCACAAAGCACACAGCACACAGCACAAAGCAGAATGGAAGCTCCGTGAGAGTGAGCCTCATCGTGTTTATTTATTGTGGAACCCTCATTGGGCCTGGCACATAGTAGCTGCTCAATAAGGAATTATAAGTAAAAATGAGCAACTAAACTTGGGTATTAGTGGGAATGGAGAAAGCTTCTCAGAGGCAGCCTCACTTAGCTGAGGCTTGAGGCTTCCATAGGCCTAGTCAGGCAGGGAAGGAACGGTGGTCCAGGTAGAAGGATTAGCCAGTGGGAAGGCCCAAGGACAGAGAGGACATGGTGATGTTGGGGACTGCTGTCTAGTTAGAGCAGAGACTGCAGGGCATGATGTAGGGCTGGGGAGCAGCTAGATGGGGGTGGGAGAGAGGAGCACACAGCAGAGTGGTAACAGAGGGGAATGGTGAGACAGGAAGGGATCAGATGTGAAGGGCTTTGTAGGCTATTGAGGAGTTTGGAGCTCTCTGAGAAAGAGAGGAAGCACAAAGCAGTGGTGGGTAAATGAATGAGTGGAAACCGAACGAAGGCCCAGGGATGCTTTCCAGGCACCCGCAGGGGATGTAGGGGAGGCGGAAGAAGAGCATGGGGCCTGGCTTAGGGTCCGGGCTCCTTGAAGTTTGAATCCTGTCTCTTATCCGCCATCAGACAAAGAGTGGGGGTCAAGCAAATGGGTCCTGGCGTATCTGCCAAGATCTCTAACGCCCCCTTTCCTCATCTGCAAACTGGGGATGATCAGGGCTCCCTGGCTTGAGTGCCATGCATGGGAGACCATGGGCCGTGGGAGACCCACAGCTGACCCTCATAAAAATGAGGATGTATCTTCTACCACTTCCCTGAGACGGCACAGGGAGAGCGGAAACGTAGGTAAGACAGGGGAGGACCCTCTGTGACATGGGACGGGGTCCCGTCTGGCTGCCCAGGCCCTTCTCTGGCTGGAGAGTTCTGGACTTTTGTCCCAACCCCTGGACATGGCCCTCTGGTTCCGACAGAAACCCTAATACCAGAGTCACCCAGCTTGAATCTTGTAGAGGGGCATCAGGGGCACTGGGGCGGGGCGTCTTCACGGTCAGGGGGAGGCAGAGAAAGAAGACTGGTCCTCGCTTTGGGAGGAATTCCCACAATTGCTACGATGGCTCGAGGAGGTGGTGCTCCCAGAGTGCGGGCTTGTGTCGGACACTCGAACATTACTTGCTGCGTGGATGAGTGAGTGTTTTCACATTCTGTTTTCCTTGTGATTAGCTGTGTGATGTGGGAATGTTACCTAACCACTCTGAACCTTCGTTTTCTTCACCTGTGAAATAGAGACGGTTCTCTTCCTTGGAGGGTAAGGTGTGAATTAAGAGGAGGTATAACTGAGCGTCTGGCACTCTGGCGCGTAGTAGGCGCTCTGAGGAGGAAGAGGCAGGTTGGGAAGGCAGCTCTGTCCAGCAAGCCCATGGCATCGAGAGGAGAGAGTCCCCAGCCCCAACTTCCTCTTCCATTCTTCCCCGCCTCGGATCTTTCCTTCTGACCGCCCTCACTCCCTCCTTCCTCGCCTACCTGCACCCTCTCCTTGCTCCAGGACGTTCCATCCATCATCCAGCCCTCTGCCCGCATGCAGGCTGTCCCACTCTTATCAAAAGCCACTCAGGAACCCATTTGCGGCACTTCCTCCTGGCCCAGCTCCCTCCCTCCCTGCTCCCAGCCTCTCCCAGACAGAAGGGGGACTGAGATAATGAATGAGGCTCCTCTGAGCATAACAATGAAGACGAGCAGACTGTTTAGCTGATGAGCAAACTAAGAGGGAGCCTGTGGAGGGTGGGGATGAGGTGCTGGCGGTGGATGGCAGATGGCGGGAGGCGGTGGATGCTGGAGTCTGATGACATGGGGCCTGCAGAGCAGGTGCTGGGCAGGGAGGGCTTCCCCGGGCCTCTCCCTCCTTGCTGAGCGGGAAGGTCTCAGGATGAGGTGTGGGGCAAGACAGGATGGGAAGCAGGGGCTTGGGGTCTAGTCCCTGCTCTGCTCTCACTTCTTTGTGGCCTTGAGGAGCCCCTGGCCACCTCGGGGGGCCTCTGCGGCCACGTTTGGGTCATGTCCCCCTTTTGTGTGCCAGGCTCTGGGATCCAGCAGGGAACCCCGCAGATGTGCCCGGGAGCATCTTATGATCTGGGAAACATGGCTGTGAATTAGATTGTCTCCCTTTCCCCCCCATTTCACCAGGGGACGGGGGGGCTGAGGGGGTTCAGGGGCTCTGACCCCAATGGGGACATCCATTCGGGTGGCTTTCCTGAGGATGGATAGGACGGAGCCAGGGGAAGGGGTGGGAGGCAGGGAGAGCAGAGTCCCGGCTGAGGGAACAGCGTGGAGGGCGCACAGAGGGAGGAGGCCGTGATGGACGCCAGCGGGAGAAAGGCTGGCCCTGTGGGCAGGGAAGGCTGTGCCTGGATTTTTATGCTATAAAATGACTTACAGAGTAACTTATTATAAACCTACTATGGAATAATAAATAAAATAGAAGTATTTTGTTCTACGATGGGGCAGTCGCTGGATGGTTTTAAGCAGGAGAACAAAGTGACTAGACGTGTTTTAAAGAGAGCCCTGGATTGGGGCGGGGAAGGGGCGACCAGGACCGGCGAGGAGGCCACACGCTGGTCCAGGGGCCGGGGCTGCTCCCGCCAGCATCTCAGAGCCTGGCTGAAGCCAGGTCACCTCCATACAGTGTAAAGGTCTTGGTCTGTAAAGGTGCCAAACCAGTTCCAGACAGTGAGCAAGGTTACGCCTCATGAGAAGAGAGGCCTGAAGTGGCCACCTGGGCTGTGGGGGCCTGGATCTGGTGGTGAGAGGAGGCCTGGGAGGAGGAGGAGGGGGAGCCACGTGGAGGCAGGAGGAAGGCTTGGCGATGGACTGGTGTCGATGTCACTGGCCATGATACACCCTCTGACCACACCGCTGTCTCTCCCAGCCCACAAGGTGTCCCCACCTGTCCTGACCTTGTCCTGCCCAGGCTCAGGTAAATTCTTTCCAAATCCAGGGCTCTGAATCCAATGTCCTGTGTCCCCGACAGCCCTGCCCTCAGGCTCGCTGGGCCGCTCGCTCGCCCCGCCCTGCGTCTGCGCTGCAGCGTGTGGGCTGTCATTCGGATGTGGGGCCAGCGGTGCTGAAGGCCACCCGGCGCCAGAGGCAGCTGTCACTGTCGCCCTGACCTGCCTGTCCTTCTTGCAGGCCCCGGACTGGTTTCCAAGGAGACACTCTGGCTGCCCAGCCCCACCCTGTCCTCAGTGTCCAAAGTTAGGCCTCCCGAGACCCCACATAAAATCGGGGTCAAGCCCTTGCCGGTGTGGCTCAGTGGGTAGAGCATCGGCCCGTGGACTGAAGGGTCCCCGGTTTGATTCCGGTCAAGAGCACGTACCTTGATTGCGGGCTCCATCCCCAGCCCCTGCTGAGGTGCATGCAGGAGGCAACCAATCGATGTGTCTCGCTCACAACAGTTTCTCTGTCTCTCCCCCTCCCTTCCACTCTCTCTAAAAATCAGTGGGAAAAAATACCCTCGGGTGCAGATTAACAAAACAACAACCAAACAAAGCCTGGGCCACCCCGAACCTGGCTGTTGTGAGCACGTGTCCGCATGTGTCTGCGTGTGTCCGTGTGTGTCCGCGTATGTCCGTGTGCGCCCTCACCCCCGCCTGCCTGCTCAGCTGCACCGTCTCCTGCAGACCATCCCACAGCCCCTCCTCTGGCTGAGCGCACGGCAGGTGGCCCTCGGGGCCTGCTGCTGCTTTGGCCCAGGTCTGGTCCCCAGGCCCCTCCCAGGCCGCTCCCAGGCAGGGCCGCTGGCTGCCACCAGGAGGGACGCCAGTGCATCCCTGCCCCTCAGCCCGAATCCCCACGGGTTGCCCACTCGGGGCCTTGCCCTCGGTGAGCGCCTTCCCTGATGGCCCTGCCAGGGCGACACCTGCCCCCCTCTGGGTCAGGAAGTCCGACACCGGGGAGGGAGGTCGCTCTTCTGTTCCTGCCCCAAGGCTGTCGTGGGAAACAGCAGAGGCTGCTGCACTTCCGTCCCCGCCTCTGGTTCCCACCGGGACATTCTCCCCAACTCCCAGGCCACGGGCTTTCTCCACAGATGGCACCCACAAAATGGGGCCCCCCCCCCGTGACCAGTTCAGGGAGGGACACGGGCTCTGGAGGTGGCTGCCGAGTTAGGGCCCTGGCTCCACCACTTACTCGTGGTGTGAACTTGGGCAAACATTTCCCTTCTCTGGGCCCAAGTTTTCTCATCTGAAAAACGAAGATGATGGTAGGGTGGTTGTACAGATGGAACCCTGGGCACGGCTCAGCACAGAGTAAGTGCTCATGAGCACCAGTAGTGGCATTAATGGGACCCCTGACGGAGTGAATGGAAAAGAGAAGCTCGTTGTTGTGTTTTTACTGGTTCTGCTGGAGCTGCTGGGGGATCTTGCCATCATCAGCGAACCCGAATGGGACCCCTGACGGAGTGAATGGAAAAGAGAAGCTTGTTGTTGTGTTTTTACTGGTTCGGCTGGGGGATCTTGCCATCATCAGCGAACCCAGCACAGAGGGAAGCCGTGCCCAGAGATGGGGCAGGAAGGCCTTAATCCTGATGATTTCACGTGAGTGCCTGGATCCAGCTGCTCCTGAAGACCTGCCCCTGGACTATTTAGGCACGTAGCCAATCAAGTCTTTGTGTTTTCTTCCTCTTTTGCTTAAGTCAGTCAGAGTTGGGTTTCTGTCATTTGTAACAAAAAGAGTTTTAATGGGTATCCATCCGTCCGTCCGTCCATCCATTCATCCATCCATCCATCCACAAGTCCTAGCTGTGTGGACTTAGACACATCCCTTCCTCTCTAAGGACCTGTAAAATGGGAGTTTCACCACCTCCCTATGGCGTGGTTTCAAGGGTTAATGGGCAACCCATGTGGAGTGCTGTGCTCGGTAACAAGGGCCGAGGAGGGGCTCAGTAGATTTCTTTCACCCCAGCTTTTCTGTCTAAAGCCTGCCCGCCCTGCACAGGTGTGCCTGGAAAGCCAAGGAGGACCACTCCCGCCCCCAACCCCCTGCCCAGGAGCCTTTCAAGCAGCAGAATCCCATTGGTTCAGCCTTTATTGTTTCTCCAGCATTTTCCAGAAGAATGGTGTCATTTGAGGGCCGAAGGAGGACAGGGGGGAGTAAAAAATAACATAAACAAACTGAGCAGAAACGGAGGAGGGCAGCAGGAGGGGCTGAGGTTGGGGGTCGGGGGTAGAGAGGTGGGGCAGCCAGAGCCTCTTAACTTTCAGCCACCAGAGTGGAGAATTCTGCAAAAGAAAACGACAAAGAGTGAGTCAGAGGTGGGCAGTGCAGGACAGGCCGGCCACGGCCCGACCGCTGGGCCCCCGGCGCAAGCCTTTCTCGGGTCTCACGTCTGCCGCAGAAGTCCCGGCGCGACAAAGAGTGAGTCAGAGGTGGGCAGTGCAGGACAGACCGGCCACGGCCCGACCGCAGGCCTTTCTCGGGTCTCACGTCTGCCGCAGAAGTCCTGGCCTGATGGGATGATGAGTGTGGGAATGAATGAAGGAAGGGAGGAAGGCAGGAAATGGTGAGCCTACTGTATCTTTTGCTTCATGATGCCATGCAGCCGGCAGATTATTAATACAGACAATAATAATAGCAATGGCGATTTTCTGAATGATTATCACACCCAGCCACTCCTTTGAGCACGTCATATACGATATCTCAGTTGACTCCGACACTAGTCCTGTGACGTGCATTTTATCGTTATTCCCATTCAACAGATGGGGAAGCCCAGGCTCCGAGCCCAGCCATTTTTACACGGAAGAAGCAGAGCCAGGCTTCAGGCCCAGGTCTGTGTGCCCTTGATTCAGCCCTTTCTTGGCCACTCATCTAGTTGGTCCCCACCTGCCCATCAAGGTCACAGACTCCCAGGCCCTGGCCTTGGAATTTCTGACTGAGGAGGCCTGGGGAAAAGGGCGAGTTATTTTACTTGTTAGAAGGTGATTCCGGTGAGCAGCCAGATTCAAGAACCTCTGTGTGCTCTTCTTCCTCGGGAGGGACCCTGAGCACGGGACATGGCGCAGCTCAGAGGAGTGAGCACAGCAGGTGCTCAGAGTAAGCTAAGCTCTGTCTCCCACAGCGCCTCACTTAACATCACAAGCCCTCAGGAGACTGGGGAAGGAGCACCCCATTTTACAGAAGGAAAAACTGAGGCCCAGAGAGGAGAAGTGACTTTGCAGAGCCTCCAGGTGAGGGGAGGCCCAGGGGGAAGCCCAGGGGAGCTTCTTGTCTAATCGGGAGGAAGACAGCATCTGGCAGGAAGTGCTCCAAGCTGCTGACCTTTCTCTGAGTCTCAAACACACTGAGGGTGTGGTCACCTCAGGACCTTTGCACCTGCTGCTCGCCCACCTGGTGCACTCTCCGGACCTCCTCAGGGCTGGCTCCCTCCCACTCACCTGGTCTCCTCCCACACGTCTCTCCTCAAGGGGCCTTCTCTGGCCACTCCGGTGAAAGCAGCGATGCCCTTAGCTAGCACCACTTTTTATTATATCCACAGCACTTACACTCTCAAAGGACTTCTGAGTATTTCTTGCACATTCCTTTGTTGCCTGCCTCCCCGACTGGAACATGACGCTTCAGACCCCCCTGGCCTTGCTCACTGCTCATCCCACCCCTGGCTCCGTGCCTGACACTGAGGGGCCACGTATGGTTGTGAAAGGCTGAGAGGCGCGGGGACTTCACCGCCACAGGGGGGCGAGGGCTATCTATCTTTGCAGCAGCAAAACCTTCAGAGGGAAGGTGGCTTTGATAGAGTCCTGTAAGCAGATGCAGGATCCCACGGGGAAAAGCAGGTGGAGGGGATCGCAGGTGGGGCTCAGACGGAGGAAACAATGGGGTGCATTTGGGAACAACCCAGTAGCTGGCCTGGGCTGCAATCTGGCTCTGTCGCTTATGGGCAGTGTGACCTGGTCTCTAGCCTCATAGTCATCGTCCAGCTTGGAGGAGTCAGGAGAGACGGGTGGTGCTCAGGGGGTCCTCGGCTCCTCCCTGAGCCCCTCTGCCCCGTGTTCCACATCCTTGCAGGTGTGGGGGCCTCACTGTGGTGGTCAAAGGGGGTGCTGAGACCTGTAATTGACACGAGAGGTCCGATGCACAAAATTCGTGCAAGGGGCTCAGCCCTCGCAGCCCCGGCTTCATCAGGAAGGACATCCGGAAGGTCGTTCGGCTTCTGGTCTAATTAGCATATTACGCTTTCATTATTATAGATAAGGGGGCCCAGGCAGTCTCTTCTCTGTGGCTTTTCTCTCCAGGAGACGAGAGAACCAGGAGTTTGCCACCCCCGCCCACACATCCATGTGGCTCTGGGATGCCATGTCCCCAGCTGGCCGGAGACTGAGGCCCTAGGTAATTCCCCGTCGCCTCATGAAAGTGCAGTGTCCTGAGTGGGGATGCATGGGTGGGGTGAAGAGCTAGGGGGGCCTGCGTGCTAGGAAGCGGGCTCTCTGGGCGTCAGCCCCCCCCATTTGTCATTGTCACTGGAGGGAGGGCCAGGGACAATTCCTTGTGAGAGACAATGAAAAACGGGATGGCAAGTGGCTTCAGAGAGGCAGAACGAAATCTCTGGGGCTCCCGCGAGGTTTGTCCTGCCTCGGACTCTGGACCAAGCAGGTGCGTGACTCCTTCCTTGTCACCCTGATCCATGGTTACGTCAAAGGCTGGCGCAGGGGGCCTGGGTGAGGTGCACGGAACGGTCCTGTGTTTGCAGCTCTTCTGTAAGCTGGAGGTATGTCCAGATCAAAAGGGGGAAAACAAAAGCCAACCAGACCAGCAGGTGCTGTCGTCATGGAAATGACCTGGCCCTGACCCTGCCAGGAGGAAGGACCTGGGCTCCTCCCCTTTCCGGGGTCTGACCTGGGAAGTGGACCCGCCTCCTGTCCCAGGCTGTCCCCGAGGGCAGGACGGGAAAGGCAGGTGGCCGGAGGGGCCTGAGAATCGCCTCAGGTGGGAGAGTGGGAGGGTCCTCCAGCCGGTCCTGAGACCCCCCTCCCCCCAGGGCCGCGGGCCGGACAGGACAGCGCGGGGCAGACAGAACCCAAACACCAAACACTGACAACCCCCCCACGGGCCATGTGACCCTACAGGTGGCTCTTTGGAGATGTCTTTTATCGCTAGTACTTCGATTGACATTGTCCATTTTTTATAGAATTTAAAAATTCTTATTTACTTAATGCCGACACGGGGAGCGTTTTGCATGTGTTATCTTATGACATTCTCACCACTGCCCCATGGAGAGATGCTTTTGTCCGCATTTTACAAATGGGGAAACTGAGGCCCGGGGGTGAAGTAGCTCGACCGAGGTCACATATGAACTTGATTCGGGCTGCGCTCTTGGGCTTCCTTCTTTACCCCAAAGGCGCTGACCTGGAGTGACACAGGAGCGGCTCAGATGCACCCCCCCCCACCCCCCGTGATTCTGTCCTATCAGCCCTTTTCTATTTACCTCTTGGTACTTAGCACTTTCTGGAATGATCTTATTTATGTACTTACTTATGTTTACTGGTCTCCCCCTACTAGAATGTCAATTCCAGACGCCAGGGAGCCCTTCTTGTTCAGCACCCTCCTAGCAATAGAACAGATGTGGCGCACGGCAGGTGCTGATACACGGATGCCAAATGGATGGGCTGATGGAGGGAGGGAGGGAGGGATGGATAGATGGAGGGATAGAGGGATGGAGGGAGGGATAGAGGGAAGGAGGGAGAGAGGGATAGAGGGATGAAGGGAGAGATGGAGGGAGGGAAGGAGGGATGGAGGGAGGGATGGAGGGAAGGAGGGAGAGAGGAAAGGGAGGATAGAGAGATGGAGGGAGGGAAGGATGGAGAGAGGGATAGAGGGATGAAGGGAGGGATAGAGGGAAGGAGGGATGGTGGGAGGGATGGAGGGAAGGAAGGATGGAGCAATGGCTCCTTAGTGGTCAACAAGTACTGACTTCATGTAATTCTCACGCCAGCCCCAGGAGGTGAGTGGGATGACCCCATTTTGCAGATGGGGAAGGGAGGTCTGAAGAGGCGAAGTGTCTCGGTCATGAGGAAAGTAAGAGGCAGAGGCAGGACTTGGCCTGTGATGTCAGGAACATCCCGACGTGAATGTGGGAGGCCGTTCCCGGTGGAGCCAGCGTCCCAGATGGGGTGGGAGCATGAATTCTCTCAGGCTCCGACCTGCCACTTCACCTGGAAAACGGGCCCAGCCAGTGTGTCCTGTCCGTGGGCCCTGAGCTGCTCTGTCCGCGACACCAGCTCACGGAGAGACGGCCAAGAGGGGGGCTTGTCCTGACCGCTTCCGACGGCACTGGCCTCTCTGACCCTCACCTAGAAATGACAGGCTCTCGGCTGCTCATCGGTAAAGGGCCCACCCATGGCCTTCACCCGGCGGTACTCGGTGTGGCCCGAGTGGAGGGGGCCACGGAAAGCCAGCCACGGAACGCCGGCCACGGAACGCCGGCCACGGGGCTCTCCGGCGGTGGGAGGTCAGGCATTTTGGAGTCTGACTATGGGCACTATTCTGGACCCTTGGGGTGTTTAGGAGCCTCTGAGAACACACCCCTCTGCCACACACACCTGGGATCCACCCGAAGCAGCCAGGGCATCGCATGGGGACCGCCTGGCTGTCTGCGGAGAGCGCAGGTCTCTGTGTCCTCCCCGCACAGGTGAAGGCACTTTGCAGGCAAAGGAGGGCGGGGTCACCTCTTCTGCTCGGTTTGCATCTCCCTCAGGGCAGAGCTCAGGAAGCAGCCAGTTAATGAGCAGCTCCTATCAGAAAAGGTCTCCTCTACGCGGGCACGTCCCTCCTCAGAGCAAAACACATGGCAAGACCCTGACAGTCTCTGTCAACCGACCTGGCAGTGACCCTGGGAGCAGGGTCAGAGCACGGGGGTCCGGCCTGGCTCTGCCGCCACTCATGTCCCTGGACAGGCCCCTCCCCTTCCAGGTCTTGGTTCTCTGATCCGAGCACTGGAAGGTCCAAATGACACCTTTCCACTCACCCCCCACATTTGGAGCAGGGGAACGAGGAGTCACTCCCAGTCCCCACTTCCTGTTTCCGTGACCTTGGACCAGACACTTCCCGTCACTGTGCCTCTGCTTCCCCACCTGTGGAATGGTGCTCCTGGGGTTGCCAGAGGAACCGGCAGAGAAGCCCTCGCCGCAGGCCTGCTCCCCGGCCAGCGCCCAGCACTGGGTAGCGGGTGTTATCAAGATGCTTCTACAGCTCCAGCCACCTCACAACCAAGCCTATGAGTGCCTGGCTGCTGCCTGGCACGGACTCTGCCAATGGCCATCATCTTTGTTTCTTGGCCTTGTTGCTGTCCCACCATTTCTTGTCCCTGCCCGGCACCTGCAAACAACCTTCCCGGCACCTTCCAGCAACCCTGGAGGTGGGTCTGAATCCTGTTCTATCACTTCCTGGCTAGGTGGCCTTAGATCACTACTTTCCTCGCCGAGCCTCAGTTTTCCCATCTGTAAAGTGGGTATGACAATGCCTACTTGCGCGGCTATTGGGAAAACCAGCTGAGCAAGTCCAGAAGGAGCCTGGCACACAGAACACGCTCTATACGTGTCATTCCACCTCCCTTGGATCTCTCAGCACAAGTGACACAGGTTGGAGCTTTGAAATTGTCACAGCATTGAGCACACGAATCCCGAAACGACGACCAGGAAGATGTAAACTGACAGAGGGCACGGGAAGCCTGAAGAGCAAGCAGCAGAGAAGTTTCTGACACCATCTATCTCATCAGAGTTAGGATCCCACCTCAAGCGTGCCCATCCTTGGAAACCCAGTCTCTGACCCTCAGTTTCCACATCTGTAAAATGGGGGTGCTGAGAAGATCCCTTCATAGGGCTATGGTGAGGGCTGCATGAGACAATGGATGAGAAGTGCCTCGGACAGCGACGCCTGGCTCAGACAGAGCACAGTGACATCACCCTATGGGTCAAGGAGTGTTTCCTCCCATCAGAATGTAATGTAGCCCTACCTTTGCATGGAGGCCTCAGCCCAGGCCCCTGGGGCCAGCTCACTGGGTTCTTCATCCTCCAATCATGAGATGGGAGGGGCCGTGGGGGACGGGAGCAGCAGACAGGGGCAGAGGATGAGAGGACTCAGTTCTTTCCCTCGGGAACCTGAAATTAGCCTAATTAGGTCTGTCCCAGTGCTGGGCACTGTGGGGATTGGACAAATTTAGAAGTCATTGACAGGTGAGCCCAGCACACGCTGATCGCCCACAGCCCGGGGTGAAACTGAGATGAACATTGAGTCAGCGTCTGGAAGGCTCCTTCCTCCCCTCTGTTGTGATGACCAGGACGAAGGCACCGACCTCCTGGTTTATCACCTCGCCTCGAAATAGCTCCCGGGCTGGGTTTCTTATGAATCGCTATTGCAAACAGGGATCACTTTCCGAACCCAGGAGACCGGGGAGCAGGGTCATCCGGGGTCACACCCGACGGCCTGCAAGGGGCCTTCGCCAACAGTTCTGGGGGCCCGGTCACCGCCCTGTATGTCAGCTCATGTCGCCCTTGCCTGCTCTCTTATCCCCATTTTACTTACAGGGAAACGGAGGCTGAGAGGCACGTAGCCAGGAAGGTTCTGACTGAGGCTGGCTCAGGCCAGGGTGCGTCTCCTCCCAGACGCTGGAGCCGAGCGGCCCGGAGGTGGAGAGGGATCACCCGGGAGGGCCGTCTCGCCTCCGCCCTCACTCCCGCTCCTGATGACAGGAGGGCGGTTATGTAAGCAGCGCGGCTTCGCTCCCTCGGCTAAATGATCCGGTGCCGCGTGAGGCCGGCTGAGGGAGGTCCGTGGGAATGAAGGCAGCATCTGGCTAAGGCACAGAACCATTTATAACTCCGGTGTCTCAGCTCAGCCCGGCAGAGGGGGGAGGGAGGGCAGAGTCAGAGGACCCGGGGCCGTTCGACCGAGGATTTGCCCTGTGACATGGGCACGTAACGTCCACGGGCCTCAGTTTCCACGTGTCTCAGTATAGATCGCAGACCTTCCCGGTCGAGGACGCCGTGAGATGGGATAAAACACTGTACACTGTGGGGCTTTGCCATGGGGACTGTGGGCTGGCGCTGAGGCACCCTCCTGCTGGCGTGGAAACCCAATCCCAGAGGGGCCGGAGGCTGGAATTACAGGCCGGGGGGTGGGGGGGGATCCTTCCATCCTTCTCACTTCCCTCCCATCTGCGACTCGATTTCACCTCCTCTGAGGACTGTATTCCTCTGCTTCCAAAGGGTCCTCAGGTGGCTCACAAGAGCGAGCACTCACGTGAAAGAAGAGAAACGGGTCATTTCCAGGCCCCTCACTGATTAGAGCTACAGCTTTGAGGTGGGCACGTTCATCCCCATGGGGTTGTGGTTCCTGCCCGACTTTAGGTAGCTCAGCCCAGCTTCCTCATCACGCCACCTCCCACGTTAGAGCGGCTCCTTAAGGATAAAAGGGAACAGATTTTGCCAGAAGGAAGCAGAAAAGACAAATGCCTTGAGGCCCGTGGATGAAGCAGGCTGGGATGGGAAGGCGATAATTACGACCACACTTTTTAGCAACAGAAGCAAAAAAACAAACCCACAGACTCTTGAGTGAAAGCTGGCCTGAAGCATAGGAGACGGGATCGGGTTTCAGGATTGCACACGTGTGTGTGCGTGTGTGTGTGTGCATGTGCATGTGTGTGTGTGTGCGTGTGCGTGTGCGTGTGTGTGTGTGTGTGTATGGGGTGTGCACGCCTTGTCTCCAGCATGGAGAGGAAGAGCGAGATATTTGGAGTCAGAGTGTCAACGTTTGAATAGCTCCGCCCTGATGCTGAACAGCCGTGTGATCCTGGGCAAGTCGCCCCACTTCCCGGAGCCTCAGTTTCCTTGTCTGGGGCAGCCGGTGTGGGGACTGCCGGAGCCAGAAGAAGGGAGGTCCGTGTGCAGTCCCCAGTGCACAGGAAGTGCCGCGCGGCGGTAACCGCTGTCCCTGTCCCGTCCATGTGCAGGCACCGGGTGTGGAGAGCCCGGGCGGGGGACACAGGCCCGGGTGACAGGCAGGGTGGCAGAGGGTCCCAGCTGGACCTGCGAACCCCAATCCTGGCTCCGTGGCTGAGTGGCCCTGGGCATGTTTCTCTCAGTGCCTCAGTTTCCTCGTTTGTAAAACGGGAAGAGTAAGGGCACCTGTTTTCTCGGGCATTGTGAGGCAGTGGTTCTCCAAGTGTGGTCCCCGGCTTATCAGCACCACGGGGACTTGGTAGAAATGCAAACTCATGCTCCCCCCAAGCGATTCAGCCTCGGGGCTCAGGACAAGGGCTGGAGAAGGAAGCTGCCACTCAGTGTCGTCTGCTGTTTGTGCCCAGAATTTGCAGCTGCTGCTGGGTTTGGGGGCAGCGTCCGCCTCTGCCTCAAGCCCCCTTCCCAGCGCTGCACTTGGGGGGCCTCCCAGAATCAGTCGGCCACGCCTACAAAAGTCCGAGGTCCCTGGAACGAGTGGCCCAGGGACGGGAATGCAAGGATGATTATTATTAGAACTTGGTCTTTCTGGTCTCGCCCTTCCGCCTGGGACCCTGAAGAACACGGTAAACACCCCTCATCTTCAGGAGCGCAAACGGCGCTGGAGACAGAGGCAGCCCTGCGTCCAGAAGCCCCACACCTGCTGCACGCCAGCCCCGCTCACGCGCATCTCCAGCCCACACAGGCCTCGTCCTCACTGCAGCCCCGAGCAGGACACAGGTTCACTCACTCACTCAGCTACCTTCCCTCGTGCCCGCCCTTTTCTAGCACACAGAGCAAAACCGAGGCCTGCTCTCATGGGACTGATATGCCAGTGGGGGAGGGAGAAGCAAGCAATGCGTCAGTGAATGAATCACCTTATGGGAGAAGCTCATTCAACTTTGAGTGAATGAATGAAGCAGGCAGCCCAGGCATGGGCTGGGCGTCCAGACAGACCTGAACTCAGATCTTGACCTTGTCATTTCCCAGGCACAGACGTTTAGGCAAACTCAGCCTCCGGGAGCCTCAGTGTCTCCCTCTATAGATGGGATAGTAACAGTGTCCACCTCCAAGACGGCTGGGAAGCTCCAATGAGTAAATGCTCGCACTGTGCCCGGCACACGGTCAGTGCTTGGTGACAGTGAAGGTGATTGTTGTCACTGTTCGAGCCGAGGAGCCGGGCTGGGCCTCCTGGAGCGGTTTGTTCCCAGGGACACTCATGGGTCCCCAGAGCTGGAAGGGACCCCAGTGATTGGCTAGTGACTTGACTCCTGAGCTTAGTAAACAGGCACGTGAAGGTCAGAGGGATTCTGCGACGCCCCCAGTCCCGCCAGGAGCTGAAAGCATCCTCCAGGCCCTCCAGCCTTTAGAGCAGCGGTTCTCAACCTGTGGGTCTCGACCCCTATGGGGGTCAGACGATCCTTTCACAGGGGTCGCCTAAGACCATCGGAAAACACATATATAATTACATATTGTTTTTGTGATTCATCACTATGCTTTAATTATGTTCAATTTGTAACAATGAAATTGGGGGTCACCACAACATGAGGAACTGTATTAAAGGGTCGCGGCATTAGGAAGGTTGAGAACCACTGCTTTAGAGCGAGCAGGCAGCCAAGCCGAGGGCCTGGAATAGAACTTCCTGGGGCGGCTGTGGTTCTGCCCCCGTCTCACTGCCTGCTGGGCAACAGCACCCCACCTCTCAGCACCTCCCGAAGGAGTGCTGTGTTTGGGGGTGGCCGGTCGGGGTGGTCTGCTCTCACGGCCTATTTCCTCTCTTGCCCCGCCCCCCGCTGTGTTCTGCCCTGACCCGCAGGCCTTCACCAGGTGGCCTGAGCTGGCACTGTGCTGGCAGACAGACCTGGGTTTGAACCCACCATCACCTTGGGCCCTGGAGCTGGTCTTTCTGGGTCTACACGCGTGTCCTCTGTCATCTCAAGGTAAAATGAGGTGACATTTGCACAGACCCCAGCGCGGGCTGGGCACACATTACACACCCGGGTAATACTTCTCCGGGCACATCCCACGCTGGGCAAATCAATCACATTGCCTCTTTCTAAACATGCCCTAGACTCCCTCCCTTAGTGGCTTTGCCGGGACCAGCGCCGTGCCTGGGCCTCCCTTCTCGCCCTCCCAGCCTGCCGAGTTCCTGCCCACAGCCTCCAGACCTGCCCGTGTCTCTCCCTCTCCGCAGAGCCGGTCTGCACCTCCCGGCCTCTGCCTGGCGTTCCCATTCGTTTGTGTGCACACACACAGGGCTGTGAGCACCGTGGGAACAGAACAGAAACGGTATCTCGGTGGTGTTTGTTGAGCACTTACTATGTGCCGGGCACTGCACTCAGCTCTCCACACATCGGGTCATGGACGCCTCACAGAATCCCAGGAGGGTCTGTATTATCGCATCCCGTTTAGAGACGAGGAAACTGGGGCTCAGGGTTGCTGAGCTGCTGCTCAGGGGCACCCAGCCAGGAAATGGTGCCTCTGGGCGTTGGGCCCGATTCAACTGTACCTCCCCCACGTCCGGCACAGGGGTGCCCCTGGTAGCGTTTGTTGGAAGAGTTTAGTAAGCTCTTTAAGATCGGAGGGAGGGGAGGAGGGAGGGAGTCAAGGAAGCAGGCCAGGACCTGGCCTGGTTTCTCTTCTTCATTTAGGTTGCTGGTGAGCAGCCAGCCATGAAGACCCTGCCTAGGGCTCTGAGCCGTGGCACGTTGGCTGCAAATAAAAATGGGAGCAGGTCTGGAGGCCTGGGGTGGGTCACGGCAGGAGTCCAGGCTCGGGGGGAGCTATCCGATAAGTGGTTTGGTGAGGACGGGGGTGTGGGGGAGATGGGCCACTTACTGGAGTCACCGATTTCCCTCCAGCACCCTTCACTCGCCTCCTTTAACCGCCACCCCCCTTCCCAGCCACAAAAAAGGGCAGCTGTCATCACCAGGCTGGGCAGCCGCTGCGTCTGACCTTGCTAGAGGTTCTCTATTCTCGTTTCTGACATAAAACTTTCATAAACTATACCCACGATCAGCATCCTCGTACCTTTCCCAGAGCAATTTCTGTCTATAGCCACTTAATTTCACAACGAGCCCAAGCAGGTCTTAGGCTAAAACTGTGCAAGTGGAACCTAAGTGTGGCCAAGGTCACGGCCGCTGAAGGGCAGAGAGGAAGCAGAGCATCGGGTGGGGGGCGGCCTTCACACTCAGGCAGCAGATGTGCAGTACGTGCCCGCTTTGGGTCAGGTACGGGCTAGACACTGAGGATAAAAGGGTGAGTACCGTTAACAAACGCACTAGGCACTCTCTCTGCGCCAGGCACCATTCTAAACGCTTCGCACATTGACATCTAACCCTCGTGACAAACCTCGGGGAGGAGAATTGTCATCAGACTCAGTTTAGAGAAGGGAAAACTGAGGCCCAGAGTGGTCACTGGAATTGCCCAAAGGCACGCGGCCGGGAAGTGGCGGAGCTGGGATTTGACCCCAGACAGCCTGGGGCCAAGCTCCTACACACGGTTTTCACCTAGACCGGCAGGAAAGACGGTCATAGGCGCAGGGGCTGCACAGCGAGTCGGAAAGAGTTCTTCGGAGCTGGTCCAAATCCCTGCCCACCTGGCTCCTTGAATAGGCTAAGGCACCTCCAGCGCAGCGTGCCCACCTAGCGCAGGGGCTGCACAGCGAGTCGGAAAGAGTTCTTCGAAGCTGGTCCGAATCCCTGCCCACCCCTTATGTCCTGGCTCCTTGAATAGGCTAAGGCACCTCCAGCTCAGCGTGCCCACCTGCAAAATGAAGACAACGCCCGAGGATGCTGTGATGCTAAGGAGGAGAGTGATGCGGGATGTGCTCCGGGCGCGGGGGTTAGGTCTGAGTGGAGAAGGACGTGAGAGGCCGGACCGCCAGCCCCTCCCCTGCCCTGGAAGCAAAGCGTGAACAGCAAGATACTCCGTCTCCTAACTCCCAGCCCGTCCTCGGCCGGCCGTTTTTCCTGGCTCGCCGACAATGCTGGAATGGTCTGTTTGGGTGAACAGACCTGAGACTTGAAGTTACAGGACACCTGACAAGATGTGGAGGAGGATAGGGGAGAAGGAATTTCCATCCCTGGAATCTGAGAACGTGAGAGCCGGCGGGGTCCTTGGGGATCAGCTGGCCTCATCTCCTCGGGTTACAGATCGGAGACGGAGGCCCAGAGAAGAAGAGAGACTGCCCAAGGTCACACAGCCAGTGTGGACGGAGCCGGGACCAAAACCCAGGGGAAGGTGCAGGCCAAGTTCAGGGACAGTCCCACATGCTCCTGTCTGCCCTTCCCACAAGGCGGGGGGAGGGGGGCGGGGGAGAATCTGCTCCCTTAGGATCATTCAAATCTGGAAGAAATACACCAGTTTTTCTTTGCCTGGTTACATGACAGAGCCTCAGCCTGACAGACTGCCTTTCTCCTTCTGATCTTGGGAGCTGTGTGACCCCTCCTCTCCTTGCCCGTGACAGACATAGCTCCGAGCTTTTAGCATCCAAATATCCCAAGATCCCCATGTGCCCGGGCCCCAGGCCGTGGCTACTCACCGTCGATGCCGATCTTGCCGTCCCCATCCTTGTCGCCCGCGGCCAGCAGCGTCTTGGTTTCGGTAGCAGACAGGTCTCTGGCATCTGCAGCGAAGCCCTTCAGGATGGATCTGGGAAGAAACGCCAGGGAGGGAGTCAGGTCAAGGTCACCTTGCAGGAACCCTGTGCGGACGGTGGGCTGGCATCTGCGCAGGGGAAGGGGGCAGCTGGGACAGGCGGCCAGCAGCGGGCATGCGTGCGGTTGTGCGGGGCCGGCAGCCGGGCTGTGCTGTGCCCTCCTGGGTGGGTGTGTGGGAAGGACAGGCTGTCCTCAGTGACGGGTCCACCTCGCTCCAGGCAGGGCACCTGCACACCTGCACTTGGCTGTATTCAGCCAATGCAACCAACACACAGGTATCCTCTCTGTGCCTGGGCCGTGCTGGAAACGGGCACAGAGAAACCCTGGGAAACCGCCTGAAAAGATGAGGAGGGGTCCAACGCCCTGAGAGAGACGGCCCAGTGTGATGGGTGTGGGGGTGGGAAGTAGACAGGTGCTCGAAAGAGGCCATCACACCTGGGACAAAGGGAAGAGTCTGGAGAAGGTGATGCCGGGAGGCGTCGGGAAGTCAGCGTGTGTGTGTGTGTGTGTGTGCGTGTGTGTGTGTGTGTGTGTATGCACACGTGTGCACACACATCGGACCTGGGGGGATAGAAGAAGGCTCTAGACCAGTGGTTCTCAACCTTCCTAATGCTGCGACCGTTTAATATGGTTCCTCATGTTGTGGTGACCCCCAACCATAAAATTATTTTTGTTGCTACTTCATCACTGTAATTTTGCTACTGTTATGAATCGTAATGTAAATATCTGATTTGCAGGATGTATTTTCATTGTGACAAATTGAACATAATTAAAGCATAGTGATGAATCACAAAAACAATATGTAATTATATATGTGTTTTCCGATGGTCTTAGGCGACCCCTGTGAAAGGGTTGTTCGACCCCCAAA
>NW_005371131.1:1682590-1684784 GCF_000412655.1 Myotis brandtii | reverse complement strand
GGGGGGGGGGAGGGGTGGGGAGAGACTGGATGGATGAGGAAGTCCTCACTCAAAAGGCTCCTCTCCCCCCTCCCCCTTCTCTTTCTGACAAAATCCAAGGCAGCCTATGCCAGAGAGTGACTTGGGGCGCAGCGGGGGGCGCGGACCTGGGCCAGGGGGGCTGTGGTGGGAGGTGCCTGTGCTGGCGCCTTTGTGCACTTTCCTCGTCATGACCTCCTCCTCCTTCACTTTGCTCCCTGGTCCCCTGAACCCCAACGCTGGTCCCGCCTCCCCGATTCACCCAGGCACTGCCCTGGCCGCCCTGGGCCGGGAGGCTGGGCTCTGCGGGTGGTAGAGGTGCCTTTTAGACACATGAAAATCGATGGAACACTCGGGCTGGCTCTCTGTCTCGCCTATGGTGTTCGGCCGAGAAAAACGGCCTCTGAATTGTGTTAAATTATTAAGTAGCATCAGCCCATTAGCAGGATTAAGCAGCTATCATTTAGGCTAGTTAGTCGCACTTTTTGCTGAGGAGGTGGTTCTTCCGGAAGCAGCAGTGGTCGGACGAGGTTATTTCTGTGAAGGCGCAGACGGGAGGGCAAGAGTCCCAGCCCCCACTCCCTCTCCCAGCCCCCGCAGGCCTCAGTTTACCCCAGCTCGTCCTCCTCGATGAAGCCACTCTTGTCTTTGTCCAGGATCTGGAACACCTTCTTCACTTCGTCCGGGCTCTTCTTCTTCAGCCCCACCATCTGGAAGAACTTTCTGTGGTCGAAGGAGTCGGCAGCTGTGGGGGTGGAGAGAGGGGTCAGAATGCCCCCGGGCAAGGGCAGTAGGGGAGAGGGAGAGGGGAGTGTCCCAGAATTTGTCACTGACTCCCTGTGGCCCTCCTGGGGAAGAAAGGGGACCCACCTCCATGGGAGGGTGGGGGGGGGGCAGGCCAGGCTGGAGAGGGCGCTTTGCTCAAGGTCACAGAGGCAGAGGTGGGAGAGGGGAGCCTGCACCCAGACGCCCTGGCTCCCAGGCCTCCCCCACCCACCACTGGACCCTCCGCTGATGGTGGGGCCGCCTCGCCTCCAAAGGCAGAGGGTGTCCAGGAAGCCTTGCGGTGGTGGCTGAGTGGAGGAACTGCAGGATGGAAACCTGGTGTGTGTATTTTGGGGCGGGGGAGCGGGCCTGTGGGGGAAGAGGCAACCTTTTTCTTGGCCACAGATTGTGTTACCAGAAAACCCACACAGAGAGGAGAAATGTCTCTCAAGGTCACACCCTGGGAGGAGGAAGGGGAGGACCCAGAAATTCTGGTTTTGCTGCAGAAATCCGTTCTGGTGGGAGTTGGGGGGATGTTGGAAGGCTCCCCGAGAATTCCCAGTTAAGTTTCTATTTGGAGGGAGCAAGGCGGCTCCCGGAGAAGTGGGGGGTTGTGTCCGCGCCCTGGAGGGTGGCTTCCCGAGCTTCTTCCTGCCCAGGGGAGGGGGCACCAAGCGGAAAGGAAATGGGGTCCCCCTCCCCAGTGTTCTATGTCCAGAGCTCCTTTTGAAGAACCCCTGGGAAGGGGCACCATGTGAAGTGGGGTAACGTGTGGGGGGGTGTGGGGTGCTGTTAGGAGTCCTGTTCGCCCTTCACCCAGGGCTGACACTAGGGTGGGGACCAAGACCCAGTCCTAACCCCACGGGTGCCTGCTGGGTGACCTTGGGGTCAGAACTGGGCCTTGGTTTCTGACCCTCTCCCAGCCTCAGTTTCCCCATCCGGGTGATGGGAGGGAGGCGGCTCAGCCTGGAGTCCTGGGCTGCTCAGAATGCTTCCCTCTCTCCCTGGGCAGCCCCGGAGCTGAAGTTGAAGCCCTGAGGATGCTCAGCCCCGCTGGGCAGGACAGAGCAGGGCGCCAGCTCCGGGAAGGTCACCTCACTCTGGGCCCCTTGGAAAGGGCTCTGAGCCCTGGGGGCGGGGGGTTTGGACAGTAGTGGGGCCAGCCCTGCCCACCGCCGGGCGGGAAGAGCGCTGCCCACAATGGGGGGCGAGGGAAGGGGTGAGCGAGAAGGCATGCCCACCCGCCTGCAGCCCCTCCTGCGCGCCTAAAGGGGAAGTCCCGGGCCAAGGACCCCGGTCTTCGACCTTGGTGGGGACTCCAGCCCTCCCAGCAGGGCCACCCAGCCTTTGGCGGCCCCAAGTTTCCGGTGGCCGGGGCGGCTTCCCCACCGACCCCAGTCCCGCCCGGAGG
>NW_005371131.1:1682305-1682510 GCF_000412655.1 Myotis brandtii | reverse complement strand
GGAAGCAGGGAAGGAGAGGGGCAGGGGCCAGGGTGGTGGGTGAGGGTAGAGGACTGGGGGTGGGGGCGCGCTGCTCACCGGCAAAGGCCCCCAGGGCCTTCTTGATGTCCTCAACGCTGAGCAAGTCTGTCATCGACATCCTGCAACTGTTTGAGCGGGCAGAGCAAGTGCGAAAAGATTAAAAAGTGCTTTTCTCATCATTTCT
>NW_005371131.1:1655755-1682155 GCF_000412655.1 Myotis brandtii | reverse complement strand
CCGGGGCTGCGTCCAGGGCAGCAGGGGAAGGGGGGACCTCTGGACTTTACGGGTGGCCCGTGTCACCAGCCCGGTTGGAGGGTTCGCCTGCCATCAAGGGCATGCGGGGTGCACCTCGGAGGATGCCCCGCGGCTTCGGGGAGAACGCGGACAGGCAGGGGCCAGACCTACACCCTCCAGGGGCCCGAGCCCGGCCGCCACTCTCTCTCCGCTCCTACCTCACGCAGCCTCCGCTCTGGTCTGTCCTGGATGCAAATTTTATACTGCAAAATCTGAGCGCTCAGGTCTGGAAACCCGACCCACAGGACTGGGAGGGGGGGGGGCACAGGTAGGCGGGCACTGCCGGGCTCTCTGCGGGCGCCCAGTCCCACATCTGGTCAGGGATGCGCATCCTGAAACCTCATTTTTTCCCTCTACTCTCACTTTTCAAAGAACCCTGCTCTGAAATAGCTACTTGCTTCTCGGTCTCCTGAGCCCCGGAATAGAGCGGGTGGGACTCCTCCTGCCCCCACAAAACTTTTGGAGGAGGTAATAGGGCAGGAGAGGCTGCTCGGAATCTATGTACCGCCCCGCCCCCTCCGTCTTGGAGACTGAAAGGCCCAGGTTTGGGGAGAGGGTGGCACCTTCAGACCACACTTTCCAGACAGCGAAGCGCAGCAGGTAGATGGCCTGAACTCCATCTGGGGAAATGTGACACCTCCTATCTCCACGCAGCAGAAACCAGTTGCATTCTTTCCCACGGCCACGGCCATGGCCACGGCCTCCATTCCGAGGAGTCAGGCTGCACAGCCGCCTGTGGAGTGTGTGGAGCACTAAACAGGGAGCCAGGAGGCCTGGGTTCTAGATCTGGGGCTGCGCTAAGTCCCAGGGTGACCTTGGGCTGTGACCGTCCCGTCTCTGGGCTTCTGTCTCCCTCGGTGGATGGGGTTGGTGGTCCCTTGGGGAGGGATCTTGAAACTCCCCCTTCAGGTGTGTGGGCAGGTGGGCAGGGGCTGAGACGGTGGCCCTTGGTGGTGGGGGGGGTGGGGAGCGGGGAGAACTAGCCAGCTGCCCGGAGCTCAGGTTCCATGGCGCTCACTGTCAACACGGTCTCCCTCCGCTTGGCCCTGGACGGCTGCCCTCCTCGGAAACCCTAGGATGCTGCTGGCGCTGGCTGCCCCCCTCCTCTGAGTCAGCTCCTTCAGGAACAGCCTGCCATCTGGCCTCCCCGGCACCCAGGCTGCAGCTCCCGGCCTGGTCCCTCCCGTGGGAGGCCTTCTCCGGACCCTCAGCTGCCCCTGCGGCCCCAGGCAGCTGTCAGCCTGGCCATGCCGGGCCCCTGTGCTCATGTCAACCCCCAGGTGCACTCGCTGCCGAGGCCTCTGCTGGAGAAGCGGTTTCCCCAGCTGAAGGGTCCTTATGCGATCCTGGTAGGGAAACTGAGGCCACAGAGTCAGCAAATGACCTGTGCACATGCGGAGAGGCAGCGGCTGAGAGCGGCCCACTCCCGGGGCTGCTGACGCGGCGTTTCGTGACGCCACCCTGGGGCTCCCCCCAGAGATCAGGACCCAGCGCTATGAGGTCCCACACGGCTGAGTCCCCGACACTGACCCCTGGGGCAAAGGCACCACAGAGGCCCATCCTTCTCCTCCTTCCTCCGTCTCTCCTGCTGCAGAGCCTCCATCAACGTGACACCCTCCCCGGGCTGCAGTCCACCCACCAGCATCAGATGCTATCGCCTCAGCCCGGCTCCCGCCCGTACCCCTTCCCCCTGCCTCTGCCCACTGACGGCATCACTGGAGCCCACGGATGTCTGGCCCCACCCCTCTCGTTTTACAAGTGGAAAACCTGAGGCCCAGCCAGGCAGAGAGTCTGCCCCAGGTGCCCCGGGAGTTAGCCTGGAGCTCCCAGGAATTCATGTTCTCAGGCCTGGGCTCCACCACGGCCGGCCTACCGTGCAGCACCTCTCAGCCCAGCCCTGTGTCGCTGGGGGAAGGGGAGGGATGGCTGTCCCTTCCAGCTGGCCTCCTCCCCACTGCATCCCTCCATCCCTCCGACCTCAGTAGCTGCCACTCACCTCGGTTGGGGGTGGAGGGCTGAACCTGCGCTGAGAGGCCGGGCTGGTGGGAGGTCCTGTCGGGAAGTGAGCCTGGTGGTGGGATAGCCACCTATATAGGCTTCTGCTCTGGCTATTTTGGGAGGTGCTGCTCCCCCCGGCCCTCGGCCCCCTCCCCTTCTGGTGTCAGATACTTCTCAACTGTGGTGCTGGGTGTCTGTATCACATTCAGCCTCCCTGGGCCCATCAAGCTGGGCCTATTAATAACCTTGGCCCCTGCCTCCCTTCAGCACCCAAAGCTGAGGCTCAGGCCAGGCTCTCCTCTTCCATGAAGCCTTCCATGACCACTTTCGATGGCAGCAATGTTCCTGTCCTCCAAAATCCTGCAAGGGAAGGAAGAAGGAGGCGAACTAAGGGATGGAACCGGGATTGTCTCCCATGCACAGGCTGGGCTGGGCTCCTGTACACATGCCACCTCACTGCGGCCTCGCCGTTCAGGCCTGGTCCCGCTTGCATGGATGAGGAGACGGCACAAAGATGTCAGGAGTTACAGGGTTTACACGCAAAGTCGTGGGTCTGGAGCAGGAGTGGACCGGTACTTCCATGAGATGGGCTAGTGCAGCCGTGGGCAAACTACGGCCCGCGGGCCGGATCCGGCCTGTTTGAAATGAATAAAACTAAAAAAAAAAAAAGACCGTACCCTTTTATGTAATGATGTTTACTTTGAATTTATATTAGTTCACACAAACACTCCATCCATGCTTTTGTTCCGGCCCTCCGGTCCAGTTTAAGAACCCATTGTGGCCCTCGAGTCAAAAAGTTTGCCCACCCCTGGCCTAGTGCCTGGCAGGAAGCCCTGCTCTCCCTGTTCTCTGGCAGGTCCCTTCCTCTGCATCTCAGCCTCCCGTCTGTGAAATGAGCTCAACCAGGGGCGGACTCTGCTCTATCGATGGGCTTTGGGAGCTATGAACCCCCTGAAATGCCCAAAAAGTCGTGTGCAAGTGCGGTTTTGTGAAGCAAAGGCCCCTGGCGTTCATGAGATTCACAAGGGGCAGGTCTCTGGTGTGGTCTGCCTTGCGAGGGAGATGACCATCCAAGGGCTGTGTTTTGAAAAGCATGAATGAATGAATGAGACAAACATTTATTATCTAATGTGAACAGCACGAAAGGCTCCTCATGCCCAGCCCTAAAAAGACTCTCCAGGTGCCAACACTGTCAACAGTGAAGTCCAGTCCTTGATGGCAACATGAGGAGGCCCAGCCTTTATGCAAAGGCTGTTGAGGAGGGAAGCTCCACCATCCTTCACTGGCATCAGCTCCCTGGGAGACGGGGGGTGGGGTGGGGGGCGGTGCTGGATGGGGAGGCCTGTGCTGGAGCCTGGATGTCCTGGGGGTGTGTCCGAGGATGACTGCGACAGCGGGGAGTGGGGAGAGAGGGTTGGTTGCATTTCTGAAAAGACGCTCCTGGACTTGGGGCTGTCATGAACGAGATGGACAAATCCATGTTAACTCTGAGTGTGTGAGCGGGGTCCATTGGACAATGGAGGGACTGCTTTTGAAGGCGGTAAGTCTGGACAGGAGGTGGGGCCGGGTTCGGATGATGACATGTTGGAGTTGAGAATCCTGCGATGTTAGGGCCGGGAGAGCCTCTGTAGTGCTCAGCTATGACCTACTTACGAGATGGGGCAAAAACCAAGACCAAGGTCATGGGCCCAAATCATACCTGGAGGAGTAGACAAGCCAGGATGCTATGCTGGGTGTGGGGTGCCTGGAAGACATTCTGGTGGAGACGCCCAGGGGGTCTGAACTCTGGCGAGCAATTGGGCCTGGACACAGAGCTTTGGTGTTCATCAGGGAGGTCAAGCAATTGAAGTCAAAGGCATGGCTGGGTTCAGAGAAGAGGGAACAAGGCTCAGAGAGGTTAGGCAACTTGCCTAAGGTCACAGAGCATAGGTAGGACTTAAACCCAGGTCTCTCTGACCCCAAAGCCCTGGCCTTTTTCTACTCTCCAGTCTTGCTTCTTGATAAGACCAAGAGAAGAAACACTCTGGGCAGTGCCCACCATGAGTGAATTCTCTGGGACCAGGATGCCTGCCTCTCTGTCCCCATGTGTCTCTTTAAGCAGATCTAGATGGGATGATCCATATTGTAGGGGGTGCATTTATTGAGGACCTACTGTGCACTTGGCGCTATATCGAATTATTATTTTTTTTACCCTCATTACAGCCCTCAGAGGCTTGAGGAAATAGAGTCTCAGAGAGGTTTAGTGACTTGTCCAAGGTCACGCAGCTAGTAAGTAAGAGAGAGAGAGCTGAGATTTAAACTCAAGGCTTCCGGTTCTGAAGCATGTTCACCTTTTTACCCTCATTACAGCCCTCAGAGGCTTGAGGAAATAGAGTCTCAGAGAGGTTTAGTGACTTGTCCAAGGTCACACAGCTAGTAAGTGAGAGAGAGCTGAGATTTAAACTCAAGGCTTCCAGTTCTGAAGCATGTTCACACTTCTCCCCCTCCAATGACACTGGAAGAGGGTAGGGACATCCTAAAGCCTGAGTTGAAATCTTGAAGAATTATTCAGTTCCTTCTCTCTGAATCTCTGCCAATTCGAGCATCCATCACTTTATTAACATGGTTTTACAAGAGACCTTTATGCCAGAGAATAGATTTATCAGGCAGGACCTTTTAGACTGCAAGCGACAGAAAGCCTGACTTAGGCTGGTTGAATTCTGTGCCTGTGTGTGGTGACAGATGTTAAATAGATTTATTGTGGTAGTCATTTCACAATACATACAAATATAGAATCGTTATGTCATAGGCCTGAAACGAATATAATGCTGAATGACAATTATACCTCAGTAAAAGAAGAAACATTCCATGCTGCCCCCTCCACCCCCAAAAAGGACGAAAGGGGCATTTATTGCCTCACATAACTGAGAAGTCCATGAGGTTCAGGTATGGCTCCATCCAGAACTCAAATGCCGCCATGAGAATGAGAATGCTGGTTCTATCTCTCAGCAATTCCTTGTGCTGCAGTGGCCTCCTTCTCAGACTGGCTGTCCCCTGGGGGAAACAGGGCCTCCCTCCTGAAGGGCTGTAAGTCCTGTGGGGAGAAGGGAGCCCACTGCCCTCGTCTTGGTCGAAAGTCCCAGGACTGAGTTTCATTGGCTGTGATCGGCTCGGTTTGGTCCTACACGGTCACTATCAATTGCAAGGGTGGTGGAGGCCTGGGCCACAAGGCCACCTTCAAGCGTGGGTGGGGCTGCTTCATTGGAGCTGCTTGGGGTGAGGACCGTCCCTGGACCCTCCCGAGAGGTGAAGGCGTCTAGGTGGTCAAGGCCGTGAACTGCTCGTTGAGCGAGTCTCTGGGGCGCCCACGCCTGCCGGGCACCCGGGAGGGTCAGGCCCTGGTGAGTGCAGTGACGGCACACATTGACCTTCTCGGGAAGGATTCACTCTGGGGCAAAGTGGCCTTTCTGGACCTGAGATCCCCAACCCCAACCTGTCCCTTGTGAGGCCTAACGAGCAGCTACGCCCGGCCCCTGAGCCTCTGCTTAAAAAGGCAGCTGAAGGGCCAGTGGAATTTCCCACTGGCTTCAGGGTTTCTCACTCTGGACATCAACAAGGCTGCTGGGTAGGCAGACGGATGGCACAGTGTGGGGACATTGACCTCTTCTATCCCCTCGGTCCAAAAACTGTGCCTGGCCTGGAGCCGGACACCTGCTTATCCATGTTGCGGGAGTGATTCCATTATCGTCTTTTTACAGATATAAAGACCAAGGTTCAGAGAAGTCCAGCCACTTACCCCAGATCACACAGCACGCAGAGACCAGAGCCTGGGCTGTCTGCCTCCACAGCGCTCAGCGCTCTCCCCACAGGGGCCTCCCAGCTGGTGCGTGGGTCAGCAGTCTCTTAGCTGCCAGGAGACGGCACTCAGCTGTTAGCGGTGCTGGTGGTATTTCCTTAGTTCACACTATTTCCACCTGCTGTGGCCGGAACAAGATAGACTTCCTGCTGGGGGCCTAGCGGGCTGGGTGGATGCTGCAGGACCTGATGATATTCATGAGCTCAGCCCGGTGAGATGATGGGCATTCACTGGGAGGACTCTCGGCCCCATCCCTGAGTCAGATCTGCAGGCTGTGGTCTTGTTTCCCCGCCCGCCCCTCGCCACCAGCAGAGAGCCCTACGGGTGGTCAGGCACGTAAGTAGACAGCCCTGGGTCCCTACCCTGGCTCTGCCTCTTACCTGCTGTGTGACCTTGAGCAGTTGCTTCACCTCTCTGAGCCTCAGTTTCCCCATCTGTAAAATGGAGTCGAAGAGACAGCTGTGGTGAGTACTCAATGACATCACGTCTGAGTAAGGGGTTTGGAGGACACAACGTCCTACACACATGATAATCAGGGTGGTCGTTCATCGTTGTGTGGCGTTGACCCTTGACCCTGTACTGCCACTAAGGAGAGGACCCCCGAGTTTCTTTATGGATAGAAACCTGTTTTGACCTTGATCATGACCTCAATAATGGCCCCATTATTCCACTATTCTCCAGCCGTCTTTCCAGCTGGGAGTTGGAGGCACCAACATGGGTGTCCAGCTTCTCTCCACGAGGGCCTCTAAGGAGAATAAGTTAAACTGATGCTTTTATTTAAGAATATTTTTATTGATTTCAGAGAGGAAGGGAGAGGGAGAGAGAGATGGAAACATCAATGATGAGAGAATCATTGATCGGCTGCCTCCTGCACGCCCGCTACTGAGGATAGAGTCTGCAACCCGGGCATGTGCCCTTGATTGGAATCGAACCCAGGACCCTTCAGTCCGCAGGCCGACGCTCTATCCACTGAGCCAAACCAGCGAGGGCCAAACTGCTGTTTTTATTTTTGGTTGTGTGTGGACAGTGGTGTTGTTCTCGAAAACATTGCAGGAACGCTACTTACAGTGCTGCCGAAACCCATTTCTTCACGGCACTTCAGGGGCAGCTGCTGGTGTGGAATTAGTTTTTCAGGAACTGGGGCCTTCCCTTGGGGTTTAAGCCTCATATCTACTGGGCTCTCTCCTCCTGACCCAAAATCGCGGCTTATATTCTGATAAGAGAGGATACTTTGGGGAACAGGAAACTGGATATTGAAACCAGGCTGAGCCAATCTGGGACGTGTCTGGTGGCCTTTCAGCCGGGGGCGCGGGGGAGGCTTGCTGTTGGCGCTGAGTGTGAAAGCCCTAGGGATGCGACCAACAAGTGCCCAGGGCATGACCGAGTCATGGTTTTTTCTTATCAAATACGTACTGCTTTCATCCTGATTCTGGGTCAAATTCTACTGAAAAAAATCTTAAACCACAGCAGCTGAATCCGTTTGAAAATCCCATGGTTCCCATCTCGCTCCGGTACTGTATGCAGATTAGGACTGAGGTGTGACGGATGGCAACCACTGAGAATGGGGAGTAAACATCCTCTTCTCGATCATGAGTCCTTCTTTTGCTGCTGCATCACTGATGACAGAGATTTTACATCAGATTTATATTTCGTGACCTTCAGAGATATGCACGAGCTACTACTTTCATCCATCAGGCTACTCCTATTATGAGACTTAACAAAATTCATCACTGAGAATAAAGATTCACAAGCGTATGTGGATGAAACCAAAACACTGGTCAGATCTAGGAAGGCAGGCAGCAGAGATAGAGACATACTCTGCTCTGCTGGGTTCTGAACAGATTCTCTTACACGTGAGCTTTTAAGGACTCCCAGGGCCCACCCAGACTCTTAGAGTGATCTGCAGACGAGCAAGAAAGGAGAGCTCCATTCCTGTAGGTGTGGTTTGTGCCGGGTCAAGTTTATGTCACTTGCAACAGAAAGAGTCCTGACTATGATAATCTATCATATTGGTGAGTCCTGCTGAGCCATGCCTTTTATTTTACTTTTTTTGTTGTTGTTGTTAATCCACACCTGAGGATGTCTCTCAATTGATTTTTAGAGAGTGGAAGGGAGAGAGAAAAACATTGATGTGAGAGAGACACATTAATTGGTTGCCTTCACAATATGCCCCGACCAGGGCCAGGGATCTAGCCTGCAACCGAGGTACGTGCCCTTGACTAGAATCAAACCCAGGACCCTTTAATCCCCAGGCCGACACTCTTTCCACTGAGCCAAACCAGCTAAGGCCTGATGAGCCATGTCTTTAGTATTTGTGCTCAATGCTGTCACTTCCCCTTGACTGTGGGTGGGGCTCAGTTTGTGTTGATCAATGGTATGGGATGGAAGTGATGCTGTGCCCTGCTGGAGGGAACAGGAAAAGATGCCACATGAAGAAGGAGAGGTCCAGACACCACACAGAGAGATAGAAGCCCAGCCTCCTCGATGAGCCCAGCCCTCTGGGCAACCTGCCAGTGAACGCAGCCACGTGAGTGATCACGGGCAAGAGCAGAAGAACCACCCAGCTGAGCCCCGTCCATTCACAGAATTTGGAAAATACTGAAATGATTGTTGTTTTAAGCCCTGTGCTTTGGTGTAGCTTGTTACACAGCAATAGGTAACTGAAGCACTGACTAAGACACTATTTCACAGGGTTGTCAGGCCCAAGTAAGATAGTGCATGCCAATCGCTTAACACAGTGCCTGCCACGTGAAAAATGCTCTTTAACTGTCAACTATTTTTTTCCTATTGTTGTCATTATTACATGTTTTTTGCCCAAAATTAGATCATGAGCTCGTCAAGGGCAACAAGTATGTCATACATATGCTTTGCCGCATCCCCGGACCCAGCCCAGGACCTGGCATAGAGTAGACATTCTGTCAATGTTGCTTTCGAAGATTGAATGAATGAATGAACAGCTAAGAGTGTGAAACCCAGATACTTATGCATAGCTTATCCTTAGCATGCATTTTTTTTTTTGTTTAAATCTGAACATACTTCAGATGGAACTCACTCCACAGGACATCTGGGCCCCTGAGCACCCACTTTCTCAGGCAACTGATCTCCTCATAGCAACTCAGTGACCCATACTCTGCACACAGGGGCACAGAGGGCGTGGAGAATGCCACATCGGCTCTTAAATTCTGTCCCATCGAAGGGACACACCTTATTCTGATTCCGTTTCATTGGCCAAAGCCAGTCCCACAGCCCCACCTAACATCCAGAGGCAGGAAGTGCAGTCCTCGGGGCGGCCTGGGGAGAGGAGGATCAGAAATCCCAGCGAGCAGCGAGGGTATTCACTCTCCATCCCTGGGCCTGCGTCCCAGGGGCAAGGCCACGTGGCACCTTTGGGGCTCACTCACCGTGACAGGGCTGTTCCCAAGGACAGGGAACTGTTTTAAACCGGGAAACCACCTGAAGACCTTTGGGCAAGACAGCCAACAGCTGTACCACCCAGATAAGCTCTGGGTACAGGGAGTTGCTGTAATAGCCCCGGCTTCTCATTTCTCAGAGAGAAAAATCAAGACTCTAATAAGTAAAGTGACTTGCTGAGTCCTCGGGGATCAACTCATTTTTATTAAAAATGTAATATATGTGAGATAAAGCTAATATAGCAAGACGGTCATTCTCAGCAGCGGGTACATGGTGTTCGGCGAAATCCAACTTTTTTGTACTGTTAAAAATTTTCATAATAAAATGTTGAAAAACTAATAACCTTTGACATAGTTATTACATTTATGTGCTTCAAAATTCAGGAAGTACAAAAAGTTAAACAGTATAAAGTCTCTGTTCTTTTTTTTTAATCCTCATCCTAGGATGTGTTTTACTGATTTGGGAAGAGAGAGAGAGAGAGAGAGAGAGAGAGAGAGAGAGAGGCATTGATGTATGAGAGAAACATCAATCAGTTGTGTCCCGTGCTCGCCCCCACTGCCCCCCACTAGGGATCAAGCCTGAAACTTAGGTATGTGCCCTGACGGGAATCGAACCGGCAACCTTTCAGTGCACGGACGACACTCCAACCAACCGAGCCACACTGACCGGGGCGGAGTCTCTGTTCTTCCCTGTCCCAGGCATCCAGTTCCCTCCTCAAAGGCAGCCGATGTTACCAGCTTCTCTGTTTCCTCTGGGAGATCTTCTGTGTCTATTCGCCAAAACTCCGGACAGATTCGGCCTTCCCCTTTTTTCATAACTGAGGGGTCGCCCGCTGCTCACATGCACAGGCATCGAGGACTTTCTCTGCGCCAGCTCCATGCTGTGCCGTGACCTCTTTAATCCTCAGACCCGCCCTGGGAGGGAGGCACAATAAGATCCCCATTTCATGGTGAGAAAACCAAAACACAGAGAACGTAAGTGGATTCTTCTAGCACCCATGACTCAGACGTGGCAGCACTAGGCTTTGAACCTGGGTTTCTCTGACCCAACACTCCATGCTCTGAGCTACCCCACTGCAGTGCGGGCGTGTGGGGTTGCTGAGCTGCTCCGGTCTCTGGTCCACGGGGATGAAGCGGGAGGGAAGCATCTAAATCAGTGGTTCTCAACCTCCTGGCCCTTTAAATACAGTTCCTCATGTTGTGACCCAACCATAAAATTATTTTCGTTGCTACTTCATAACTGTACTGTTGCTACTGTTATGAATCGTAATGTAAATATCTGATATGCAGGATGGTCTTAGGTGACCCCTGTGAAAGGGTCGTTTGACCGCCAAAGTGGTTGCGACCCACAGGTTGAGAACTGCTGGTCTAAATGAAGCCGGAGAGGAGGGCACACACACCACCGTGGGAACCGGGCCCGCTGGTGGTAATGCCAGCACATCCCGCTAATTTCACTCAGAGTCTTTCCCAAGCAGTGCCTCCTGGGATTAAGCTGGACCTATACCTGTCACACGGACTCAGCAGGTATAATCTGAAAGCCATTTTCTCTCCTCTCCCCGCCCCGCCCGGTGCTGTGGGGCGAATTCCTGCCCTGGTGGGAGTATCAAAGGCTCTCTCAGCTGGTAGCCACCCATGTTCATCAACTAGCATGTCTAATTGCATCTAATAACCGAAACTCCAAGCTTCCTTCAGAGATAAAGCTCCGCCCCTCCTCTAGCTGGAGCCTCCGGCAGAGGGATGGGCCCGCCTTCTCCTGGTTCCCTGTGCTTTTCTCCCATCCCTCTCCCGGCTGGCTCAGGATGGGCAGGGGCAGGGAGGTCTCATGCCCTGATACTCATGGGGACTGGGCTCGGCTCTTTCTGGGTCTGGCAGATGTTGAGAGCTGTGTTCCAGGAAGCCACGTGGGTTCTTTGGAGACCCTCGCTGCTAGACAGTCATCCCCATTTCATGGGTGACACTTCCTAGGAAGGACACGGAGATTCCTCGCCTGACCCTGGGCGTCCAGTTCTTCCCCTTTAAACATTTCCTGCTGAGGTGTCCTCACCCTCCAGGCAGCTGTCGAGGGCGGGTCTGAGAGGGCCTCATGCGGACCTGCTGTTGTGTGGCCTCGTCTGTAGAAGGTAAACTCCCCGGAGAGTACTGCACTCCCTGCACTTGGGGATCGTTACCTCCAATCAGAGTCCTGCCCTCTGCTGCCCTTCACCAGGGGGCCATCCGGATCCAGGATGCTTGGGCCAACCTTCCCCATTGGTCCGCTGGGAGCATCCCTAGCAGGCCCTGGTGGGCTCATCTGCACAGATGGCCACCAGTGATCCCCCCAGCTGCACGGGCGCGCCACCAACTCAGCAAGAGGTAGGGTTTCTCGCCCTTTGATGGCTGGAGACGGCCTTGTGACTCGCTTGGACCAACTGGAAAGGTGAACGTGTGCTGCGCAGGCCATGGAGCCCGGACCTCCAGACGCCCAGTGGCCTCCGCCTTTGCTCTTTGAGGACCCAGCCACCAGGTCCAGAAGCTTAGACTCGGTTACTCAGTGATTAGAAAGCAAGGGAAGAGGGAGTGGGTTGACTGCCCCCCGACCATTTCTACCCTCCGGCTTTCCGTGGAATTCAGCCACGTGACAGACCACGTGAGTGTCCAGAGAGGACACCCCGTGGAGCAGAAGAGCTGCTCACAGTGATTAGAAAGCAAGGGAAGAGGGAGTGGGTTGACCGACCCCCGACCATTTCTACCCTCCGACTTTCCGTTGAATTCAGCCACGTGAGGGACCATGTGAGTGACCATGTGAGTGACCAGAGAGGACACCCCGTGGAGCAGAAGAGCTGCTCCGCTGAGCCCAGCGGCCCACAGAACCACGAGACACAGTGCAGGGTTGTTTCAAGCCACGAATCACAAAAGGAGAACCCTGAACAGGCATCGGTGCCAGGAAGTGAGTGGGACAAAACCTCAAGGACGTGGCATGGGCCTGGGGACGTGGTGGCCGGTGGAGCCAGGAGGGCGGAGGAGATGCTAGCGGGGGCTGCGCGGGCACTGAGAACGCGGCTCCTGGCGGCTGTCGGAAGAGGGGGCCCCCTTATGTAGTGGCAGAACCTGTAGCAGCACTGTGAGCCCCAGTGATACAGGTGATGGAAAAGGTAACTTGCGCGTCTTCTAAGCAGGTGTGCAGGCAGACCTGAGAGTGGCAGGTGGCTTCTTGTAGAGACATAGAGTCAGGTATCCAAGAGAACAGTGACCTCAAGAAGGAACCGTGCAATCTCCAAGGAGGGTTTGGAGGAAACAGGACATGAGGATAGACTTCCATTAGCAGATGTTCTCAGAGCAACTCGGGGACCATAACATGGTCGGGGGGGGAGGGGCGCTGTTATTGTAAACATGGCCCTAAAATAAGTATCATTTCAAGGCTGTAAGACCTCTTTTTACGACTTTTAAAAGACTTAAGGTCGCTCTTCACAGACTCTCTCAGCTAGACAGAAGGGTTTCAACAACCTTAAAGGCATTTTCCCACACAGGCTGCCACGCTCAACGTAGAAGAAAGTCTGTCTCGGGAGGAATTCCGGGTGGGTCTTTGGCGTGTGTAGTCATTCCCAATAGGATTCATGGGAAACCTACCACGTTTTTAAGGAAGGTGACTGGTCAGAGGACCCTCAGCCTGGGTGTAAAGAAACAGAGACAGTTCAGATTGCAAAGAGGCCTTTGGAGCCTCCACTCCCTGTAGACAGGAAGCAAACGGAGAAAGCTGCTCCCCTGCAAAGGTTAGCAATTCCTTCTGGAAAAGCCCAGGGGGCGGACCGTGAGCCAAGGGGGATGAGGGATTAGGGAGCTACTCCACAGCGAATAGCATTTCCTGCGGGGAGGGGAGGACAGGGGCGGCACCCAGCCGGGTGGACTTCAGCTTTGCTATGGACTAGAGGCGGCTACCTACTCCCCATTCCTCTTCTTTTCGAATGGGGGTGCCGTGTCTATTGTGATCATGTCATTCCTTTCTCACCACTGTATCCGGGGGAGAAGGGCGGAAAACTGGTACTTTAGTTCACACATCTCTGAATCAAGAGGAGACTGACCGTGAAAAGCTGCTTCATCTCACCGGGGCCTGACCGAGATGCTAAGATCCTGGGCCTCAAGCCTGAGGTCTGGGATGTGAGACTTTGGGGTCTCAGGAGGGAGGAGGGAGTGTATCTTACACGCAGAATATTTGTGGCCAAAGGCGGATGAGGGTGATGTAAGGATGGTCGTGACGTCTCTGTATCGTCTCTCTCTGAGAAGGGCAGTCTCTTTTCCCGCTCTGGATCCAGGCTGCTCTGTGGCTCGCTGTGACCCACACAATGCCACAGAAAGCCAGTCACCACATAAAGAAATATGATCAAAAAGAGAAGAAATACGATCACCAGCGGGGAGAGAGACCCTAGAGGACAAGATGGCCGAGATGGGGTGAGAGAGAACCCAGCCAGCCCCAGCCAATCCGGTCACTCCGTGTGGTGCCAGACGTGTTAGCAAAACCATCTTGGATCCTCTCGCCGAGCGGCCGCGACGTAGCCAGCACCCCACCGAGGAGAGACAAGCTGTTCTCACCAGGCCTTGACTAGTTGCAGAATCATGAGCAAGTAAACAGCTGTTGTTGTTTTAACACACTGCACGTTGGGCTTAACATTTATTCAGCAGTGGGAAGCGGATCCAGAACTTTGTGCCAGAGTGAAATTTGAACCCGTGCAAATACTGCATCTGCGGCGACGTGTGCCTCGCGGGATTTCAAGTCGCCACGGCCCATTGACGGCTATGCCCCTTCTGCTCTCTCTTTTCTTGTCTCTTAATGAAAGTGTCCCCATCTCACCATCGTATGTTGTGTGTGTGTGTGTGTGTGTGTGTGTGTGTAGAAGCGGGCGTGCAAATAAATAATGCTTTTAGTTCTCCAGTCACCAGACCAAGAAGCGATGCACCTGAGGACCCTCCTCCGCATCTGGGCCTGAGGCCGATGGGGAGATGCTGGCCTCTGAGTGGGTGCTCTCACCAGATGGCACGTTGCGGGGTGTGGGCAGGGAGTGGGGGCATTTTGCCTGTTGGAGAATCCTAAGCTTTGATGGGCAGAGGGAAGACGGTGTAGATTATCTCCAAAGATGGCCACCAGCACTTCCATCCCTGCGTGTGCTCGCCACTCTTCCCAGCAAAGGGTGGACCCGATTTCTCCCTCCCCTCGACTCTGGGGTGTCCCTGGGACTGGCTTTGACCAACCACGTGGCAGAAGTTGCACCGAGTGAGTTTCAGAGCCTAGGCCTCAGATGCCTTGCAGTCTCCACCGTGGCCTTCAGGGGGCCAGCCGCCACGTACCAGAGCTCTCATCCCCGGCTGTCGGAGCCCCATGGAGACAGGGGTCCAGCGGCCTCCAGCCCAGCCCGGCCCATGTGCCAGACTGTGTGAAGCCACCGTGGGCTCCCAGTCGCAGCTAAATCCCAGCTGTAACCCCACAGGACACCACCTGGAGCGAAGGAGCTACCCACGTACCCAACCCAAAGAATCACCAGATACAGGACATCACTGGGGATTACGTTTTGAGATGTTTTTTCCACAGCAGGTCTGTGAAACACACCCCAACAGTTACCCTTTGGGATTGGGACACATGGTCCTCCAACAACTCCTTCTAAGGGAAAACGCAGTTTTCAACTCTCTGCCTCTCCGACTTTAACCCTTTCACAGAGGCCAGAGTCACAGAACTGTTTGTAACCCTCTTATTTCTGCAAGACCAGCATTAGGGGTCTAGCACAGGGCTTGACAAACTCGAGCCAAATCCAGCCAACTACCTTTGCTTTCTTTTTGCTTCTTCGAATGGCTCATGAGCTATGGCCCACGATGCTTAAAGTAGTTTCTATCTGGCCCTTTAAGAAAAAATGTCCAGTCTAGAATGTTGCTTTGGTATGTGGGCACAGCTGGCAGCTCTTGTCTTGGACGCTCAGCTAAAAATTAGGTGGAATTACTTTCATTTTTATACGCTGTTTCAGGTGTTGGACAAACAGAGCCTTCCACGGTCAGGTAAACCTGAGAAATACACAGTGCGGGGGAGACAAAAAGGTGACTGAGGATCTTCCATCGCAGCCTTCTCTCCCGGGGGCAAGAGGAGGCCTGTCACAGGCGCTTCCCTAAATGTCCTGGACCCTTTTCCGCTGGAGCATCTCACGTGATTCGTGTTCCATGGGACACGCGTTTGGGAACGCTCGTTGCCTGACGTGGAAGATGGTGGACATTCAGGAAGATGGTGGACATTCAGAAGGGTGCCACGGAGCCAGGCAGAATTCTTTTTAAAAAAATATATTTTATTGATTCTTTTACAGAGAGGAAGGGAGAAGGAGAGGGATAGAGAGCTAGAAACATCGATGAGAGAGAAACATCGATTCAGCTGCCTCCTGCACACTCCCTACTGGGGCTGTGCCTGCAACCAAGGTACATGCCCTTGACCGGAATCGAACCTGGGACCCTTCAGTCCGCAGGCCGATGCTCTATCCACTGAGCCAAACCGGTCAGGGCAGAACTCTTGATCCTATGTCTTCACCTTGACCTTCCTGCCCTCTTTCCTCCCCAGGGTCATCTGGCTGCCTGCCCATCTGCTCACGAACAGTCTAATTCATACTAGGCTGTGAGAGACTTATAGTTCTCTAGTGGAGGTAAGGTGGGGGGATTGAGGTTTAGTTTTTGAAAGGTGACAGCAAAGGACAAAGTTGAATTCAGAGGCCTTCACTTTCTCCCCCAGCCCTCTCCTTCTTCTTTGTCCCATCAAAGTGGTGCTTTGTCACTCAGCAGTCATCCCGTCACAGGTCTGTGGTTTGCTGGAGTTACTTCTGAGCAGATTTCTTTACGATCAGAGGAGTATTTGATGCCGGGAGGAAAGGAATCTGTTCAGACCGGCTGCATATCCCCTGACACGCCGGGCGCCTCTGTCAAGGGCGTCCGCGCTCCCAGCTGCTCCCTTTGATTACATTTGAAAGGCGCTGGCAGGGCGGAGCCATCGCTCCAGGTCCTGAGAGGTTTTGCTCCTGTTTGCCACCGTCCCAGGAGCTAAGAGCGAATGCACAGTGGCGATGGCAGCGGGTGCCCGTCTCTTTGCAAAGCTGAGCTGTGTTTGGAGGAAGGTTTGTGCAGGAAGATGAGAGGCCATCTTAAAAGCCGCTGTGGTTGGGCTCACCTTGGAATGGAACCTCAGGCTGCACTGGCACATTGGACGTGTCCAGGGGCCCGGGAGTCGGACCCAGACACACAAAGCTTCGGCGGTTTCTCCCCCAAAGGCCACAGTTTCTCTGACTGGCATAGAACGTCTACCTCCAATGTACTGGAGGCATTTTTAGGGACACACCCTGCTCTGTAGCTTCAATGAAAGTCCGGTGGAGTGAGGCTTGGTCATGGCTACCTGGGTGCAGTCTGGTGGTCCAGGGGCAGTTTAAGGGTGAACTTAACAATGATGGGGGTGATACTGGGGCCTGGGGGCCTGCCCTCTGCAGAAATGGAGTGTGTGTGTGTGTGTGCATGTGTGTGCCTCTCTGTGTATGTGTGTCTGTGTGTGTGTCTGTGTGTGTGTGTCTGTGTGTGTGTGTGTGTGTGTGTGTGGTTGATGTCAAATAAGCAGACCATGGTCAGGCTCTTCCTGGGCCGGTCCGGACACTCCTGTCTCAGCTGCCCCCTCCCAGGGGGGTCCGCTGGTCTCCCGGGCCCTGTGCCTGGAGAGGGAGCCAGGAGGGAGCTGCCCACCAGGTGTGCCACGTGCTGTGTAATTGCTCCTCCTGCAGCCTCACAAGCTGGCACAGGGCTACACATTTGGCTCAGCTCTGGGTGCACTGGCCAGTCCAACTCTGGAGCCTGCAGCACCGCGGGCCAGACCCAGTCTGTTGTGTCTGCACAGGCCGGTCACCCCCGGCCACTCCCATCCTGTCCTAAGAGGCCGGGCCCAGCAGCTGGAGCCTGGCCCTGGGATGAAGGGTCCGAGCTGGGTGTGCCCATGAAGCTTGTTGCGCCCCCGTCTCTGTGTGGGAGGGGGGCTCCTCCCTCGGGTGAGAGGGTTGCAGGTTTGGGCCAGGTGCACCTTGCTGCATGTGACTGTGCCCAGAGCCGGGAGGGTCTCATGCACATCCCGTGATGGAACGGGAGTTGTGGTAGGTGCCGGCAGCACAGCCATCAGAGCTGGCGTGGAGCTCCCAGTCAGGCCTCCTTCGCAGGAACCTACGCGTGGCCTTTCCTGTGTGCAGCTGCCCTGGGGGGGAGGGGGGGGATGCAAACTGAACCAAGTAAAATGGAAATTAGATCTTTACTCCCAATTCTCAACCCTCCACGACTCCCCATCACACGCGGAAGGAAACCCCAGGCCCTTCCATGACCCATGCCAACGGCTCTGGGTGTCTTACCTCCCTCCCTCTGCCCTCCTCCTTCACCACAGGCTCAGGGCTCTCCCAGCCCCTGGTCCTGCGACACCCCGTGCATGTTCTTACCAGATCCCCTGCCTCCGTGTGGCCCTCCAGCACTTCAGCTAGGTCTCTGCACAACTCTCGCTTGTGGGAGAGGCCTTCCCTGGCCGCCGCCCGCGGTGCACCCAGGACTCAAGTCTAATTTAGCTGATGCCTTGGCTGCAAGCAAGAGCTGGTCTATTTCGTTGGGGATTAAGGAACATATAAGACAGGAAGGAGCTGCTGTCGGAGGGGAGGCAACGAGGGGCGCATCCTGAAGTTGGCGGTGACGGGAGGCAGCAGCCCTCTCCTGGCCCCGGGACCGCTGACCTTCTGAGGGGGCAGCATCTCCATGCAGGGTGTCAGAGGGGGACTCAGGGACGGGGCCAGTCACCCAGTCACCCAGCAACCCGGAGCAACACCTCCTACCTGCTGACAAGGAGAGGGATGGCGTGAAAGCACAGGGCTGCCCAGAAAGCACAAGTAAACGGATTGACAAATGTGAGTGAAGGAAAATGGGAAAATGTAAAACTTAAGGGAGGCAAGAAATGCCATCGACAAAGTCAAAAGCAAGCAATAAAACATGAAAGAAAACATTTGCAGCCCACACAACAGAAAAGGGGCCAGTTTCTCCTCATCGATGAGAAAAGGATGAAGAATCCAATAGAAAAACGGGCCCAGGGCCTAACAGAGGGTGAAAGGAACAGGAACACAAGTGGCCCATAAATGCAGACAAATCTGCTCAACCTCGTCCCCGTCAAGGAAACAAATCAAAACGAAACGCTTTGCTTTCTGCCTGTCAGATGGGCAAACGGCTTAAAGTCTAATCGTGTCCAGCAATGCAATGAGGGGAAGAGATGTAAGTTTTCCTTCAGGAGGGAAACTTGGTGATTTCTTGGTAAATTCAAAAGGCACAAGCCCTTGGCCCAGAAATTCCACCACTAGGTAGTTACCCTGTGGATGCTTCTAACTATTCTCCCAAATGAATGTTTATCTCCAAAGATTTGGGTAATAGCAAAGTAAATTATAAACAATTTAACTTTCCATCCATGGGAGACCCCTATGGACTAACAATGAAATATACTGTGAGTTTATTATTTTTTTTTTACTATGAACATCGTTCATTTTTGTTTTGTGGGGATAATAGGGGTCACCAGATGATTAACCCATTTTTATTTTCTGAATTTAAAAAAGGCCCTAATTACATCTCTATATATAAAAGCCTAAGCAACTGTTCGACCTTTTGACTAGTGCTATGACATGCACTGACCACCAGGGACTAACAATGAAATATACTGTGAGTTTATTATTTTTTTACTATGAACATCATTCATTTTTGTTTTGTGGGGATAAGAGGGGTCACAAGATGACTAACCCATTTTTATTTTCTGCATTTAAAAGAGGCCCTAATTACATCTATATATATAAAAGCCTAAGCAACTGTTTGACCTTTTGACTAGTGCTATGACATGCACTGACTACCAGGGGGCAGCCACTCAAAGCACAGGCATGGAAACATGGAACAGACTGATGAATCTCATACTAAAGGCCCAGTGCACAGATTTGTGCATTGGTGGGGTCCCTTGGCCTGGCCTGCGGGGACTGGGCCAAAACCAGCAGTCTGACATCCCCCAAGGGGTGCCAGGTTGTGAGAGGGTGCAGGCCAGGCCGAGGGACCCCACCAGTGCACGAATCTGTGCACCGGGCCTCCAGTGTAATATAAAACGATGGAGAAGCCTGCAGTGGGAGTCAGCAGGCGAGTTCCACATGTGGTCCGGAGATGGCGTCCGAGCGGCTCTGCTATTGGTTAAATGGGGGCTGACTTTGGGTAAGTCATGCCACTGCTTTGGACCCCGAGTTTCCATTTGTACAAGTGGGAGGAATGTTTCCTATTTTGTATTGTGATTTTGGGCAAGTGATTTTACTTCTCTGAGACTTGGGCTCTTTATCCATAAAATATGGACAACAATGTTACTTTATAGGATTGTGCAGAGTAAATAAAATAATGCATGTAAAGTATTTAAGACAGCAGCTAAGTAGGAGGGGACCAGTAAATGGTAGTGGTGGTGGTGGTGGTGATGGTGGTGATGGTGATGATCATAATGATGATGATGATGATAGAGGAAGAGGAAGGGAAGGAAGACCAGGAGCAGAGGAGGGACCAGGACGAGGCAAATGAGAAAGAGGGGAAAAGGAAGAACCACCAGGAGGCTGCTGTGTGCCAGGCACTTGCCATTCCTTAGCTCAAGCCATTGTTCTCCTTATGCCATGAGGTCTGCACAAAGGATGACCACTCCATTTACACTTTATAATCGAGGAAATAGAGGTAAAAACTGCGACTTGTCTGAGGTTGCCCAGCATTTGCGTCCCCTCCCCCCAGCGTCCCCAGGCCTTGTCTGTTTCCCTGCCGACCACCTCCGGCCCATCACTACTTGGAGGCTTTTATTTTGAAGCCTGCACAGGGTTCAGGTGACCCATTTTTTGTTTTGTTTTGTTTTTCAGAGTTTGTCCACAGGGCTTGGAAAGGCTTCCTCCCCACATGGCACTGTGGACACCCATCTGGCCTGGTTCTCTAGCTGAAAGGTTGAGTCCTCCCCACCCCCCACACTCAGGCCGGGGTCAGGGAGTTCCCAGCCTGCTCTCCTCATCTCTCCCAGCACACACTAAACAGCAGGGTGCATGCAAAATAACGACTCACCACCCGAGACCTTCAGCCAAATAGGTTTGCAAATTGGATGAGCCTGAGACACCAGGTTAGTAACCAGGTTAACAAATAACAATTGTCCAGGTGGTGACGAGTGGCAGCTCTCGGGCTGATGGGAGCCTGGCACCTTGCCCAGGGCATCTGGCCTCTGCGGGTCTCGGGGTCCCCACCGGCCACAGAGGATGATGGCTCCAGAGGGCAAACCCTCTCCTGTGTGTCCACTGCCTCGTGTTCTCCATGGCGTCCCAGGCGTTAGCGTGTGGGGTCCATCGGAAAACCATCTTTGAATTTGTAACCAAGTTAGACATGTCTGCAAGGGAAGCAGGAAATGGTTGAGGTCAGCGTTACGACTGGACAACCTTGTGAGGACGCGTACTGTGTCACTCCGGCAGTTCTGAGTCTCGGTTGCCTTGTGCCCAGTGAGCCAGGTGAAGCACCTGGTCAGCGCACGGCCCTGCACCTGTGTTCTCCACCAGGTGGCGCTCCGGGCGCCGGGCCATGTGGCCTGGGGAAGCAGCCACACTCTGAAATGAGAACGGAACTCAAGTCCCAGCTCTGTGATCTGGGGCAAATCATTCCTCCTCTATGAAATGAGGGGAATAATATAAAGAAAAGAAAAAAGAATACACATTGCCAATTTAAAAAAAAAGAAGTGCCTGTTATACTTTATTCCTGCAGGATGATGACTTCGTAGCTAGAAAAATACCTAGATTAATTTTTGTGAGCCTCCTGAGCACATCTGGATGGAAGACACGCCTGTTATACTTTATTCCTGCAGGATGATGACTTCGAAGCTAGAAAAATACCTCGATTAATTTTTGTGAGCCCCCTGAGCACATCTGGATGGAAGACACTTGCACACACACACAAACACACACAGAGAGAGAGAGAGAGAGAGAGAGCACAATAAACCACTTTGTAGAAAAAGTAATTTCTCCTTCCTCCTGAGAAGTCACTGACATTACAGAGAAAAGACATAAAAGGTAAAATCCCACAGGGACAAAGGAACTGGAAAGGGCAGCAACAGGCGACAGCTGAACACACGTTGGGAGGGGATTTGTGTGGAATGCGGGTAACACATGTAGAAAAGCAGACGAAACCGGAACATGTGAGGAGGTGACAAACTGCGAAGAAAACGAGGCTTCAGAACCCCGACCAGGTCCAGGGCTTCAGGGAAGCAGGTGGGAAGGATGACGGGGTGAGTTGAGAGCCAAGGTCTCGCCCTTGAACCTCCTGCAGGAGGTTTATTCTCTGGGGATGGGCAGAGGGTACATCTCCGGACACCAAGGCCACCAGCATGGCCGTGGACAGGGACAGAGCACAGGCATGAGTTAGACGTGTGCGTTCTGAACGGTCCAAAGAGCCTCCTGACCAGGAAGACCAGTGTAAAGGTCCCAGAAGCTTCCAACGACACAACAATAAGAATGGAGTCAGAATTTTTGTTTTCCTCAAGATCTGCACAGGATACTAGAAAGCCGTGCAAAACTGCCTTTGATATGCGGAGGTCAAATGATTTTCAACAAATAAATCCATACACAGCTAAACTCAATCAGGTGGGAGGGTGAAGTAAAGACCCTTCTCAGGCAGGCAAGCACTCGGGGCATTAACCTCCGAAGCAGGCATTCTTAGAGCGATATCAGAGGGTGTGCTCCAGAAACAGGAAGGAGGACAACAAGAGCACACGGCATCCAGAACAACGGAGAAAAGCTGCAGGAAGCCATGGGGAGGCTAAGCCAACAGCTGGTTAGGACAGTTAGGACTAATCTTTCTTAAACCACTGCAGAGAGCTTTGAGGGAAAAGTAGATTTGGTAAGTAGGCGATACACTTAGTAACATGAGGGAGCTTCTGCAAAGAATTAAAAATATATATTTGGGACATTCTGGCAAGTAAAAATTCAAAGCAATTACTGACTCATAGAAAAACAAAAGTTGCCCCAGAGGAAAAAATTAATCGTGAAACACATTTATACATAAATAACAGATAGAGAGGGTCATGGACTTCTATCCAAGGATTATTGTTTTAAATAAAAGTTGCGATATAAATATTTTGGGAGGATGGGAAGAGGGAGGAGTATTGTGTGTGTATGAACACCCATGCAAGAATGACGAATGCTCATGGACCACAAGAGGGAACCTGTATCTAAAAACCAATCAATTAAAAATAGAAATATAAGCTTCGTTTTTAGAAATACAGAGGCAGTTAGAGGAAATAATGGACCAGGTTGAAGTGGTTCCTTTGGGGGTAGGGAAGGGAGGGCAGGGCTTTTAATACTCTTCGCTCTTGTTGTGAACTAAGTACTTGCACCTTTTATTCAAACGTTGACAAATCAATAAAAACAGCGACAGGTGCAGTCAGAGCCACTGGGTGGGGAGAAGAGCTGGACGGGAAGGCCGTGCATCCGGACAAAAAGCCGGGGAGGACCCCTCGGTCAGGCCTATACCTTTCACCCTCCCATGTAAGTCTGTACGTGTGGTTTGGGGGGACCGTGCCCCACATGGGACATGCAGGGCCCACGTGTGGCTGCCGAGGAGCAGGGCGATCAGGCCCTTCTCCCTCATCTCACCTGTTTGGGGTTGGGCTGGGAGAGGAGAGGAATGAGCCGGAGGCAGGCTGCAGCCCGGCTTAACTGAGAACCATCTGGACTTGGTCTCCGAGGAGCCAGAGGCTTGGAAGCCTGAGAGGGAGTTACGCTTAGGAAAGGCCCCCCTGGGTGAAGGGCTGCAGGCGCAGGTGGGACAGGAAGGCCGGTTAGGCAGCTGCTGAAACCGCTCAGGAAGAGAGGAGGGGAGTCTGAATGCAGACCAGGCTGTAGGGATGGAGAGAGGGGGCGGTTGGGGGGCCTCAGAGGTCAAATCCATTCCTGATGGACTGCGCGCATAGCAGCTAACAGAGGACAGGAAGGCCACGGGCACCCGTAGGATTCTGGCTTCGGTGACTGGTGGAGACAGAAGGAATGAGGAAGAGCCTCTGTGGAGAGAGTGGGCCTGCCAGCTGCTAGGCGCTGGGGGCATTCGGTGGGGTGTCCCGGGGGCAGCTGGGCATGGGCCTGGCACTCCAGGGAGAGATGGGTGCCCTTCGGTGCGCAATGGTAATGGAGGTGGGGGAGCTGATGAAACCACAGGCAGAGAGCCCGTGGGGATGGGAGGGGGCTGAGGACACAGATGCATGGGAGATGGTGGAGCCAGTGGTGTGTGAGGCGCTGGACTGAGTGAGCACTGTGGGAAGACGGCAGAGGCCAGGGCCGGAGAAGGAAGGGGCCACCAGGTGAGGTCCCGGGCGGGGTAGCACCCTGAAGGCCACTGGCAACCCTGCAGGAGGTCTCAGGGCCGCGGGGGTGGGAGCAGATTGCCAAAGGTGAGGGGGTGGAGGGGCAGTTACAGAATTTCCAGGAACTCCTGTTGCAAAGCTGCCCAGTTCCTGGGTGTGCAGTTCCGGGCGGCGGGGCACGGCGGGCAGTTGCTGCACTTTGTGGGCTGGGAGAGAAAGCTCTTCCCTTAATGCAGAGGCAGAGGCCACGGGCCAGAGGGCATGCACTAGTGAGAGGGGCAGAAGCAGAATATTGTAAGATGTATTTGTAAGATATTAATCATGCTCTGTTACCCGGGATTGTTTTGTTCTGATTAAAGAAGGCACATTCTAACCTGGCTGGGAGTTGCACGTGGGACCTGGGAGCTCACCTGGACATGCAGCCCATCCTCCTCATCAGGGAGCTGCCTATTATCATGGAGAGATGAACACCCTTGTTGCAGAAACCAGAATCGCCAGCCCTTTGAGGACCCCCAGCCTTTGCGTGCACGCAGGCCTTTGCAAATCTCAGCCTGCATTGGCTGTTAACCACCCATTTGGCAGACCCTTTTGTCTACTTTCCCGAGTCATCTTTGTCCTTCTGCCAATATAAGCAGCTGGCTTATGGGGAGGGGCAGAGCACATTTTTGTGGGTGACCTGCTGCTCTCCCATCCTGCCGGCAGCATTGGCACAAACGCTCATATATGATTCAACCCCATCTCTGCTGAACTCTCCCATCCTGCCGGCAGCATTGGAACAAACGCTCATATATGATTGAACCCCATCTCTGCTGAATTGGCTCCAGTGGTGCCAGGCAGCGTGGACCCATTGTTTGTCCAGTTTCACTATATCCCAGGGCCCAGCCTGGCCCAGGAAGCCCACCTGCTGTGCCCCTTCATGTCCTCCACCCCCTGCCCCCCACCTCACAAACTCTTGTTGGTCCTGCTTTGGACACTGGAGATTCATAGATGAATGGAGATTCATAGATGAATGCCCCTGTTTGGCCTGAATGTGCTCACGGCACATGACCCTTAGCAGGAGGGGGTGGAAAGTCTGGAAGATGCTCTGATGGAGGTTGGGAGACACGGAGAGACTCGAGCCCCAGCCTTCGAGGAAAGTCTTTGACCGGCTTTGGATCTTAGATGATGCAGAACCAAAGGATGAAGGAGAGCCATCGGATGACGGAGGCGGAATGCCAGTGGAGAGAATGCACGCAGAGAGGCCAGGTCCATCTACAGGGAAAGGGTCAGGCGAGGGGGTGGGGGTGCGGCTGGAGCAAGAGCTTGGCAGGAGCTTCGGAGCAGCTCAGAGTGTGCAGAGGGAGGGGCTCACGAGAAGGGAAGGTTGGCGTCCCTTTTCAGTAACTACTTGTGGGCGGCACTGATTTTTTAATAGAACCCGGTGCCAACACTGCTCAGCCGGGAGCCACAGCTCTTCTGCTGGTCACACCCGCTCTGATCCTGCCCCCCGCCCTGTGTGCCTTGGAGAGAGTCAGGTTCTAACAGGTCCCGGCTGTGCCAGTGCAGCCAGAGGAGCCCTCCTTTCCTGGGACAGAGGCTTTTTAAGGCCGTGCCGTTGCAGAAGCACCAAGAAATGGAGGTAGGTCCCTAGGGAGGGGGTGACCCTTGGGTGAGGGTGGAGTGAAGCTCTTGGGATTTGCTCGGCCTCATCTGCCAGGTCCGCCTTCCTGAGCTCTTCTCATCCGAAATCTCTGAATTGTGACCAGGAGATTCTTGGTTCTTAACTTTGCTGCAGGGCCAAGGGCCACAGCTGCTGCCTGTTTTTGTAAATAAAGTTTTATTGGGAGACAGTCGCAGCCCACTCAATGATTTACTATTTACAGCTGCGTTCAGGCGGAGAGAAGACTCAGCAGTGATGACCCACGACAATGCCCTGAAAAGCCCAACATGTTTACCGCCGGGCTCTTGACAGAAAATGTTCCCAGCCCTGGCTCAAGTGCAAGAAGTAGGACTCAGAGCAGCCGCTGTAACCAAGGTCACAATGTCAGTGGCTTGAGCATAAAAGAAATTTCTTTCTTTCTATGAACAGTCTGGACATCAGCTGTCCGGGTGTGAGTCACAGACCCAAGCTCCCTCTACATCGTTGCTCCACTGTCCTCCATCCTCAGCGTCTCCAGCAGAAGGAGGAGGAGAAGGGACAGGGAGGATACACCTTGTCCCTTTGAGGGCACACCCAGGAAGTTATGCCTCCAGTTTCGCTTCCATCCCGTTGGCCTGCACTTGGCCACATGGTCACGTGTAGCTACCTGGAGCTGGGTGGCCGTAAGTCCAGCCACAACTCAGGGACTTTATCCCCAGAGGAAGAAGGGAATCGTGGGTTCTAGGGGATTTTAGCAGTCCCTGGCCAAGAAGAGCAAAAGCACAGAGTGAGGAAGGGGAGGAATTTGCATTCCCTGAGCAGGTGCCACAAACTAATACAAAATGCCTCCTTTCCCCACTTCCTCCCTCAAATATTTATTGAGCCCTCGGTTGTGTCAGGCTTTATCTGGGGCCCTTTGCAAATGAAGACACTGATGGTCAGAGAGGTTGGGTGAGTTGTCTGAGGGCCCATCCTTCCACGGGACAGTCTAGCACAGGGGTCCTCAAACTACGGCCTGTGGGCCACATGCAAATACAAATATTGTATTTGTTCCCGTTTTGTCTTTTTACTTCAAAATAAGATGTGCAGTGTG
>NW_005371131.1:1651627-1655595 GCF_000412655.1 Myotis brandtii | reverse complement strand
GACCCTTTCACAGGGGGCGCCTAAGACCATCCTGCATATCAGACATTTACATTACGATTCATAACAGTAGCAACATGACAGTTATGAAGTAGCAACGAAAATAATTTTATGGTTGGGTCACAACATGAGGAACTGTATTTAAAGGGCCAGAAGGTTGAGAACCACTGCTAGCTAGAAGCTAGACTTGGGGCCTGCTGGGCTGGCTGGATGTGGGAAAATGAAAGCACCCACATTACGTTAGCAGAGAGAATTGAACACAGGGGATTGGTTGAACAGATCTCAAAAGACTGAAAGCACAAAACTGGGGCACTGATGTAACCAGGGGTGGGAACAGCTTCTGATGGCTGTGGGGACAGAAGAAAAAGAGGGGGGATGTCAAAACCTAGAAGCTTGGAGGAGGGAGCTGGTGAGATGATGTTGCCCAGCTGGTACTGGTGCCTTAGAGCTTGGAGACGGGCCCTCAGGGAGCCAGGACTCAGAACTTCAGACTTCCAAGGAGGTCCAGGAAGGTGGAAAAAACTAGAAACTAGAATCCATTGTTACTGGGATCAACGGTGGCTTCCAGGGCAGCGCTGTTGGGCACAACGAGCAAATATAAAGGGGCAAATGCCTTCCTCCTCTCAGTCCTCCAGTCTCCCTCTAGTGCCCCTATTGGCGGAGACTAATTGAGTAGCCGGCAAAGCAGGAATGTGGTTTGAGACCCAAACCCACTGCTGGAAAGCTGAGCATAGCGGGTAGATTTGGAGCTGAGAGGAGAGAGTTTAAATGACCAGCCCAGAGGCTATGACTGCATTTGCCACCACCCCCCGCCCCACCCCTATCTTTGCAAATCTGGAGTCACTGTCTCTGAGCCAGTGCGGACCCAGAACCTTCAAACACCTGCCTCCCGATGCCCTGGCTGGTGGGAAGGCAAAGTGGTACAGCCACTTCGGAAAACAGTTTTCTTATAACGTGAACTATGCACCTACCGCACGAGCCAGCATCCCACCGTTCGATATCTACCCACAATAGATGAGAACGCATGCCCACACCAGCCCATGTGCTTGAATGTTTGCAGCAGCTTTGTTTTAATAAACCCCACACTGCAAACAACCCTAGTGCCCATCAGTTTGTGCCTGGATGAGCCAAGTGCGATATATCCATACAACAGAGTCCCACTTGGCCATAGAAATAAGTTACTGATGTGCACATCCGCACTGATGAATGTCACCCGTCTTAGACGATGAGAGAAAGCCAGACACAAAGACCACATGCTCTATGAGCCCATTTGTATACATTTCAGAAACGACAGGACAGAATGATAGAAAGCAGCTCGGCGGCTGCCAGGCCTGGGGTGGGGAAGGGAGGAGATTGGCTGGAAAGAGCACGAGGGATCTCAGGATAACGGCTCTGTCCTATATGGCGATGGGGTGGTTACATCATGTCAAACCACACCAAGCTGTACAACTTTAAGTGGGTGAGTGTTGTGGCTCGTCAATTATTCTTCGTTACGGCGCTTCTAAACACCCAGTGAGAATGCAGCGAGGAGGGGCCCCTTAGTGACTGACTTCCAGTGCAACCTCCTGTGAGCCACAGGCTGAGCAGCGAGGGGATCTTTTAACTTGTCAATCAGATTACATGGCTCTTTATTTTAACCCGCTAACGAGGTCTCTTTCCTCTTTGAATGAAATCCAGGGGATTATGGAGGGTTACCAGTCCCTCCGCCCGGCTCCTTGACCCCAGCACTGCAGGACCTGGAGCAATGGTACAAATGGAGGCTCACACACATGGGTAAGTGCAGAAGCTGCAGAGAGAGCCAATGAGCTGCTAACAGGACAAGTTCTATCCTCCCGCCTTGACAGTGTGCTTCATGACGACCTGGAAGGCCAGGTTCAAGTGCACAATTCTTGGCGTCCTTAGAGTTCTGTGCCAGAAGGTGACGGTGCGGAGAGGCAGACCCTGAGCACAGCCTACCTCCCCCCCACCTTGCCATTCACCCCAGCTCCACCTGAAGCAGAGAGGATACCTGCTAGGCCCCTGGAGACATTTGTGTTTGCAACCCCCTGGGGGCTGAAACAGTACTGCGCACGGACTCATGGAAATTGGATTCTTAACATGCATCTCCTTGTTTTCCCCAAAATTGTTATTCTGTGTGCATGTGTATGTATTTATGAGTGCACACATGTGCATGCATGTATGTGTGCACATGTGTATGCCTGTGCACATATGCATTTGACCGCATGTGCATGCATGTATGTGCTGTCTGTGTATATGCATGTGCATATGTGTGTGCGCACATGCATGCATGTTTACATGAGTACTTCAACGAGAGCATGAGCTCATTGAGAGGAGCAGTTATGCTATACTCATCTCTGTATCCTTTATACCTGTGCAGAGTGCATACTAAATGAACGCTTGTGGAATGAATCAATGAATGAGTGCGGGCCAAAGGCGCACGCAAATGAGGACAATCGAAGGAAGATTTATCGCCTGCAAGATTGATCAAGGTGTGGGTGGAGACAGGACAGCATGAATCCCAAGGGCAGCTGCGAGGGCCCAGAGTGGGATAAAGCCTGCTGCTGTCAGGTGAACAGTGGCTTTCTGTAGAATAGTGGTTCTCAACCTTCTGGCCCTTTAAATACAGTTCCTCATGTTGTGACCCAACCATAAAATTATTTTCGTTGCTACTTCATAACTGTAATGTTGCTACTGTTATGAATCGTAATGTAAATATCTGATATGCAGGATGGTCTTAGGCGACCCCTGTGAAAGGGTCGTTCGACCCCCAAAGGGGTCGCGACCCACAGGTTGAGAACCACGGTTCTAAGGGCTTTGCAAATGCTAACTCATCTACTTCTGCAATTTCACAGTGGACGGGAGGTTAGACAGTAAACTCAGTGCATCTTGGCCGTTATCATATTTCTAATCAATGGAGAGGTGATTCCGGATCTTGCTCGGATTCTGTCTGATCAGAGCTGACCGATGGGGCCATCTGGAGAGGGCAGTGCGATCCAGCGGGCAGCGCGCTGCCAGGCTAGCTCACAATTTGACCCTTGGACTAGTCCTTCTATTGCGGCTATGACGTTCTTCCTCTAGGTGGCGCCGCAGAGTGGAAACGAGGGCAGTGCGATCCAGCGGGCAGCGCGCTGCCAGGCTGGCTCACAATTTGACCCTTGGACTAGACCTTCTATTGGCTATGACGTTCTTCCTCTAGGTGGCGCTGCAGAGTGGAAACCGGGCTGCTGAGTTGTTGCGCCCCCTGGTGGTCGTTTCCCGTCAACATGCTGATTAAGTGCAGAGCTGTTTCCACAAGTCAAGTGCATTTAGAGTGGATGGCAAATATGGAGGGGAAATTAGAATTGAAGGTGATAAGTTTTAAGACAAAGAGGAACAAATTGTGTGGGAGGAGACAGACCAATACAAGACCAGCCATACCAAGGAAATGAGCATCGGTAATAATAACATTAACATCTATAACTTACTGACCGCCTTCTGTGTGTCAGGCATTGTACTAAGCATTTGACATTCATTGTCTTATTCCACACACCTCCAGAAGGTATGCATCACAAGAACAATGACTTTCATCTGGAGCCAGGCACATAGTAGGTGTCTGGCACGTAGTAGGTGCTCAATATATTTTGAACACATGAATAATGCAGTAATCCTATGAAGCAAGCAAGGAGACTGATGGTCAGAGAAGATACATGAGCCAGGGCACCCAGGTTCCCCACCGGCTCTGCCCTGTTCTGGGACCTCGGAGAGAAGGGCAGGGCCCTCTGCCCTCAGTGAGCTTGTTGTCTAGCAGGCCCCCGCCACCCCTGCCTGTTTTCAAATGCTGCTCCAGGAGAAGGGGTGCTGCCAGAGCTGGCTATTTAAGGCTCAGGGAGGCTGTCCAGTGAGGCTCCCCTCATAAATTATGAAGGGAGACACATGTGGGTCAGGATTGGGGAATTCAGTGTGCAGGGATCTTCCAGAATCTTACTAGTAGT
>NW_005371131.1:1639194-1651607 GCF_000412655.1 Myotis brandtii | reverse complement strand
TCAGGAGAGCTGCTGATTCAGCAGCCACATCTGCTGAGTCCCCATAATGAGCTCCCCAGCCCGCAGAAAACGTTCCCCTTCCCCCAAGCCCTGACTGTCCTGGGCCACCGGTCACCACGCTCCATTTCTCGCAGCTGGGGCTCTAGGCCTGACCACTGGCTACTGGAGGGGGGTTTCTCTAACCCGAGCGCTGGCTTCATCTTGCGTCCCAGCACCCAGCGCGCATGCTGTGACTTTTATGTCCAGCCCTCATTCAGGCTCCGGGAGTCCCCCAGGTCTGGGCTGAGCGCGTGGAACCGTATCCGTATCCCGGAGTCATGGCTGTGAATGGACATTGGTAAACTTTCATGAAGTGGCCACTTCCTTCTCTGAAAGGCCCTGGTGTTTGTTTTTGAGCCCTTGAGCCTTTTTTCAGCATTCCATCCCCTCCTCACTGTCAGAATGTCACTTGACTGTCACTTGCTTCCCATGGCCCTTAGCAGTTTTCTGCTTCCTAACCCGCTGCTTAAAATCTTTGCTTAAAATCTCTGAGTTGCTAGCTTTGGTGAGCTCTCAAAGCAACTAGCAGGAGGGTGGGCCCCGGATGCTTCTCCAAAAACAAAAGGTATATATACACCGGCTTGAGGGCCTGGGCTGGGGCTGCCCATTCAGTGACTGTTTGTTTACTCACAGGCTGGGAGGCTGGAGGTGATGTTCTGAGACGGAGAGGTCACTTCAGGCATTTCCTGCTGCTCAAGGGAAGGTGTGAAGAGTCGGTCTCCTCCTCCCGGGTGGGGGTGGGGGTGGGGGAGACACGGGAACCGCAGCAGCAGCAGGATGGGAGCCCACTGCTGACTGAGTGTCTGGCCTCAAATTACACCGTCTCAGAGCCCAGGCATAAAATTAGCTGCGGTGTTCTGTGTATGAGGAGCCAGAGAAATACCCAATTCAGCAGAACCACGGAGGGGACAGAGGGGAGGGAGAGAAGGGGTCCAGTGTGGCTGAGTCAGGGCCATGGGAGGCTTCCTGGGGTCAAGGCGAAGGCAAGACTTAGAGAAGCCTGGGAAGATGAACTTGAGGGCGTGCCCTACCCAGCACACACACGCACACACACACACGCACACATGCACACACACAGTGACACTGTAAACAAGAATAAGAAACTCGACGTGTCCGTGCACTTTTCATGCATTTTCCTCATGAATTGTCACTACAGCCCCATTTGGTAAGCCTGTTTCACAGATGAGTAAACATGGGATCGGAAGGACTTATGAGCTTGTCCAAGTGATAAGGGCAGAAATAGAATACTGGGACCAGCCATAATTGCAAGAAATATTCATCATGAGCTCTTAACTCTGATTGTTTTGTTCTGATTAAAGGAGGCACATTCTAAGCTGGCTGGGAGTTGCATGTGGGACCTGGGAGCTCACCTGGACATGCAGCCCATCCTCTCCATCCGGGAGCTGCCTATTATCATGGAGAGATTAACAGCCGTGTCACAGAAACCAGAATCGCCAGCCCTTTGAGACCCCCAGCCTTTGCATGCACGCAGGCCTTTGCAAATCTCAGCCTGCGTTAGCTGTGAACTGCCCATTTGGCAGACCCTTTTGTCTACTTTCCCGAGTAATCTTTGTCCTTCTGCCCAATGTAAGCAGCTGGCTTATGGGGAGAGTCAGAGCACATGTTGTGGATGGCCTGCTGCTCTCCCATCCTGCCGGCAGCATTGGAACAAACGCTCATGTGATTCCACCCTGTCTTGCTGAGCTGGCTCCAGTAGTGCCAGGCAGCCCGGACCCCTTGGTTGTGTGGTTACACCAGTTCACGTGGCATAAACGTACTCATGTTTATGCTCACTGTGCACCCACTGAGACTTGAGCATCTGAATGTCCTCTCACACTCACAGCCACCACTGGACACACACCCACACTTGCCCACACAGTTGTGTGTCTTCATTTGTATGTTACTGTGGACAAAAAGGGGCCCCATACTGACCCCAACAAGCTCAGGGCAGGCCTACATGGTGGGACCTACAAACTCAGAGCGTGGAAGTAACCACATAGCATGGTCCGAACAAACCAATTCCTAACTAAAAGGGGGCCCTGGCCGGGAGTCACACCCTAGGCCAGCCGTGGGCAAACTACGGCCCACAGGCCGGATCCGGCCCGTTTGATATATTAGTTCACACAAACACTCCATCCATGCTTTTGTTCCGGCCCTCCGGTCCAGTTTAAGAACCCATTGTGGCCCTCGAGTCAAAAAGTTTGCCCACCCCTGCCCTAGGCCCATAGTAGCTTCCCTCACAAAGGTCCATCTTGACCTTAAGTGAGCCTGTCTGCTGTCTTTTCGCATCTAAGATCACATAACTTTGTTTTTTATATATTTTTATTGATTTCAGAGAGGAAGGGAGAGGGAAAGAGAGATAGAAACATCAATGATGAGAGAGAATCATTGATCAGCTGCCTCCTGCACGCCCCCTACTGGGGATCAAGCCCGCAACCCAGGCATGTGCCCTTGACTGGATTTGAACCCGGGACCCTTCAGTCCGCAGGCTGACGCTCTATCCACTGAGCCAAACCAGCTAGGGCAGGATAACAGACCTTTGAAATGTCAGAGTAATCTCCTTTTCCACTCCTCAGAACACAGGCCACAGGACCCCTCATTGTTATTTTGTTCCCCAAATACCATCTCTGTGTGCTGTTAATGTTAATTATTAGCTGTCTTGTACCTGCCACTGTAAAAGAGGTATATGTCTCTCCATTTTACTTTTTATCCAATGCCAGTGATTTCCCCCTTTGCTTCCTCCCACTTCCCCAATCTATCACCCATGGATTTCACGTAACCCCTTACGCCTTCCCCTGTTATCCTAATGGATAAAATAAGCTGCAAAACTGCCATGGGCATTTTCTCAGTCTTTTGAGATGTTGCTTCCTAGAGATTGTCAGCAGTTCGGCTCAAATAAACTATAAAAGTTCCCTACAGGTTTGGATGTTCCCTACGTCGACATTTACGTACAACAATACATGTTCACAACTATACACATAGGATAATACACACAACCACATGCCAGGCTGGATCACACTTGCTTGCAAAATGTGGTGTCGCTTCCTGTCATCCTGACCCCACTTCGAACTAGCGCCTCCGTGTCCCTGGCCATGGGAGGTGCTTACACCTCTGGGTACTTACCTGCTGCATCTGCCACGCTCAACCCTGCCTGTTACTGCTCCTTGGGTTGCCTCCTCCTCCACACTGGCAGCCTGAGACAACAGTGACTGAGCTGGAGTCGTTGTCTGTTTTATTTCTAGCTCTTCAGGAGTGAACTCTTTATTTCGCACGTTGAGTCTACAAGCTGGGCTCACCGCGTAGGTGTTCTCCGCGTGGTGGGTAACTCGGGGTTGCGTGCCTGCACAGGCTCGTGGACTCCAGGCTATGTTGATGTCTCTCTCAGCTTTGGAGCTCTACACCGAGCGGAGAGCTCAGATCCGGGGCTCACACAAGTGCATGTTTCAGGCTCGACACTCTGACCTGGTGTCTCTAATCCTTAATCCACCCATGGCTGGGAGAGAGCACCTCAATTCCTGCAGCGACCCAGGCTGATGGTGGGGAGATTCTGTCCCTCTAATCGGTTCTGACACCCGGCTTCCTACTGGGAGCTCAGCTGAGCTTCCTACCAATGCCAGGACCATCGCCTGGACCCAGACTCAGATTAGCATTGAAATCTCGACCCCAAGAGCTTTGGCTTTCCCATGGGGTGTGGGGCAGCAGCCTCTCACTGGTATAGTTTCCTCCTCTCTTAGAGCCTGAATTAAATATATATATTTTTTTCTTTTGAGCTGGATACTATATGTTTAAAATACTTAAAAATATATTATGCCACATATTTTATGGCTGGAGGAGGATGGGAAATGTCACCTGTGTTTACCCTGCCATCTTGACTTTTCTCTGTATTCCACGTGCCCTGCTCAGTACATAGTTGGCTGAGCATCTCTCTCCCTTCTTCTCCCATCTGGTCCTCTCCTCTGTCTCTGCCCAGCTCTGCCCTTACCTCCCAAGGCGTCCATAAGGACCTGGCTCCAGAGCCCTGGGCCCTGGCCGGCCCGGGGAGGAGAGGGACTGCTCTTCGTTCGGGCCTGCAGGGCTGGGCCCAGAGCACACTTCCTCCCGGGCACTCTGCTCTGCCCTGACTCTATTTGGGGCAGCAGGTCCCTTGGGGTGCCTGGGTGGAGCAGAGACGAGGTGCAGACAAAGGCTTGAGGCTGCCAGCTGCTCTCCATTCTTGGAGCCAGACAGTCCTCGGGTCTGAGGGTGGCGCCTGTCCTCAGGCCCTTTGTCCGGGAAATGACAAAGGGCCCGCAGAGGGAGACCCCGGCTCCAGGCTCCACCCGCTGGCGTTGACCCCGGACACCCCTGTCCCGGTCCTGGGGTCCGAAGGCAGCACGAGTCAGAAGGGCCCCTTCTGTGATCCATGGGCGCCCAGGCAGGTCTGCGTCCTCGCCGGCGTACTCTCGCGGTCCTGCTGCGCATCTGCCATGCGGCCTGAGTGTGAGCGGGTGTGACAGGCTGGGGCCGCGGGTGTGGCCGTGGCCTTCTCGGCGAGCTCCCTTCCGAACGTCGGTGGAGCGCTTGCCCTGTGCGGACACTGGGCGAGCCGGCGGGCAGTCATTAAACATATAAGCGTGCACACAAATACGAAACGACAGCGGGTTCCAGCTGCTCTGAAGTGGAAGGACCGGGATCTGGGAGAGAACGTCACAGGGAGGCTCTTCATTCAGGGTGAGGGGTGGGGAAGGCCTCGCTAAAGAGGCGACTTCCAAATCCAAACCGAGCCTTAAAGGAGCAGGGAAGGGCGTTCCAGCAGCGGAACAGCATGCACAACGGCCCTGAGGGGCAGGCATCTTGGAGCCTTCTCGAAAGGGAATGGAGGCCGGTGTGGGAAGGAGACGGCTGGGAGAGGGGCCAGCGAAGCCAGCGGGACCTTCAGCACTGCAGAGGGAGCAGGGCTGGGAGTGTGGACTCCTAGTGCAGGGCGAGCAGCTGAAGGGTCCCAGCAGAGAAGGGTGTGATCGGGTGTGCGTCAGGGGCTCACTCTGGGTGGCAGCCCTGCAGAGTATGGGCCGTGCCAGGCCTGCGTAGGCCCGAGGCTCTAGGGATGAGGAACTATAGCCCGGAGCTCCAGGGGCAGAGGAAGACAGAAACATAAACTAACCTCCACAGTCTAGTATGACAGAGGGGCCCGTGAGCACTAACTCTGTTGGGGAAACCGGGGGGGCTTCCTGAAGGAGATGGCATTTGAGGGGAGCTTGAGGGATGGCGGGCGTGGTAGAGGCCAGCACTCCAGGCCCAGGGAATCACTTGGGTGCGTGGGTTTGTTTTGATGAGGCCAAGGAGGAGGAGTGACTCCCCAAGGTCACAAGGGCCCGTGGTGGCTAAGCCAGCACCGAGACCCTGTCTCTGACGGAGTGGGGCTCTCTGATGCCCACCTGAGGCCTGGCAGCAAGAACTGGCCTCGAGGAAGTTCCCAAAGGCCCCAAATCAGTGGCCTCCTGGAAACCGGGCATCTGGGGGTGTGCGTTTCCCCAAATCAGCGCAGCTGGGAGGTGGGGAAGAGGAAGCATGGGCCACTGGCCAGACCCAGAGCCTGAAGGAGGGGCCTGTGCTAGCCCTGAGAGACGCGGGGGTGGGGCCTCCCCACGGGCGGCTCCCTGGGACTCCTGGGACCACAGCCCAGATGCAGGGTGGCTGGAGGGAAGTGAAAGGCGAACTCAGTCTGGGCCTGGCTGGGCGAGACCCTCCGTCTCCCACTCTCCTGGACCCCTGACGGCCATGGCCGTGGCCCAGCAGCTGCGGGCTGAGAGGTGAGTGCAGGGTGCTGCCCTCGCTGGGCCTCCTCACTGTTCCCAGCAGGCCCGGGGTCAGAGGTCGGCTTCCTGCAGCCCCTTAATAATAACAAAAGCTGAGAGGCGGAGTTGAGTCAGAACCTAAATACTCAGAAATGTAGAGTCTTGGAACTATTTTAAGGAAACTGGGCTGCGGTTTCACCTCCCTCAAGCACAGATGAAGACTTGAGGCTCAGAGATGAGCAGTGACTTCCCCAGAGTCACACGGGAGTGGGTGGCAGGGTCCGGATGGGGACTCAGGTGATCTGTCTCCCAGGCTGGGCTCACTGCTCCACACTGTGGTCAGGAATGGCTTTTCATGTTTTATTCAAACAGAACACAGAATCTGGCTTGTTCTCCCTCTTTATCCAGGGCTTGGCTCAAATGTCACCTCCTCCCAGAAGCCTTCCCTGACTGCCGCGTCACTGTTCTTTGACCCCTTGCCCTGCTTTCTTTTTCTGTACCGTCTTCATATTACTGCAATGCTATTCGAACTCATTTGTTTTCTTGACCACTGGCTCCCCCTTTAGAAGCGAGTTTGACGAGGGTGCGGTATTTGTCTCTTTTGGTCACTGCTGTATCCCTAGAAAGTAGAACAATGCTGGCAGGAGCTATGCTGAATGAATGAATGAATGAATGAATGAGTGGACCTTTGAGTTGGAAAATGTTCTCAGGTCCTTCTGGTCCAGTCCTGTCATTGTACAGATGAGAAAACCGAGGCTCAAGGGGGATAGAGAACTTACTTGGGGCACAGGGAGTCAGTGGCAAGGCCTGGGCTTGGAGCACAGCCTCGCCAGCGCTTGGGTTCACCTGTAGCAGCATTTTCTGAATGTTCCCAGCCTGTGATCCAAACTGTGGGGGATCTGAGGACCCTGGGCTTGGCTCCTGCCCTCCTGGAACAGCAGGTGACATCAGAAAAAGAGCCTGCAGACTCTGAGGAGGTGACTCCGAGGGTCGCTGGAAATGCGCCCGGATGGTGTGGGCTGCAGTGGGCAGCAAAGGGCCGTGGGGGCATCAGGCCGGAAATGGAACCTGGGGGGGCGGTCTCCGGGTTTGGATGGTGGGAGGAAGGCTTGTCTGCTGTGTGCCGAGGGCGGGGCGGGAGAAGCCGGTGTTTACAGGGCAATCAACAACGGCCTTGGTGAGCCACAGAGCTGGTCTGGGCGCTGGGGTGAGGTCACCCCCCAAACCCCAGCCCCTCTTCCCCACAAGTTCTCCTTGGAGACTGGGCCTGACACGCACACTCGAGCCTTCAGGAAACAGCTGCTGTTGGAGCCAGTGGCACTTCCCATTCCTCAGGGTACGTGGGTCAGAGACATGGCTCCCTGGCCCTGTTCAGCTGCCCGTGGCCCTCGGAGAGGATGGTGCCACCCCAGCCCCGGAGCCACTGGCTTCCCTGCCCCGAGGCCTTGTTTGAGAGTGGGACCCGCGGGCGTTCTGCTTGAGGGCAAGGCAGAGGGTCCAATGGGCGGGCGACAGGGTCCCCCAGCGGGACTCTCTAAGACCCGAGCTGCCCGAAGATGGAAAGGGCTAAGCGAGGGCAGTGAGTTTAGTTCCAACAAACGTGTTTTGAGCACCTACTGTGTGCAGGAACCACAAAACTTAAACTAACTGCCGCCCAAGGGTCTTTCCAACCTTCGGCCTCACCTGTCCAGGCTCCCGAGTGGACTTTGCATGAACAGCACGCGTGTGTATGAGCCCTGAGCATCCTGGGCCGAGCGGGCTCTCACTTGACTTCAGTTCTGAGGGGTCCTAACTGAGGTCTCCAGGGGAATGGTTATTTTAGGGGCACATCCGGTTGGGGTTGCTGCACCCCCGCCCCCCACCCTGGCAGCTTCCTGGCTCTGCTCAGCAGGCAGTCAGACCATCCCCACCCCGCCCACCGGAGGACTTGCTCAAGCACAGACACAGATAGTGGCCCTTGTTGAACACCTACTGTGTGCCCAGTGCAGTTCTGAGCGCTAGGGCTGCAGAGTGGGCAAGGTCCCTGCTCTCATAGGGGTTCTCTAGTGGGGCCTCCTGACCCTCCTGTGATGTATGTGCACTTATGACCCCCATTTTACAGAGGGGGGAGGAGCCAGAGCACAGAGAGGAGTCCGAGGGTACTGGGGGTTCGGGTCTCCCCTTCTGTCTGTGCTCTCCTGCCCTGGGTATGCACACATGGGCTGATGCCCTCCCGTCATGGCGTCTCCTTCACCCCCACCACCCGGGGCAAGACACACGGGCCCTTCGGGAGTGGGCCCTGCCGTCCTCTCTCATTGCTTCTCCCGCCAGCTCTGTGCTCAGATGCACTCAGAAGACCCCCCTCCCCCCACTGCGGATCCTTGAACTTGCCCGCTCACAGGGCTAGGGCCTTTGGCACTCAGAGTTCCCCTGCCTGCCACCCTGTGGCCAGTTTCTCTTTCTTTTCTGCTGGCCAAGGAGGCTTCCGGGAAGAATTCCTCCTTAGCCCCCCTCAGGCCCATGGGCCCTCATCCTTGCACCGCGCCCTTCTTTTCTCCTGATGGGCGGGCCCCCCTCCTAGAAGCGGCTGCTTGCCCGCAGCACACTGACTCTCTGAGGGACGGACTAACGGCCAGGCTCCTGCTGCACCTCTGCCCATGGGATTCTGTCATTGTGAGACCCAGGCAGGCAGAGGCCGGTCCATGTGCTCAGAACCCTCCGAGCTGCGGGGGGCGCCTCCAGGGGTTGGCTCCTATTATTACTTCAGATGGGGAGCCTGAGGCTGGGCAGGGCTGGGATTGATCTGAGTTCATCTTCAAACCAGGGACAGCCCTGCCTCTTGGGCAAGCTTGTCAGCCTCTCTGTGCCTCAGTTCCCTTGTCTGTAGCAAGGGGACCCCGTCTTAGAAGAGCGCCTGGAGGGGGCTCAGGAAATAGTCAGCCGTGGTTACGCTTGCCCAACCTGCCCAATTCCCTGCTCGCGGCCGTTTTCACCCCTCCGGTTCCTTCCTGCCCAACCCGGCCACTGCGATGAAATACCCACGAGAGGCACAGCCTCAGGGGAGCGTGCGGAGGAGGAAGTTTCTCCCAAGGGTGTCACCACAGGGCATGTGTGGAAAGTGAGTGGGGAGGCTGCCAGTGGCCACAAGTGACTCTGGGAGTGGAGGGGCTTTCCTCTGCCCGCCCACTGCCCCCCTGAGACACCCCCCCACTCCGTCCCATGGCAGCCTCCTGCGTCCCGTCCTGAGGTAGCCTGAGATGCCAAGCAGCCCAGTCACCTGGGAACCAGCAGCGGCTGGGCCTGGGTGTGCAGACTTTGAAATCATTTCTCCTGAAGTCCTGGTCAGCTCTGAGGCTTCGGAGGTGCAGCCCCTGCCCCGGCTCCTCCCCTGTTTCCCAATTGCTACCACAGCAGAGTCACAATTGCTTCTAGTTTCCTCATCTGTCCACGCCTCCGCTGGCTGGCTGCTCCCCCTCCCCCTGTTCCTCTCAGCTCCTCCCCCTGCGCACTGCTCTTCGGTGAGGGTCTTTGCCACAGTCACCGAGGTCCTCACCTCTCCCTCTGCAGCTGAGATGCCCCCAGCCCAGCTCCAGAGCCACACACCAGCTCTTGCTGGACCCTGAGCTGGGTGCCCAAGAGGCCTCTCAAATGAGCATGCCCGAAACGGAGTCCATCAACACTGCTCCCCTCCCACCATCCTGGTCAGGATATGGGTGACATGTGGGTGTCACTGTTGACACTGCTGTTTCTTTCATCTCCACATCCAAACAATCCCCAAGCCCTGCTGGTCATAACTCAGGAATGACGGGCAAATGGGTGGTGTGTCTACTGGAAATGCAGAAGGCTGCAGGGAACAGAGGAACCGGATAGCAGGTTAAAACACAAGGGGGGGGGGGTGTTACTTATTTATTTCTTTAATAACAAGAAGCACAGAGGTTCGCAGCTGGTTCTGCGGCTCAGTGACTCCAGGACCAGCATCTCAGAGATCCCGTTGGCATCCCTCATGTTTTTGCCTCATGGATGCAATGTAGCTGCTGCAGGTCCAGATGTCACACCTGCCTTCAAGGCAGGCCGGAGGGAGAAAAGGAGGAGACCATGCCGGCCTTGCCCCTCTCTCTGGGTCAGGAAAGCAAACAGTCTCCAACAGGCCCCTGCCACAGAGTCCCTCTGAGGTCTCATTGGCCAAAACTTGTCCCAGGGCTGCTCCTAGCTGCAAGAGAGTCTGGGAGACAGCAATGGGATCTGTACGTTTGGCTCAGCCCAATCATGACCTGTCACCTTGGAGCTGGGCACATCGCCATCTTGAACAACACTGGAACCTGGTCAGTAGTGAGGAACAAGGGACACAACAGATGAAACCGTGTCTGTCGGCCAAGAGTGGTATCTCCTGTTTCTGTCCTTTCCTCCTGTCCCCGCTGTCGCATCACCTCCCGGTCAGGGCACTTCAGAGCCTCCCAGTGGTGCCCTGTCCCTTCCAGCCTCCGATCTCCTGTCTCCTCCACACGGCTGCCTGAGTCGGCCTCCCAAAGCCAGATCATACTGTTTTCACTCCCTTCCGAAGCCGTGCTGGCTCCCTATCGCCTGTGGAACTCCCTCAGCTCAGCACTGGAGCCCCTCCTCGGCCTGGCCTCAGCTGCCTGCTCAGCCCTGCTGACATCGGGCTCCAGCCACAGTTGACCTGGGCCCAATCCTCAGGCCTCAGAACCTTAGCATATGCTGTTCCCTCTGCCTGGTGGATTCCAGGTCTGTGTAGACCCAGCTCAAATGTCCCCTCCTCTGTGACATTTCCCCAACCTGGGCATAACAAGCCCTTCTCTCTCTGGGGCATGTGCTCCTCTGCTCACCGCTGTGACCCGGGGCCGAGAACAGGATCGGATACGGGAGGTGCTTGATGGGCTGGTCCTGGGTAGGTCAGGCAGCCGCAAAGTGATTTGTTAGATTTTAACTCGGCCGTGGGTACATGTCCCATCTCCAGAGGCCCTCACCCCCGAGGTCTGGTCTGCGTGGTGGCTCGGCCGGAAGGGGGTGTCGTGGGGCCTGGCCCGGGAGGGGGTGTCATGGTGGCCTGGCCCGGGAAGGGGTGTCATGGTGGCTCAGCCAGGAGGGGGTGCCATTGGGCCTGGCCCAGGAGGGGGTGTCGTGGGGCCTGGCTGGGAGGGGTGCCGTGGGGCCTGGCTGGGAGGGGGTGTCATGGGGCCTGGCTGGGAGGGGTGCCGTGGGGCCTGGCTGGGAGGGGGTGTCATGGGGCCTGGCTGGGAGGGGTGCCGTGGGGCCTGGCTGGGAGGGGGTGTCATGGGGCCTGGCTGGGAGGGGTGCCGTGGGGCCTGGCTGGGAGGGGGTGTCATGGGGCCTGGCTGGGAGGGGTGCCGTGGGGCCTGGCTGGGAGGGGGTGCCGTGGTAGCCCGGCCTGGAATGCGTGCTGAGCGAGGAGTGCGGACTCACCGGGCTCGCTTTGCCCGCTGCCTCACACCCAGTGGCCCCTGAACAGATCGGGCCGCTGACAGGCTCCTTTTCCTCCTCAGCGACTTCGAGCAGCTTCCCGACGACGTGGCCATCTCAGCCAACATCGCTGACATCGAGGAGAAGAGGGGCTTCACCAGCCACTTTGTAAGAGAGACCCCTGGACCCTCACCCTCTGACCTCTGCCCTCTGCCCTCTGAACCTTAACTCTCCCGTCTCTTACTTTCCACCCAGTGGTCCTTCTGCAGGGCGGTTCTGCCCTCAGGGGGCGTGTGGCAGTCGGTACCCTCAGGCATTTTTATTGTTACCACGTGGGGTGGGGGCGCTACTGGCACCCAGGGGGTGGAGGCCGGGGATCCTGCCCCACACGCCGCCGTGCACAGGACGGCCCACGACCCAGAATCATTTGGCCCAAATGTCCTCCTGAGGTCGAGAAACCCTGCTCTAACCCTGGGAGTCCGGAGCCGCCCCCTCCCCTGCCCCTGGCCTCCAAGGTCCTACCCCCTGGCCTCTGTCCTAGGTTTTCGTCATCGAGGTGAAGACGAAAGGGGGATCCAAGTACCTCATCTACCGCCGCTACCGCCAGTTCCACACCTTGCAGAGCAAGCTGGAGGAGCGGTACGGGCCCGAGAGCAAGACCAGCCCCCTCACCTGCAACCTGCCCGCCCTCCCAGGTAGGCCGGCCGCTCCCAGGCCTGCTGCGGGCAGAGCTGGCCCCTGGCCGAGGACAAAGCCATGTCCACCTGCCCCCTCCCAGCTCTGCGGACACTGCTCGGTGTCCTGTGCTGGCCCACGTGGAAGCAGACACTGATCCACGCCCTCCCCTGGCAGCACGGCTGCCCTCTGGCTCCAGCCTCAGAGCCCTTGACTTCTATGCACTGAGGACCTTCACGCTTCAGTCCCCACCAGCGGCCATGCCATGGTGTGGAATGCATGAGTCAGGCTTTATGTGTCTCCCTTGTTAAGCACACAGACTCATCTTGCAGCCCTCGCTCTGGCCCCTCCATGAGAACTGCCTCCTGCCTGCGCAGTCCTGGCTCCCCCGGGGCCCATGGCTCCCCCTCCTTCGCTGCTCTGCTGAGAGGCTGTGGGCAGCACGGCTCTGCTTCTGGACAGCCCCTCCCCCCTCGCCCCTCGCCCCCTGCCCTTCCTCCCCAC
>NW_005371131.1:1633830-1639048 GCF_000412655.1 Myotis brandtii | reverse complement strand
GGCCTTCCCCCCCACCTCGCGCCTAACTTGCACCTTGGACGGGCCCAAACCTCTGACTTCTCAGTTCCTGCCCCGTCGAGCCCTGCAAGAGAAATCCCCACCCACGTGGTCCTGGGGACCCTGCACGCCCTACAGGCCACACACAGCGTCTCTCCCCCAAAGACAGAGCCCTTCGGGCCCTTTCCTTCTTCCCTCTCCCCCCACCCCTACTGGCTCCTGCTTCCTCTCTGTCTACAAATGCCCGTGGTTCCTCCCCACCAGCTCCAGGAGGGGCTGCAGCCAACCCCAGGGACTCGGGCTTCTCTTTCCTCCTTGGGAGATGGACTTGCTTGCTCCTGCCTCTTCCCCGCTCTGGGCTGCAGAGGAAGGCGGGGTCCCTCCTGCTCCCGGAGGGTCTCCCCAGGCAGCCTGTCCGCGTGTGCCCTGTGCCCTCACCTTCTTTACGTCTGGACTCCACCAAGCTCCCACCCAGGCTCACCTCTTCCATCCCTACACAAACAGGAGCCGTGACTGAGCGTTCTTGCAACAGCCTCCTTGATCCCAAACCCCTCAAGGATCTCTTCTTCCTTTTTTTTAAAAATATATTTTATTGATTTTTCACAGAGCGGAAGGGAGAGGGACAGAGAGTCAGAAACATCGATGAGAGAGAAACGATCAGCTGCTGCCTCCTGCACACTCCCCACCGGGGATGCGTCCTCAACCAAGGCACATGCCCTTGGCTGGAATCGAACCCGGGACCCCTGAGTCCGCAGGCCAACGCTCTATCCACTGAGCCAAACCGGTCAGGGCTCTTCCTTTTACAATAAGTCCTCGCTCGCTGCCTCCCCTTCCCATGGTCCACCCGCTGCTCAGCCCACTGCCTCAGCCTCAGCTCTTGCTGCTCCATTGAGTTCCCCTCGGATGCTGGCTGCGGCCGGTTCACTCTGACTTCGGTGGGCACAGACGCCTCTCAGGCCTCGTCTTTATGGTCTTGCCTCCTCTTCCAGGAAGCTCTCTCCAAACTTCCGTGGCCCCAGCATCTTCCAGTTCCTTCCTGCCTCACTGCTGCTCCTGCAAGGTCTCCTTTAGACCCAGGGCTCCCTTCTGGGCGGGGCCCCCCTGAGAGGAGGCCCTACGGCCCCACGGGCAGCTCCTGGAGGGGACGTTTGTGTCCCTCTCCCCCCAGACACTTGGTCTCACCTTTGAAGGATTCATTCATCTGCTCAGCAAATATGTGCTGATTTGGGGAACATTCTAGACGGGTGGTCCTTAATCTTGGCGGCATATTGGAAGTCACTTGAGATTTAAAATTCCTAATGCCCGGGCCCCTGCCCCAGGGATTCTGACCCAATGGCTCTGGGGTGAGTCCAGCACAGTGAGGTTTCTGACGGGCGGCTGGATGTGCACCAGAGATGAGGGCCCCTCTCCTAGGTGATGGGGACACGGCCGTGAGCGTGTGTGTGTGTGTGTGTGTGTGTGTGTGTGTGTGTGTGTGGTGGGGGCAGCCAGGTAACACATACACAATTAACACAAGCCAAGTACCAGCCAGTGATCCCGTGACTCGGAGAACGCGCGTTGGACGGTGGGGTGGTACAGAGCGGCCACTTCCGCGCCTGGAAAGATGAGGGGAGGGACCTCGGCCCGTGGGGAGGAGCCCAGAGACCAGGTGCTTGGGCTGGGCCCCCAGGACCCACCGCTCTTCGTCTCTCCTCAGCCAAAGTCTTCATGGGTGTGAAGCAGGAGATCGCCGAGATGCGGATACCAGCCCTGAACGCTTACATGAAGGTAACGGCGGGGCCACGCACCCTGGCACCTGGGAGGGGTGGGTGGGGCCCAGGTGCCATCTCTGAGCGCGGCTTTGGGAGCAGGGGCTGGTTCTCTGGCTCTGATGAGCCACATCTCCGATCCTTAAAGGCCTGGCCCTCAGGGCTCCAGGGGGTGGGGATGGGGCCGGAGCAAGGGAGACGGTACAAGGAGCCACACTTTGAACTGACAAATACAGTGTCTGTGCCGGGCGTTCTGATACCAAGGTGACTGGGGCCCGCTGCCTGCCTCCGAGGTGCTCACTGCCCAGTGGAACATGGGCAGGTGGGTCATGAAGTCACCAAGATGCTTGGCCTACATCCCGGGGCACGAAGGGCCAGGGCCCCAGCTCCCTCACACGGCATCTTTGTGCAAACGGGAGGAAGGCCCCCTTGCCAGGGCCCACGCTGCTGTTAGTGTCATTCAGGGGCCTTGGCTGGGTGCCCTTGTTTATTCCCCAACCTGTACATTGTCGGCATCCCTGGGCGGTGGGCAGGCAGGGGAAGGGGCCTCTTAAAGGCAGAGACCAGGCTGGTGTGGGAAGGCCTGTCATGGAATGGAGCTAGGCAAGAAAGGAACCATGTTCCTCGTGTGGTAGTGAGCACGCTGTCACTAGAGGCATACAAGTCATGCGGGATGGCAGCTGCAGGAAACTGGAGAAGGAAGCGTCCACATAGCCCAGAGGCACGCTCACCCTCCTCCCCGCTCTCACGGCTGAAGAGCACTGAGCTAGGGTTGCTTTAGTCTTTGCTCGGACGTCGACTGTCTCAGAGATTTGGGGTGAGTTGCCCATCCTCGCTGGGCCCTGGGTTTCCCGCTTATGAAATGCGGCAGTGCCTCCAGGTCTCCTAGGGGTGGCGTGGGGATCCGTTGAGAAAAGGACACGAAGGTGCTTGGGAAACTGAGGCCATGACTCCCCGTGGAGTGAGGGTAGGAGGACTGTGGAGGTGGGAGGAGGGGTAGATGGCCCACCTGCCCTCTCTGGTGGCTAGGGAACCAGCAGTGGAGGCATCTCCCCTCCAGGGGGCGCTGTGGCAGCTGCTCCTCCCCGGTGGCTGGAAGGCCCACCCTCCGTTCAAAGACCTGGGAGAGGAGAGTGTGCTCTGAGGGAGGGGAAGAGGCTGCAGAGCTGGGAGTCTGCATCCCACACCTGGTCTCTGCAGCCAGCCGCCTAGAGGACCCCCTCCCTGCCTCTCGGTGTCCAGTTTGATTCCTCGAAGCCCAGAGCTCAGTCAGTGCGGGAAGCTCTGCCGGGGTGACCCCATCCTGTGCTTGCACACTTGCGGAGATGGGAAGCTCACTACCACTCTCCCCTGACCCAGGCTGCTCGTCCCACTGTTGGACAGCTCTTAGGAGAGCCTGGGTCCCTCCCCCCACTGGTCTCCTGATGGAGAATGTGGGTCACGTGATGGTGACAACGGCCTGGAACTATGTGAGCACTTTGACTAGCGACAGGGGGCTCTTGGTATGCATTCGGCAGGAATGGGCTTACAGTGGGGCCTTGACTTACGAGAGTCCCGACTAACGAATTTTTCGAGATACGAGCCGTCTCTCGGCCAATTTTTTGCTTTGAGTTGCGAGCTAAAATTCGGGTTACGAGCCAGCTTCAGATACCCCACTGCTAGTTGGCACAGCGAACGTCACAGTGAATGCCACAACATCAGCCTAGCATCACATGTCTCACTCGTTCACTTTTTGATTTGACATATGAGTAATTTGAGTTACGAGCTCCGTCACAGAATGAATTAAACTCGTAAGTCAAGGCCCCACTGTATTTGCTTCCCTCAGTGAGTTGTGCATTAGATACTATTAACCTTATTTTAAAACAAGGGAGGGAGGCACAGAGAGGTAGTCACTCACTCAGTGTCACAGAGCAGGGAGGTAGGAGGGATGGGATTTGAACTCACATCTCTGAGACTTAGTTGTGCTCTTACCCACTGTGCTGTGTCGTAATGAAAGTAACAGCAACATTGGTGAGATCTCACTTGGACGGGTCGCTTGCTAGATGCCGGATGGGGTTCTGTGGGGTAATCCTTTTATTTGATCCTTACCCAATCCCAGGAGGGAGATGCTGGAATCACCCCCATGTTACTAATGAGCATATGGAGGCCCAGAGTCACCCCGCTGGTGAGAGGCCGAGCCGGGATTAGATCCTGGGTGCAGCCTGGCTCAGTGTCTGTGCGCTCAGACCCAACTCTGGGCTGCCCCCCAGCCCTCCTCTGGGACATCTGTGTCTTCCTCAGGCTCTGTGCTCCCAGTTCCTCAGGGATGGGGTTCCTGACCCCCCCCACCCCCCTCCTCCCGCTGCCTCCATGAGGTTCTCTGAGGAGGTCTGGGTTCTGCGCATCTGTGGGGGTTCAGCACCCAGAGCTAAGCACAGAGCTCCTGGGGGCCTGTGTGTTGTGTGGCTGAGGGGGACCGTGCCAGGTCCTGGGTCCTCACGCCTCATGGTCTGCATCATGGTGGTGCTCCCAGCCTCAGATCGAGTGAGAGTCCTGACCCCACCACTTCCTAGCTCTGCCAACTGAGCCAGGCACCGTCCCTCTCCGCACCTCAGTTTCCCCAATTGTGATATGCGATAAAGTATAGGAAGTGTTTTTTAGGCCATAATATCACCAACTGTTGTTATTTTGGATCATTTGGGGGATTGCTCCCCACCCCCATTTGTCTCATTTTGAGCTAAGGGATGGGCGTTGGTGGCAGATGGCCCTGAGTGCCCCCCCCACTTGGGCACTTGCTGGGCTGTGTGGCCTCAGGCAGGTCCCTGCACCCTTCTGGCCCTAACTCCCGCGTGACGGTAAGACGGAGTGAGGTCACACGGTGGGGCTCTCAGCGCAGAGCCTGGGCAGCCACTGCCGTGTCCTGTGACCTGGCATCACCTGCACTGTCCTGCCTGGAGGTCTTTTCCAAACAAACTCTTCTTTGTGAAATGTCACCTGAGCCCATTGAAATGGTTAACATCTCCCTCTTTTCTGTTACCAGGCAGAGAAGAGGGGGTGCAGTGTGGGTGGAGGGATGGAGCCATGGGGCTGGGGTGCGCACGCCTTGCTGATGACCACCCTCCCGTCTCGCCCGACCTCTCGCCCAAACACAGAGCCTCCTCAGCCTGCCCATCTGGGTGCTGATGGACGAGGACGTCCGCATCTTCTTCTATCAGTCGCCCTACGACTCGGAGCAGGTGCCCCAGGCGCTCCGCAGGCTCCGCCCACGCACCCGGAAGGTGTAAGTGACATCCCACACTCCCAGAGCCAGAGCCCAGGGCCATTTCCTCCTAAACAGGGGCTCTGCCCCCCTCTTTTCCCTGGAGGCAGGGAAGAAACCTAGACCAGTTCTGTCCTGCAGAAAATAATCATTGAAGATCAGCCACGGAAACAGGCTGGGTTTCCCATGGCGAGGCTGCTGCTGCTGAGGATGCCAGGGGAGGCACTTCTGAGTG
>NW_005371131.1:1630983-1633796 GCF_000412655.1 Myotis brandtii | reverse complement strand
CTGCCCCGGCTCCTCCCTCCTGCCTCCAGCCAGTACCTGGGAGTGTCCTCAGTGCCCAGCTACCTCCCCAGACGGGCACAGGCTGAATCCCATCCCTGGGCCCTGGAGCAGGGCATGTCCCCTCCCCACGCCCGTGTCCTCAGTGAAGCATCCTATGTAATAAAAGGCTAATATGCAAATCAACCAAACGGTGGAACGACCCGTTGCTATGATGCGCACTGACCACCAGGGGGCAGGTGTTCAGTGCAGGAGCTGCCCCCTGGTGGTCAATGCACTCCCACAGGGGGAGCACCACTCAGCCAGAAGCTGGACTCACACTGGCAAGAGCAGTGGCGGTGGTGGGAGCCTCTCCTGCCTCCATGGCAGCGCTAAGGATGTCTGAGGGCTCCCAGACTGCAAGAGGGTGCAGGCTGGGATGAGGGACCACCCTCCCCAAGTGCACAAATTTCATGCACTGGGCCTCTAGTTAGAATAATAACGTAACTGTAGAGGTTGGGGAGTAGAAAAAAGGCAAATGTGAGATGTCTGGCAAGTTAGGGCTCTAAGGGGCTGTGTTCCCACTCTCACCCCCACCTCCTTTCTCAGCCTCTGCTTCCTGGTCCACAAAGGGGTCCAATCTCTCCTCCAGGGGCAGCAAGAAGGGAGAGGGGGGTGAGTGATGGCCCGCAGGAGCCATTGTACCTGCCCGCCCCGGCTCCTCCCTCCTGCCTCCAGCCAGTACCTGGGAGTGTCCTCAGTGCCCAGCTACCTCCCCAGACGGGCACAGGCTGAATCCCATCCCTGGGCCCTGGAGCAGGGCATGTCCCCTCCCCACGCCCGTGTCCTCAGTGAAGCATCCTATGTAATAAAAGGCTAATATGCAAATCAACCAAACGGTGGAACGACCCGTTGCTATGATGCGCACTGACCACCAGGGGGCAGGTGTTCAGTGCAGGAGCTGCCCCCTGGTGGTCAATGCACTCCCACAGGGGGAGCACCACTCAGCCAGAAGCTGGACTCACACTGGCAAGAGCAGTGGCGGTGGTGGGAGCCTCTCCTGCCTCCATGGCAGCGCTAAGGATGTCTGAGGGCTCCCAGACTGCAAGAGGGCGCAGGCTGGGCTGAGGGACCACCCTCCCCAAGTGCACGAATTTCTTGCACTGGGCCTCTAGTTAGAATAACTGTAGAGGTTGGGGAGTAGAAGAAAGGCAAACGTGAGATGTCTGGCAAGTTAGGGCTCTAAGGGGCTGTGTTCCCACTCTCACCCCCACCTCCTTTCTCAGCCTCTGCTTCCTGGTCCACAAAGGGGTCCAATCTCTCCTCCAGGGGCAGCAAGAAGGGAGAGGGGGGTGAGTGATGGCCCGCAGGAGCCATTGTACCTGCCTCTGGCACAGAAGCAGAGAGCTGGGCCCAGAGAACGGGGAGGGCTGACCGCCCCTCTTCTCTCTCCGCAGCAAGAGCGAGTCCCCGCAAGGCACCGGCTCAGACCGCTTGGCAGCTCCGCGAGCAGAGGTACCTGCGGGCCTGCCCCCCACTTCGCCTCTGGGCAGCTCCACCCTCAGCGGGAGCCCCTCCTGCTGGGTGTTGGCTTGTGTCTAGGGTGGGGCTGGGTCCTGCCGGGAGGAAAGGCCCAGCCTCCGCCTTGGTCACTGGTCACCGAGGCCCCCAGCTCAGCTGTGAGGAGGGGAGGCGATGAGCACACAGAGGCAGAATAGAGAGTGTCCAGCCACTCACTCAGCAAGCTTTCCCGGGCCCCCCCGGGCCAGCCCTGCTGGGGACTAACGCCATAGAGATGACAAGGCCCTGTCCTCCAGGAGCGCATGACTCCCTGAGGACACACACATAATCACGTGCGTCTCAGAGCCAGTGCGGTCAGTGCCTGTGGGTTCTGGGGGCGCTGGAGCCCACACAGGCCTGGGGGGCAGGGAAGGTGCTGGATCCAGGGAGACTGGCTCCTTCCCTCCTGTGCTCACCACACCTGTGGAAGGAGCACCCACTCTGGAGTCCGGGAGACCTGGGTTCTAATGCCGGCTGCTCCGGTAGCTGGTAGAGTGGCCTTGAACAAGTCACTCATGCTCCGAGCCTCAGCTTCCTCGCCTGTTAAATGGGACACCACAGCACACAGAGGCAGAATAGAGAGTGTCCAGCCACTCATTCAGCAAGCTTTCCTGGCCCCCCCTGGGCCAGCCCTGCTGGGGACTAATGCCGCAGAGATGACAAGGCCCTGTCCTCCAGGAACACATGACTCCCTGAGGACACACACATAATCACGTGCGTCTCAGAGCCAGTGCGGTCAGTGCCTGTGGGTTCTGGGGGCGCTGGAGCCCACACAGGCCTGGGGGGCAGGGAAGGTGCTGGATCCAGGGAGACTGGCTCTTCCCTCCCCACCACACCTGTGGAAGGAGCACCCACTCTGGAGTCCGGGAGACCTGGGTTCTAATGCCGGCTGCTCCGGTAGCTGGTAGAGTGGCCTTGAACAAGTCACTCATGCTCCGAGCCTCAGCTTCCTCGCCTGTTAAATGGGACACCACGCAAGCACTTTAGTAGGAACTCCGTGCCCGTTTCCTTCCTCCCGCCTTCCTCCACTCTTCTCCCCAGGCCCTGTTTGACTTCACGGGGAACAGCAAGCTGGAGCTGAGTTTCAAAGCTGGAGATGTGATCTTCCTTCTCAGTCGCATCAACAAAGACTGGCTGGAGGTGAGGGTGGAGGCGAGGGTGGAGGCGAGGGTGGAGGTGAGGGTGGAGGCGAGGGTGGAGGTGAGGGTGGAGGTGAGGGTGGAGGTGAGGATGGAGGTGAGGGTGGAGGTGAGAGTGGAGGTGAGGGTGGAGGTGAG
>NW_005371131.1:1620411-1622351 GCF_000412655.1 Myotis brandtii | reverse complement strand
ACCAGTTGCTATGATGCGCACTGACCACCAGGGGGCAGGTGTTCAGTGCAGGAGCTGCCCCCTGGTGGTCAATGCACTCCCACAGGGGGAGCACCACTCAGCCAGAAGCTGGACTCACACTGGCAAGAGCAGTGGCGGTGGTGGGAGCCTCTCCTGCCTCCATGGCAGCGCTAAGGATGTCTGAGGGCTCCCAGACTGCAAGAGGGCGCAGGCTGGGCTGAGGGACCACCCTCCCCAAGTGCACGAATTTCTTGCACTGGGCCTCTAGTTAGAATAACTGTAGAGGTTGGGGAGTAGAAGAAAGGCAAACGTGAGATGTCTGGCAAGTTAGGGCTCTAAGGGGCTGTGTTCCCACTCTCACCCCCACCTCCTTTCTCAGCCTCTGCTTCCTGGTCCACAAAGGGGTCCAATCTCTCCTCCAGGGGCAGCAAGAAGGGAGAGGGGGGTGAGTGATGGCCCGCAGGAGCCATTGTACCTGCCTCTGGCACAGAAGCAGAGAGCTGGGCCCAGAGAACCGGGAGGGCTGACGCCCCTCTTCTCTCTCCGCAGCAAGAGCGAGTCCCCACAAGGCGCCGGCTTAGACCGCTTGGCAGCTCCGCGAGCAGAGGTACCTGCGGGCCTGCCCCCCCACTTCGCCTCTGGGCAGCTCCACCCTCAGCGGGAGCCCCTCCTGCTGGGTGTTGGCTTGTGTCTAGGGTGGGGCTGGGTCCTGCCGGGAGGAAAGGCCCAGCCTCCGCCTTGGTCACTGGTCACCGAGGCCCCCAGCTCAGCTGTGAGGAGGGGAGGCGATGAGCACACAGAGGCAGAATAGAGAGTGTCCAGCCACTCATTCAGCAAGCTTTCCTGGCCCCCCCTGGGCCAGCCCTGCTGGGGACTAATGCCGCAGAGATGACAAGGCCCTGTCCTCCAGGAACACATGACTCCCTGAGGACACACACATAATCACGTGCGTCTCAGAGCCAGTGCGGTCAGTGCCTGTGGGTTCTGGGGGCGCTGGAGCCCACACAGGCCTGGGGGGCAGGGAAGGTGCTGGATCCAGGGAGACTGGCTCCTTCCCTCCCGTGCTCACCACACCTGTGGAAGGAGTACCCACTCTGGAGTCCGGGAGACCTGGGTTCTAATCCCGGCTGCTCCGGTAGCTAGTGGAGTGGCCTCGAACAAGTCACTCATGCTCTGAGCCTCAGCTTCCTCGCCTGTTAAATGGGACACCAAGCAAGCACTTTAGTAGGAACTCCGTGCCCGTTTCCTTCCTCCCGCCTTCCTCCACTCTTCTCCCCAGGCCCTGTTTGACTTCACGGGGAACAGCAAGCTGGAGCTGAGTTTCAAAGCTGGAGATGTGATCTTCCTTCTCAGTCGCATCAACAAAGACTGGCTGGAGGTGAGGGTGGAGGCGAGGGTGGAGGCGAGGGTGGAGGTGAGGGTGGAGGTGAGGGTGGAGGTGAGGGTGGAGGCGAGGGTGGAGGCGAGGTTAGAAGTGAGGATGGAGGTGAGGGTGGAGGTGAGGATGGAGGTGAGAGTGGAGGTAAGATTGCTTTGGGTCTAGTGAGAGGATCAGAGAATGATAGGAGGTCAAGGAAGTCCCCAGGGAAGATGCAGTTTAAGGATGGACCTGGGCAGGGGGGAATCTAGCCCCTGGGGAGACAGATGACTGTGGGGCCTACACCTGCCTTTAGTTCTGCCTGCCCCCAAGAAACGGTTGCTTGAGGCCACTCCGTTAACCTACAGGGTTTAATTTCTTGGTCTGTCGCAGGGCTTCTCAGCCACAGCGGTATTGACGGTGGTATTGACATTGGGCCGGTTAGTACTTTGTTGCGGAGCCGGCCTGTGTACTATAGGATCTTTAGCAACATCCTTGGTTTCTATCCACTGGATGCCGGTCGCAATGCTCCAGTTGCAACAATCAAATATGTCTCCAGACATTTGCCCCCGGGGGACAACCC
>NW_005371131.1:1618154-1620369 GCF_000412655.1 Myotis brandtii | reverse complement strand
GACGCACTGGTCTGTAACCTGGGGAACATGACTGTTGCTTCCGGTGGCAAGAAAAGATAGCAGTGGAGGCCGAGCGCTCTGGAGCCGCCTGCCTGGTGTCACGTCCTTGCCCTGTTTTAAGTGGCTTTGTGACCTTGGGAAACTTGCTCAACCCCGTGGCTTCCTTTTCTGTGAGCTGGAGCAATGCTGGCAGTTTCTTCACAGGTTCCTGGAAATGTTCAACGAGGCGTAGCTGTTCGGGGCTTGGTCCATAGAGAGCCTGCGTGTGCGGCGTCCGCCGGGGCCAGGGCTGCTGAGAGAGTTAAAGACACTCTGGAGTCAGGGCCTGTCCTGGTCATAGCTTTGTCCCCGCACGCAGCGAACGCAAGTGCGGCCCCTACAAGGGCTCACAGTGACTCTCAGTGGAGGTGGGAGATCACCAGGTGGGAGGCGCTGGCCCAGTGGCAGCCTTTTATGTTAGGTCCTGTTCTTTTTTTTTTTTTTTTCTGTTTCTTTAACATGTTTTTAGTGATTTCAGAGAGAAGGGGAGGAGAGAGAGATAGAAACATCAATGATGAGAGAGAATCATTGATCGGCTGCCTCTTGCACACTTCCTCCGGGGATCGAGCCCGAAACCCTGGCATATGCCCTGACCAGGAATCGAACCGTGACCTCCTGGTTCCTAGGATGACGCTCAACCACTGAGCCACACCAGCCGGGCCGGTCCTGTTATTCTTAAATAAGATTCCTTTGTCTCAGGGCTCCTGGGCGGTGGTGTCTGAAGGCTGATGTGGGACAGGCCCCGAGGGGAGCACGGAGGGCAGGGGAGGGGCCCCGGCATTCCGGCTGCAGAGGAGCAGAACCATCGTCTTGGCAGTTTTGATTTTACCCCCCACCCCTGTCCACACCCCGCCCCTCCCCCATCCTGGAATTCTGAGTTAGACGGTCCTCAGCTCTGACAGCTGCCCGAGGGGTACGGCTGGGCCACGCTCTGGAAACAGGGCATGTGTGTGGCCTTCCTGTTTTCGGGAGAGTTCTTTGCATCAGTGCTGGCTAACTTCTGGCCTCGTGTGGAGGGGAGACTCGGGGAGAAGTGAGGAGATTACGTGGAGCTTCCGCTTCTCCGCCTGTAAAATGGACATCAACCATGTCTCCCCCGGGGTTGTGAGGGCCAGGAGGACACATGTGCAAAGCACAGGCAGTGGCTGGGTCTTGGGGACGCTTAGGCGGGAGCCAGGGCTGGAGAGGGAGACGCTGGCTGTTGCGTCTCACGTGGGTGTTCGGTGGGATCTGTGGGATGAATGAATGAATGAATGAATGAATGCGTGGGAGCCACCCCTCCTTCTCCCTCCCTGTTCTGTCTTCCACCTTAACACCTGACTCTACACGAAGTTCACTATTTACCTGCACGTGTCACTTTCCATTATAGTGGGGGTTCCGTGAGGGAAGGCCAGGACTGTCGTCCACTCTGAGTGCCGGAGTCTCAGCCATGTAGCTGGTGCTCAGGGAATCTGTGAATGAATGAGTGAGTGAATGGATGAATGGATGAAAGATGATAGCAGACTTTCAGGTAAATCCAGAACTCGACCTATTCTCAAAGGAAACCCTTCTTAGATGTACAGCTCGGTGACCTCGGTCACCTCTCCTCCCTCTCCAGAAGGGAACCCAAACTGCGTCCCCTTTGCTGGTCATGACGAAGGAGCTGGGGACCCCGAGGCGTGGCCCTGCTGCCCTTCTTCACGCAGACAAGGCGGCCTTTTTCTTCCTCCTCAGGGCACTGTCCGGGGAGCCACAGGCATCTTCCCACGGTCCTTTGTGAAGATCCTCAAGGACTTCCCTGAGGAAGACGACCCCACCAACTGGCTGCGCTGCTATTACTATGAGGACACCATCAGCACCATCAAGTGCGTGGCCTGGGGGAGGGCCCGGTCCACACTCCTTGCCCGTCCCCACTCCCACCTCCCCATCACATACTGGAGTGTGAGACCCACATCAGACACTATGCTGCCCCCACCCCCTTGCACACACTTCAAGCCTGCAGTGGCCCTGACTGTCCTCAGGATAAGCCATAGCAGGATGTCAGGCCCATCGTGGCCTGGCCAGCCTCACCCCCAGGTCCCCGTCTGTCTGGGCCCAGTGCCTCTCACCGATGCCGGTTGCCCCCTCAGGGACATCGCGGTGGAGGAAGACATCAGTAGCACTCCGCTCTTCAGGGACCTGCTGAAGCTCATGAGGT
>NW_005371131.1:1594385-1618102 GCF_000412655.1 Myotis brandtii | reverse complement strand
GTGAGGAATGGGTCACACACCCTGGAGGAGGGATCAGAAGGGGAAACACAATGCCTTCGGTGCTATCTGCATCTATTTTGCCTTCTTGTTTTAAGCACAGCCCAGCCCTGCAGGTTGGGTGTCAGCTCCCCGTGTCAGAGATGCGTGGGGGGCTGCAGAAAGGCAAAGGGGCTTGATGAGGTCACACAGTTTGTGAGTGTGACTTTGCAGCTGGAGCTAAAGTCTCTTTCGGTGAAAACCTCGAACTTGGATCCTGCACCATCAGGGAACTACCGCCTCCCAAGATCCAGATCAGTTGGGGCAGTTACTTTACAGAATGGAAAACGCCTTGTTACCTTCCTGGCTATAAAAGTCGTACCTGTTCATTATTTAAAAAAAAAAGTCAAAAATCACAGAAAGGTATCAGCTAGTAAAATCACCTCATATTTTCACTCCTCTCATTATTTGATGTACACTCAGAGTTCTTCAGCACACACCCCATCCTGCCCCCACATAAAGAATTGGCTACACAGTATTAATTACTGTGGCCACCCCCTTCTTTTAAGGCAGTGGTTCTCAACCTTCCTAATGCCGCGACCCTTTAATACAGTTCCTCATGTTGTGGTGACCCCCAATTTCATTGTTACAAATTGAACATAATTAAAGCATAGTGATTAATCACAAAAACAACATGTAATTATATATGTGTTTTCCAATGGTCTTAGGCGACCCCTGTGAAAGGGTCGTTTGACCCCCAAAGGGGTCGCGACCCACAGGTTGAGAACCGCTGTTTTCAGGCCTCTTAAGTTATCCTCCACCTTTTAACCACCAGACATAATGTTGTGATCGCATCTTTGGTGACTTGCCTGATAATTTCCTTAGGATGATTTTCCAGGAGTGGAATTTGGGGATCAAGGTGTTTGCCAGTCAGTTAGGCTTTTGACCCATCGATCAAATTACCCGCAGCAGGTTAGGTTGCTTTTTACTTGGACCAGTCAGTCAGAGTGCCCACCCCCCTGTACCCATCAGATCGTCCCAGTCCTCAGCCGCTTCACACGGGTGCCTCTTGGGCTTTATTCTGCGCTACTATGTACCTGCCAACCCCACTCCTCTTCCGCATGACAGGTCTTGGGTGTTCAACACATTTATACACAAGACATTTCAGGCTGTGCCACTAATTTAATGGGAAAGTCTCCTCCCTCCCCCGTGGGCCTCACTTTCTCTATCTGTACAGTGGGAGGTTGGACCACTCAGGCGATAAGGCCTGTGTCAAGCTCCGACTTCTTCTGATTTTCAGGACCAGGCCCTAAAATTCCCGCGGCCTCACTCTCAGCCCCCATGCTTAGGCCTAAGGCTGCTGGCCCTGTCATTCACCCTGATCTTTCCCGCCCAGGCAGGAGTTCCAGAGGGAGGACATCAGCTTAAATTACCGGGACGCTGACGGGGACCTGGTTCGGCTGCTCTCAGATGAGGATGTGCGGCTCATGGTGAAGCAGGCCCAAGCGCTCCCCTCCCAGAAGCGCCTCTTTCCCTGGAAGCTGCACATCACCCAGGAGGATGACTACAAGGTCTACAACACAGTCCCCTGAGCTGATGGTGTCCCCGGGCAGTGAGGGACACCTGACGAAACTTCCCTTTAAGAAAAATTAAACAGACCTTGCCACGTCTGCTCACACAAATCCAGTGGTTTGGCTTCTAACATGTTGCTTGGCCAGATTCATGGACAGCTCCAACTGCTGCAGAACAAGTAGGCCCTAGATAAGACACACTCTTCAAAGAACTATGAGCCTTGCAAGAAGTGGTGGGGTTCTCCAATGACCCCCCCCCAATCTCCCCCTGCCCACCATAGTCAGAGCTGGGGCCAGAATCCACTTGGCCCCCATTTCGAGATTGTCCTGAAATGCACAGGCAATGCTGCTGGTAGAATACTGAGTCCTGGGGGAGCCCATGAGGTGGGGAGGCTGGACCAGGGCCTCTTGTGGGAGGTCAAGGCCTTGGGGATGAGGGATGAGGTGATCCTGAGAGAGTGGCATCACGGAGTCCAAGCAGAAGCAGAAAAGAGTCCCCCCTGGAGTAAAGTGTCCCCAGTTTGGGATGACAGGAGTCACTCAAATTGAGATGAAGCAAAAGACTCGTTGTCAAAGATCAACAAATCTCTGTGAATGAAAATGGGCAGTGAGACGGGAGGGTCCTGGGTTCGATTCTGGTCAAGGGCACATGCCTGGGTTGCAGGCTTTATCCCCAGTGGGGGACGTGCAGGAAGCAGCCGACCAATGATTCTCTCTCATCATTGATGTTTCTATCTCTCTCTCCCTCTCCCTTCCTCTCTGAAATATATATATATATATGTAATAGGAAAATAGGTAGTGATAACAAACAATAGCTTTAGGGTCCCAGGGATTATGGATTATTGATCTACATGACTAAAATGTTTAAAGAAATAAAGAATAAAATCATAACAATGAACAAGCTAAAGAGAATGACCAGGCAAATTTATGAAAGAAAGATAGAATATGTATACGTGTATATATATGTATATGTGTGTTGTATATATGTATACATATGTACATATATATGCATATATATAACTATACATATACATATGTATAGTTTTAAGTGTGTGTGTGTAAATCTGTTGAAACAGCAAACTCAGTGAATGAGTTAGATAGTAAATTACACACAGGTGATGAATTGGAAGATAAACCAAAGAAATTACCCAAAATATAACACAGAGAAACAAGTAGTTGGAGAATATGAAAATTAAGAGATACGAACAACAGAATGAGAGTGTTTAAAAATCAAAATCTCAGAATGAGAAAATACAGAGAGCAAAGAAGAAGCAACATTAAATAGATGGCAGATATAATATTTCAAAAGTGATGAAAAACTTAAATCTATGGATACAAGAGGCATGCCTGGGTACGCAGGACAAATAAAAAGTGGTGCAATGCTGGCTACAACGTTTTAAAACAACAAAACACCAAAGTCAAAGAGAAGATATTAAAAACAGTTAGAAAAAGTTGAGATCACTACAAAAATAACAATTAAAATGGTAAGCAGTTTTCTCAACAGCATCCATGGAAGCCAGAGTCAATATTATTATAGTTTCAAATTTTGGAGCCAAAATAACTCTCAATCAAGAACTATATCATCTTTTATTAGTGAGGGTGAAACAAAGATATGTACAGATAGAAACTGAGAACGTGCCACCAAGATACCTGAACTAAAAGTATCTTTAAAGCACATCCTTCAAGAAGAAGGAATGTGGTCCTTGAATAATAGTCTGAGATGTAAGAACAAAGGATAAAGACAGTGGTAAGCATTGCGGTGGATTTGTATTGTGTTGACTTAGCCTGGCTGAACTAGATTTCCAAGAACTTTCTTTCCTGTATGGATCCAGATAGCATGGGTGATCAGAGACATTTTGTAACAGATTTAGAAGGCAATTGTGAAGCAGCAGCCAACTTCTTTTTAGTTCAGATAAGAGATGCTATTTCAGCTCATGCGCATTGTTGCTTATCTGATGGTTCACATTCTAAAACTTCAGAACACAAAAGTCAAAGAGAAGATCTTCAGAGCACTCAGATGAAGTTTACATCACTGCAAAAGAAGAGCCTTATAAGACTAGCAGATTTCTCAGTAAAATCCTGATATCAGTCCCAGCTCTTGTGGTTTCTACTTCTCTTGGGCCAGTTATGTGTTTAGCTTCACAGCAAAGGGCACTAGTTTCTTCTGCAGGTCACCTCCACTGGAGCCTTGCGGGTGGTGAGAAACTGACATGGTTTGTACCTAAGTCCATGCTGAGTTCTAGCTCAGACCTGCAGGTTCCAGTTGTCTTTGCTTCTCTCACTTCATGTGCATCTTCTATTTTTTTGACTGCCTGCCTGGCAGACCCACCACAGATGCAACAGTATTCTAAGGTGTTTATGCTGTTCATAAGCAGAGTTGGCTATTACACTTTGCCAAATTAAATGTGCATGGTAAAATTCAATAAAAATAATGAAAAGAATAGAAACATATTTATTTCTTAATATTTAAATAAGAATTGATAAGAAAAAAGAAATCAATTAAAAAGAGTTGAGAGAAGAAAAAAGAAGTAGGATTCCAGATAGCATGGGTGATCAGAGACATTTTGTAACAGATTTAGAAGGCAATTGTGAAGCAGCAGCCAACTTCTTTTTAGTTCAGATAAGAGATGCTATTTCAGCTCATGCGCATTGTTGCTTATCTGATGGTTCACATTCTAAAACTTCAGAACACAAAAGTCAAAGAGAAGATCTTCAGAGCACTCAGATGAAGTTTACATCACTGCAAAAGAAGAGCCTTATAAGACTAGCAGATTTCTCAGTAAAATCCTGATATCAGTCCCAGCTCTTGTGGTTTCTACTTCTCTTGGGCCAGTTATGTGTTTAGCTTCACAGCAAAGGGCACCAGTTTCTTCTGCAGGTCACCTCCACTGGAGCCTTGGGGGTGGTGAGAAACTGACATGGTTACTTACAGTCTGTCCTTGTGGTTCTAGCTCAGACCTGCAGATTCCAGTTGTCTTTGCTTCTCTCTCTTCATGTGCATCTTCTATTTTTTGACTGCCTGCCTGGCAGACCCAACACAGATGCAACAGTATTCTAAGGTGTTTATGCTGTTCATAAGCAGAGTTGGCTATTAGACTTTGCCAAATTAAATGTGCATGGTAAAATTCAATAAAAATAATGAAAAGAATAGAAACATATTTATTTCTTAATATTTAAATAAGAATTGATAAGAAAAAAGAAATCAATTAAAAAGAGTTGAGAGAAGAAAAAAGAAGTAGGATTCAAAAGATTAGTTGGTAAAAGTAAGTACAAATCTAATATTATAATAATAGAAGAATATGCAAATTAGCCAGGACGCTGTAACATCACAACCAATCTACAAGCAGCAGAGAGCTACAGGAGGGCAGGGCAGCGAGCTACAAGTGCACAGATTCGTGCGCAGGGCTACTAGTATATCAATAATTTTGGTAATGTAAACACATGTAGACTCAATGCACCAAATAATGCCAGATTGAATTTAAAAAACACAAGTCCATGTAAGTGTCATACACATGAGAGACATAAACTCTAAAGACATGGAAACACTGAAAGTAAAGGCACAGAAAAAGATATTTCTGCCAACTACTAAGCAAAAGACAGCTTGGTGGGGGTCGGGGAGCCTATGAGACTCCCAGTCTATTTCTGTGTAAACTTGGCATCAAAACTCATTTAGAGGCAGTTCTTGACCCTGAGCTGAATAGTTAGCCTTACCAGCCACACTTGCACACTTTCGTTGTTGTTGCTTTTGGAGAATAATTTTTTACTTTATGTATAACTGAAATAAGACAATGTCAACATCGGAGGTGAAAAAGATTTTGCTGATAATGAGGCTGCTGCAACCTTTTGCGGTGGGGGTTCAGGATCTGAAGGAGGGGCCAACGCACAAATGAAAATGCTATACAAGAAATGTGAATTAAGAAGGCATTGGGGACCAGGGGTGTCTCTTTCATGAAGAGTACACCGAAACTGGGTTCCGTCTGCTTTTAATCACTTGAGTACACATTTGCCCTTTAGCAATGCATACAGGCATATCACAGGTAAAGTTTGGTAAACAGTAAAAGGATTCTCAGGTTAGGGCAGTGGTCGGCAAACTGCGGCCCCTTGAGTGTGGCTCTTCCACAAAATACCACTTGCGGGCACACACGTACAGTGCGATTGAAACTTCATGGCCACACTCAAGGGGCCAAAGAGCCTCATGTGGCTCTCAAGCCTCAGTTTGCTGACCACTGAGTTAGGGAATTGCCTTGAGCCATGGAGCCTACAGCAGGGCAATATTATGCTGATTTTCAGCCCTGCTGAATATCAAAGTCCATTGGCCTTCCAATGGGTCTTTTTGCATTAATATACTAACTACTGTTGGTTTTAGCCTCAGGCAGAGGCTGCTGAAAATTGCATCAGTGGGTTTGCGATGATATTATCTGGTGAAAACTTTGACATGAACAATCAGCTGTGGGAATAACTCTGCTCTGCAGATGGCTGATGAGGCCCACCAATCGGCTCCACCCTGCTGACTGTTCTTGGTGTGCCAAGTGCTGCAGGTACACACAGGATAGGTGTGGAACCACCTGGAACAAGCCAACATTCGCCATCCTTGAAGGGCGTTTGCAATTTACTGTCCATTGTTATGCAAACAAGACAGCCTGAGTAACCCGGGAAATGCTTTCTGACCAGTTCATAGTCGTTTTGTATCACTGGCGCAGACTCACTGCAGGCATTCCCGACTGAAAAATACATACCAGTTATAAGATATTATCATCCCTGGAAAATTGCTATGTACACCTCCTTCCTGAACTTCATGTGAAAAGCAGGATTTCAGCTTTTATTTCTCCCCAGTGGGATATGTGTATTACAGCCTGAGTACACATAACTGAAGAGCAAAGATGAACACTTGTTTCAGACTGTGTGCTTGCTACAATCACAGGGCACAGGATTCCATGACTCCCGAAAAAGTTCAGTCTTCAGAATGTCATTTCCACAGTTGCCAATGTTTGGAATGATGCTGACCAATCAACCTTCTCAAGGGGTTGGCACAGACTCTGTCTACAATGATGGTTGAAAAATGAACCTGCCCATAGGGGCTTTGAAGACTTTTTGGCAACTAATGAAGAGATGATGATGTCAAACTTTATTCTTGCACAAAATGTTTATCAGCCAAAAGGGCAAATAAGTTACAGGAGCTGATAGCAGAAAAACGTTGAACTCTGTGATTCATCGATCATTCATTCTTTGCGTGATGGGGAAGTTGTTGAAGTGGTGTAAGTGCAGATAAGAGCTGACGGGTAATCCTGATCACAGTGGTGTCGTGCACACAGATGAAAATATTCTCATTGATAATATGTGATCTATTTGTGATCAATTAACTAATGGCCTTGAAGAATTTTCAATTACTAGTGAGTAGAAGGTAAATGGCAAATTACCTAGTTAGAAATAGACTTCTTAGGTAGAAATCTAAGCTAATGGGAAGAAACCATTAAAAAAAAAAAAAAGAGTCAATTGCAACATGACTTCTTCATTTATTTGAGAATCCTGTTCCTGACTCATAATCAAACTCCAATAGGAAAATTGTGGCATCCTCAAATCAGTATAATTCAAGGATAGTTTAATAAGGGAGCTACTTACAACGATAGGCTTTGTGCAGGAAAACAACAAAATATAGTTCAATATTCCAGAGATAGGACTGTGGACCTGTTATATTCCTGGGCACATAGGAATGAGAAGAGAAGTGTTTACAAAACCGGAAAACAGAGAGTTGTATAGAGAGGGCCAACTGGAGAGGACTAGTGACCTTTGCTTGGTGGACATAGTTGACCCAAAGTAACCTGCAAGGGGAGAACCAGAGAAATAAATACCCCATCCACCTCCTCCTTCCTCCCTCTGATCTCTGGAGGAGGCTTTCCCCATTACCAGACCTAACTGGAAGTCTGAGGACTCGGCTATTATAATCCATGCAGGTCAGCTTCCTAGGGCAGAGCAGGGTGGAGTAGAGCGTCGACTAGGTAGGAATGGGCAAATGGAGACATCTGGCACCGTCTGCTCATTCTGTCCCTCACCATCATCCTCTCTTGTCCTTCATCCAAATGAAAATCCCATGTTCCCTGGGCAGTGAACATGGGAAGTCTCATTAGCTACAATAACATACAGGACAATATCAATCCATTCTCCAAATTGAAACCTAAATGTTAGCTGTCTCGGGTACTTTTTATGTAAAATAGTGGGAGGGTGATGGTTTAAATAATATACACATGGCTGTTACCGTCCCTGCATCCCCTGCTGGTCACAAATCTGAAATCGGTAGCTCAAGCTCCTTCCTCTCACCACTCACGTCATGTTCCCTTACTCTCTGCCAGGGCGGTGGACAAACAGGGCTCTTTATTTGGTGGGATGAGCCAAGGCTTCATTCTTACGGGCTCTGAGTTACTAGAATTCTTGTCTTAATTGGGTTGCCTCAGTGTTCCATTGACCAGGTCTCGGGGATCAGAAAATACTGAGGCACCCACACAAGTCACTGTAGCTCCAGACATTGCCTTTTTTGTGTAGCAATGACTTACTCTCCCCCTGACGGCCCCCCACCCCAGTCAGTCAGTGACTCCTTCTCTGCCTGCCGGTTCAGTGGCCCAAGGAGCCCCAAATGGCTCTACTTTTTAAAACTGGGACTTTGCTACATCCCACAAGTTTTTATATGTCCCCTTGTCATTCTATCATCAGTGTTTTCTTTAAATTCAATTATAATCACCTTCTTTGAGCTATCAGTTACTTAGAAGTGTTTTTAAATTTCTAAGTTGGTGAGGATTAAAAAAACATTTTTAATTGTAAAATATAACAATACACAAAGTGCAGAAAAAGAAAAATAGCTGGAAATTCACAGGTTAAGCTTCCAATAGCAGAAGTTAAGAAAAGAAATAATAGAATTACCTCAAGGAGAGTAGGAAGGTAAGCACAGAACTCAATGTCAACAACAAATGCAAGAGAAAAAGATGAATAAGGCCCAAAACGGGGTCTTTGGAAAGACTCTGACAAGACTAATGATAAAAAAGAAAGGGGAAAAACAGTATTAGGAATGAAAAGAAGCATGATTCCAGATAAAATAGAAATTTAAACAAAATTAAGAGAAGTCTATCAAAAGCTGAATATTTTAGACAAAGCATATACTTGGTAAAAAAAATTAAGAGAACTAGAGCCTAAATTTTTCTTTAATAGTTAAATAAATGAAGCAGAATTATTGGGTCTCATCAAGCATATAGAGGTTTTGTCAAATTCTACCAAACGTTCAAGGACAGAGCATGCTCATATGACCAAAACAACACAAAAACAAACAAAAACCTTCCAGAATACAAAAGACAAAACACTTCCCTTCCCAACTCTTCCATGCAGCTGGAATAATGTTGGTACTCAAGCAAAGATAGCACAAGTAGTGAAAAGTATGAGCCAATCACATGTATGGATATAGACGAACACTTTAGCCAATTAAGTCCAGGGTAAAAAACAACAACAAAACACATCCAAATGCCTACATTGGGTTTAAACCTGGCATACGAGGGAGGTTTAGCTTTTAAACATCTACAAATATTCACCACCACTTAAGGCATTAAAGAAGAAAAACTATATGGTCATCCCAACAGATGTGGGAAAAGGAAATTGAAACAATTAAAAGTATAGTCATACTTAAATCACACATACATGCCTACACACACACACACACACACACACATACAACTCAGTATACGGGGAATAAAGAGACTTCCTCAAACTGATGAAGACTGTCTTCAAGAAAACCTACAGCAAACATCATTCTTAATAGGAAAATATTAGGATATTAATAGCAGTTCCTTTAAAAAGCAAGAAGGCAAGAATGCCCATTATTGCCCAGCTCTTCAACACTGGAGGTCCTAACAAGGTCAATGGGGCAATAGAAAGAAATTAACGCATAAGGATTGGAAGTGACAGTATATCTGTCAGTGTTCATAGTTGATATAATTACCCACATAGACAACCCAATAGAATGTATGGGCAAATTGTTAGATGTGATAATAGAGTTTAGCTAGTTAACCGAGTTTAACTATGTGACATTAATACTAGAGGTTGATTGCCTTTCCAGCAGTAAACAATTTGAAAAGAATTTTACAACATGAACAAATCTAACTAAAGGTGTACAAGACCTGTATGCATAGAATTATAAATTCAACTGAAAGATTAAAGAAGACAAAAATAAATGGAAAGACACCCCATGTTCATGGGTAGGAAACTAACATATAAAGATATTTGTTTTCCCATTGAACCACAGCTATCTATGGGTTTAATGCAATTAGAAAAACACTCCAATATTGTTTTGGTTTTGTTGGTTTGTTTAGAGTTTCATAAAGTAATTATAAAATTTACTAGAGGCCTGATGCACGAAATTTGTGTAAAGGCCTTGGCCCCCGCCACCGCGGCGGCCACCTCTGCCTCAGCCCCTGCCTGCTGTGATTTTGTCCAGAAAAAAAACGTCTGGAAGGAGGCCCGGTCTAATTAGCATATTAGGCTTTTATTATTATAGATATAGAAAAGGACTCAGAAGAGTCAACATACCCTTGGAGAAGAAAAAAGTAATGGGTACTCTCCCAGCCTGGATGAGGGGATGATTGCTGTTTGCCGCTGGTCACACCCCCTTCAGGGTGGGGGTCCCCACTGGGGTGCCTGGCCAGTCTGGGTGAGGGGCTGAGGGCTGCTTTCAGGCTGGCGGTTGTTGACTGAAGCTCCCAACCGCTCCTTTTTTTTCTCTTTTTTTTATTTTATTCTGGGCCAGCTTTAGCTCTGGCTCTAGCTCTGAGGCTTCGTATCTGGTTTGTTTGCCGTTCTATAATCGAAACAATGTATAACTTCAGCTCTGAGATCCGGGCAGGCTGAAAGCTGGTTTCTAGGGTTTTGTTTAGCTTCTTATTTGCAACATAGTACATAGTTTCTTAGAGTTGCAACTCAGAGGCCGGCAAGTGAGGCGGGGAACGTTGGAGTCTGCAGTCACTGAAGCAAGGAAGCCTCATGTTCGCTTCCAGCTGCCTGGCTGCCGGCCGCCATCTTGGCTGACAGTTAATTTGCATAAGGATATGCTGATTAGCCAATGGGAAGGGTAGTGGTCGTACGCCAATTACCATGTTTCTCTTTTATTAGTGTAGATATAGAAGAGAAAAGGACTCAGAAGAGTCAACATACCCTTGGAGAAGAAAAAAGTAATGGGGCATACTCTCAGGATAGTAAGACGTTATAGAGCTATGGAAGTAGGGTAAAGGGGGTCAAATATATGGTGACAGAAAGAGATTTGACTTTGGGTGGTGGGCACACAGTGCAATATAGAGATGATGTATCGTAGACTTGTACACTTGAAACCTATATAATCTTATTAACCAATGTCACCCCAATACATTTACTTGAAAATAAAACTATTATAAAGTTATTCAAATTAAAATAGGACTCTAAAAACTACACAAAAGTACAACAATGGGAGTGAACGCTGTTATTGGCTCAGGGACTGACAATTTTGCAATAGAGCAGAAGAGAGAACCCAGAAGTACAGTGCATATTTGATATTCGTGGTATTTGACATGTGATAGAGGTAGGTTTACAGATCAGTGGGGGGAAAAGAAGAAGAAAATTTTAAAAAATGGTGTTTGGGCAAATTGCTCCACTGTAGAGAACACAAAACAAATGAGACTAGATCCCCGATTCAAACCATTCCAAAAGGCAATGTTAGATGTCTTAAGCTGGAAGAAGGAAAAGCAATACTTTGAGGAGATACATAGACTACTATCTACCTAATCTTGGGGTAGGGAAGGATTTCTTAAAACAAAACAAAATAAACAAATATTAATAAATGTGACTACATTAAACTTTGGAAGTTCTGTTCATGAAAAGATACAAGGGAAAGATAAGCCAAGAACTAGTAGATATTTGAAAGACATATAACTGACAAAAGACCAGTATCCAGAATATATAAAGAATTCCCACATATCAATAAGAAATACACAGACCATGATATTCAAAATGAGCAAAAGACAGGAGTAAGTATTTCATTGAAGAGGAAAATAATAAATGGCCAATAAACGTATGAAAAGAATAAGAGGATGTAAATTAATTCAATCTCTTTGGAAAACCATTTCCCATCATTTTGTGAAGTTGAACCTTCATGTATTTTAAGACCCAACAATGAACTCCTGAGACATAAGCACGAATATTCACGGCAGCTCTCTTTCACAGGAGCCCTCCACAGTGTAAACAGCCAAAACACTTGTCCAGGGAACAGTCGGTTCATTCACTGACTGTAACACAGTGGTGACACACATGTGAAGACACCCAAGATGTTTAGAAACAGTTTGTTATATTACACATCTGTCACACACACTCTTTTCTATGTCTCCACTGTGACATTAAAGATATAATAGAGATTAAGTTTAAAAGTTGGCTCCCACGGGGGATTCATATTCTCCAGTTTTTCAGAACTTTGCCTTCATTTTGGGGGGAATGACTTGTTTTGATCTGGTCTGTTAGAGCAGTGGTTCTCAACCTTCTGGCCCTTTAAATACAGTTCCTCATGTTGTGACCCAACCATAAAATTATTTTCGTTGCTACTTCATAACTGTCATGTTGCTACTGTTATGAATCCTAATGTAAATATCTGATATGCAGGATGGTCTTAGGTGACCCCTGTGAAAGGGTCGTTCGACCGCCAAAGGGGTCGCGAACCACAGGTTGAGAACCGCTGTGTTAGAGCATTCGCTCGCTCCCTCCCTGCGTTCGGTGACCACACTTACTTTTGGACAGCGACACTGATCAATTCTTTCTCTCCTGGTTCCAGAAGGGGCACAGCAGGAGTGAGGGGTGACCGGTCCCTCCTCTGCCAAGAACGGATGATGCCAGTGGTTCTGAGAGGGAGTGACTTCTACTCTTTGTTGTGCCAAGAATGCACCAGGCGATCAGTGAATGTGACCTCAGTGTGTTTTCTCCACTCTTGGCAGCTGAATGTGATGGAAGTGGGGCTTTCCTGAGAAAAGGGCAGGACGAGGTTGTGGATCGGTGAGCCGGGCCTTGGAAAGGGAGACAGGGGATGGAATCTAGACTGTTGTGGGGAGGTGCTTGGAGCTGTCTTCCCTGGCTGAAAACTTCGGGACTTTCCACCTATGAAATTCTGGTAAATGTTCTATTTCCCCACAAGTAAGTACAACAAGCCCTTAAATAGCTTTGGTTTGGAAGGTCGTCTGCCTTTGGGACCAAGGAGGAATGGGACTAAGGAACGGAAGGGCGGGTATAAGTGGGCATGGGAGGGTGGAGGGAGAGGACCTGGGGGCTGCTGTGAGGAGGGGAAGCAGGGGTGGCCGTCTGGCCCCTGGATGGAAACATGGGTTCTCCAGCGCTTCCTAGCTGGGTAACTTGCGTAAGAGACCCAGTCTCCTCAGGTGTCAAATGGGCTAATGATAACGTCACCTTCCTTTGTTACAGGGTTTTGTGAAAATAAAGATAGCTATCTTGCCCACTTCCTGACACACAACGCTCACCCAGTAAATGCAGGCTCATCTCTGAGCTTCACAAGGGACTGTGGGCATTGGAGCTGGAGACCCTGGCGCAGCAGGGAAGGGAGCGGAGGAGGCTGCTGGAGCCTGGAGGGAATCCCAGACACCTCCTATCCCACCCCCACCCCACCCGATCCTTTCAATAACAGTTCCTTCGAGGAGACGTTGCCTCCCCCGCCCCCTCACGAAGTCATCCAGGAACTGCTGACAGTTCTTACTGTTAGTGGACATTTACAAATGGTCTCTTCCTCCCAGGCCTTACGGGAATTCAGTCGGTTTCCTGTAAGGCAGATGGATGCGTTCACCCATTTGGCATTTCAACTATGCAAACTTGGACCCAAATAATGCCAGGTGGGATGTTTGGTGAGTTTGTGTCTTTTCTGCTTAGAAAGTGGGGCATTTGAATAGCAACATTAGCTCCCGAGACCCTAAAGTCTCTTAACCTCAGAAATCTGGGCAACTGGATCCCTAGAACCCCCATCCTATCTAATAAAAGAGTAATATGCAAATTAACCGTCACTCCGCGACAAAAAGATGGTGGTGCCCATAGCAGCTGGGGCGGGACGCTGGCGGCGTCATCCCAGCAATGTGAGCCCAGCGTCTGCACCCCAGCTGCACGGAGGGAGGAGAGGGACCTCTGGCCAGAGGCCAGGGCGAGGAACTCTGGCATTGTTGCAGGCAGGCCTGAGGGACCACGCCCCCCCCACCCCCATGCACGAATTTCATGCACCGGGCCTCTAGTGAGTTAATAAAAGTCATCAGGGAACCCAATGACTTGGGAAACAGTTAAGACTGGAAATCAGTGTGCATGTGCTTCACCGGTTGGCTATGGTGCTGTGGACAGAAACAGGTTCTGAACTCAACTCTGTCACCAGCTACGTTGGATTAAGGGCCCATTTTGACCTCTTTGAACCCTGATGATGTCATTTGAACTTCATTACCTCTGTAAAGACTTTAAATAAGAGGTTGCATTCTGGGGTACTGGGGGTTAGTACTTTAACACAGGCATTTGGGGGCAGGGGTGCAGTTCAACCTTAACAAGAATGAAAGGAACAGTCAGAGCCGAGGCTAAGAGAGCGAGCTGTCCCTGAGTCCCAGGAGTCCCCACGAGCATGGGGAGGGGTTTGGGACGGTGAGAGATCGGACCAGGGGCCTGTCTGTGAAGTTCTGGGTCACGGGGGAGCCTGTGGAGCATGGACTCTGGCAGTGACCGGGTGGACCAGGGAGTCGACCTGCTGGCCCACCCTCATGGTCTCTTGGGGAAGATGGTAACCAGTTCTGTCTGGCCTGGGGCTGCTGCACAGCTGCCCTCTCTCCCACTCAGTGTCTGTGGGGCATGAAGGCCTCCTCAGGCTGCTCTCTCAGGCAGCATTGAGGGCGGCTGGGGTTCCTCCTCCTCAAAATAAAAGGACAGACGGGCTCCCTTAAGGCCTCAGAACCAGGTTAGCATCTCTGAGCACCATGACCATTTTGTGCGGAGGAAGGTCCATGGAAATTCCAGAACTTTTTTACTTCCCTCAATTAACCACACTGCTTATCCCCTCGAGTTTTGCTTTGTAATAAGTAGGAAAACAACAGACCTGAGGATGTGGGATGGGCTTGTGGCAGCTCCTAGGCGTCCTGCCTTAAGGAGTGTTGAGGAGCAGGAACCCCTGAGGCTGCAGAGGGAGCGGGCCCCTTGAAGAGAAGCAGGGGATGCGAAGAGCGTAAAAGAGAATCCACGGCATCGAAGGCCACCCCATCGGCCAGTCTGAAGGGAAGAAACAGGGGTGGGGGGTCAGGTTCCTGGGCCAGCACCCAGATGGGAGAGGCCCTGACAGCCTTGGACCCCAGAGGGGATGACCCCATGCACTCAGAATCTGCGCAGTGTCCTCAAATGCCTCCTCACCAAAGCCCAATCTCCCCCTGCCCATCACCTGAGGCGGGGCGGGGCGAGAGACCACAGGCGTCCAGCCGTCTCCCCGCTCCCATACTAATCTCCCCTGGACACATGCTTACCACTTCCTCTGCTGTACTCAAGAGACGATCAATTCAAAGGAAGAAATTATGCAACACGCAGAGCGAGACAGTCTAGAGATAGCGATGTGACTGAAAGGCCCGTCTAGAGAGAAGCAGGGTCTCAGGCGGACCTCAGGGAAGGCATGCTTGAAACTAGGAACAGAGCCCGAGCACTCCCTGAGTCCAGGACAGTCCTGACAAGGGGGTGGGGGTGGGGTTTCCAGCATGGGGAGAGGGGCCGTGTGGTCCTTAAGCTCCCTCCCATCTCTGTCAGCTTCTCCCACCAGGGCCCGAGCCCCAGGCTCCTTGTGACCGTGCAAGGAAAGGCTACCTGCTCTCTGAGCACAGCTCTCCACACCCAGGTCTCCTGGCTGCTCCATCGGCAGCTCTGCCCTCAGGACACCTTTGGTCAGAAGCAACTCCGTGCCTTGAGTCCTACTCACAGAATCTGTCCAGGCCGCTCCCCAAGATGCTTCCCATCCGTGATGTCTTCATGTTCTCCTTCCCCAGGGCTCAGCCACTGCCCCCTCACTCCCCAGCTGGAGACTCGGATTCATCCTCAACGCTAGGACTAGCCCTGACCCAAGACAGGAGGGATGCACAGAGTCACAGCTGCTCCTCGGCTCTGAGACTCTCCCAGGTGATCCTCAACTTGATAAAGATTATCTACAAAAACCTATACCAATCCATATTATACCAATGATGAGGGACTTGAAGCCTTCACACTAAGGTTAGGTACGAGGTGAGATCGCCACTGCTTTTCAGGATTGTACTAGACATTCTCGCTGATGCAATAAGATAAGAAAATAAATAAAAGGTATACATATTGGGAAGGAATAAATAAAATTGGTTTTGTTTGCAGATGGCATGATCATCTATGGAGAAAATCTGAAAGAATTGACAAAAAAAATCTCCTGGAGATAATAAGTGATTACAGCAAGGTTGCAAAATACAAGGTTAATATACAAAAGTCAATTCTTTCCTCTATACCAGCAATGAACAAGTAGAATTTCAAATTAAAAAACACAATAACATTTACATTACCCTCCCCAAATGAAATGCTTATATATAAATCTAACAAAATATGTATGAGATTTATATGAGAAAAATCATAAAACTCTGAAGAATAAAATCAAAGAAGGACAAAATAAATGGAGAGATAGTCCATATCCATGGACAGGAAGACTCAGTATTGCCATGATGTCAGTTCTTCCCAATTTTATCTATAGATCCAACACAACCCCAATAAAAGTCCTAGGAAGTTATTTTGTGGGTATCAACAAACTGATGCAAAGTTAACATGGAGAAGCAAAGTTAAGATGGAGCACAGAATATTGAAGGAGAGGAGCGAAGTTGGAGGGCTGATGCTACCCGACTTTGAGTTACTGTAAAGCTACAGCAATTTTTAAAGACAGCGGGATATTGGTGAAAGAATCGAGGACTCGGTCAGCGGACAGAATCCCGGAAATAGATCTCCATAAACACAGTCAACGGAACTTTGACAAGAGAACAAAGGCAATACCATGGAGCAAAGTCAGTCTTTGCAGCAAATGGGGTGGAACAACTGGACATCCACATAAACACACACACACACACACATGAATTTAGACACTTCACAAAAACTAACTCAAAGTAGACCATAGATCTAAATATAAAATGAAAAACTATGCAGTTCCTAGAAGGTAACATAGGAGAAAACACACACACACACATGAATTTAGACACTTCACAAAAATTAACTCAAGGTGGACCATAGATCTAAATATAAAATGAAAAACTATGAAGTTCCTAGAAGGTAACATAGGAGAAAACCTAGATGACTTTAGGAATAGTGATAATTGTTTACATACAATGCTAAAGGCATGGTCCATGAAAGACAAAATGGATAAGCTGGTCTTCATTGAAGTTAAAAAAATTCTGCTCTACAAAAGTCAGTGTCATGAAAGTAAGAAGACAAGCCACTTTAAAGGGCCAGAAGGTTGAGAACCACTGACCTAGATAACTTTAGGTACAGTGATAATTGTTTACATACAACTCCAAAGGCACGATCCATGAAAGACAAAATGGATAAACTGGACTTCATTGAAGTTAAAAACTTCTGCTCTACAAAAGTCAGTATCCTGAAAGTAAGAAGACAAGCCATGGAGTGTGAGAAAATATTTGCAAAAAGACACATCTGATAAAGCATTACTATCCAAAATATTCAAAGAACTCTTAAAACTCAACAATAAGAAAATAATCCAATTTTAAAATGGGCCAAAGACCTTAATAGACACCTCACCAAAAATATACAGATGACAAATAAGCATATGAAAAGATGTTCCACATCATATGCCATCAGGCAAATGCAAATTAAAACAATAATGTGATACTCTTACACACTTATTACAATGGCCAAAATCTGAAACACTGAAAACACCAAAATATAGCAAGGATGTGGAGCAACAGGAACTCTTACACATTGCTGGTTAAAATGCAGAATGGTATGGCCACTTTGGGTACTAACAACTAAACATACTCTAGAGCTCCTTGATATTTACCCAAAGGCGTTGTAAACTTACATTTACACATGAATAGCAGCCTTATTCATAATTGCCAAAACTTAGAAGCAACGAAGATATCATTCAGTTGGTGAATAAAGTGTGGTACATCCAGGCAATGAATATTATTCAGCACTAAAAAGAAAGGAGCTATCAAGCCATGAAAAGACATGAAGGAGCCTTAAGTGTAGATTACCCGCACTTCTTCTAACGCCACTTCTTCAAAATAGACTCGCCCAGGCCGAAAACCGACTGCTGCGCATGGGCCACGAAGTTTTAATCGCACTGTACATGCGCCCCCGCATGTGGTATTTTGTGAAAGAGCCACACTCAAGGGGCCAAAGAGCCGAATGGGGCTCTCGAGCCGCGGTTTGCCGACCACTGGCCCAGGAGAATGGCCAACATCCAGAACACTGATAACACCAGATGCTGGTGAGGATGTTCAGCAACAGGAATGCTCATCCCTTGCTGGTGGGGATGCAGAGTGGTGCAGCCACTCTGGGAGACAGTTTGGTGGTTTCTTCCAAAGGAGCTGAAAGAAAACGTGCATCCACACAAAACCCTGCCCACAGATGTTTCCAGCAGCTCCATTTACAGACGCCAAGATTGGGAGCAACCAAGATGCCCGTCCGTAGGAGAATGGACAAACTGCGGGACATTCAGACAATGGAACATCATTCAGTGCTAAAAAGAAATGAGCTATCGAGCCATGGAAAGAAACGGAGAAACCTTAAATGCATGTGACTACGTGAACAAAGCCAGTCTGAGAGGGCTACCTGCTGTATGATTCCAACTGCATGACATTCTGGAGAAGACAAAACTAGGGAGACAGTAAAAGATCAGTGGGTGCCAGGGTTTGGGGGAGGGATGCAGAGGAGCACAGAGGATTTTTAGGGGAGTGAGCCTGTTCTGTGTGGTGCTCTCATGGTGGATACATGCCATCACACATGTGTCCAAACCAGGGGTCCTCAAACTTTTTAAACAGGCGGCCAGTTCACTGTCCCTCAGACAGTTGGAGGGCCGGACTATAGTTTTTTAAAAAAACTATGAACAAATTCCTATGCACACTGCACATATCTTATTTTGAAGTAAATAAACAAAACGGGAACAAATACAATATTTGTATTTGCATGTGGCCCGCTGGCTATAGTTTGAGGACCCCTGGTCCAAACTATAGGACATACACCACCTGGAGTGAACCCTCATGGAACCTGTGGGCTCTGGGTGATGATGATGTGTCAGTGTGGGTTCCTCAGTTGTAACAAATGTTCCCTCTGGTCGGGGATGCTGGTAGTGAGGGAGGCTGTGCACGTGTGCGGGGACGGGGTGTATGAGAATTCTCTGTGCCTTCCTCTCAATTTTGCTATAAAAATATAAAGTCCTAAAAAGATGTTTAAAGCTGCAGGTGAAGGCCTGCCTTGTTCTGCCCCCCTCCTCCCCGCCCAGCTGGCTTCCCAGCCTGGCCCCTGTCGCTCCTGGGCCCCAGCCCTCAGGTGTGTTGACAGCCTGCCCCTCAGAACAAACCTGCTTTCCCCGTCACTCTAACCAGCCTGGGTGGGGGCACCGCTCTCCTTGGGGACCTGCCTCCTGCCACCAGTAATCGCCTGAGGTCTCTTAGCTCTGAAGTCTCCTAGGAGACCCTGGGACTCAGCCCCACCTCTCAGGCGAGCGGTGTGTGGGGCAGGGATTTTCCTGCGACTCCTCACACCAGAGCTCTTGTTTATCTGTCACATCCTTCTGCACGGGTGGCACGCGGACCGCTCTTCTCTTCCTCATGACTCCAAACCACACAGTTCGGTTCCTGGTATCTCCCTCACCACCTTGGCACACCCGTGAGAACCTCCTGTACGGCTCCCCATTTTCGGCTCAGGACGCCCCTGCCGGTAGGAGACGTGTTTGGGGCACTTTTCTGGCCTTGGGAGACCTAGTGGTCCAAGGCGAGGCCATGAGATGGCCCGATGATGGGGGTGGAATCCTGAGGCCTCAAACCACAAGTTCTCCGACTCCAATATGTCAGAGCAGCTCCCCCACCTGGGAAACCAATTCCTTCCGCAAACCCTGAAAGCACATTTTCCACGGGCAGGGCTCAGCAGCCGGCCCATAGCAGCTGCTCTTGGAGGCATCCTCTACCCCCTCCCAGACCTGCCCCTGTCCTTCCTCCTCCCTCCCAGCCGCACAAAGAAACACCTGGTGGCTACCCCTCCGGGCTCTGTAGGGTTACATGATAATGTCATCACCGGATCCTGTGATTATATCCTTTAAACATGTCTACTCACTCTTCACTCTTCCTACTGTCACCACCAAAGTCCCACCCAGCATCCTCTTCGTTCTGGGGACTGTCCCCTACCCTTTGGACATGTTCCCACCATCCCCTAAGGCCTCCCTGGGGATCAGACATCATAACATGCTCCCGTCTTATCCTGGACTTCTCCTGCCCAGCCTTGAACTTGGGCATTTCTCCAAGGAGCTCACTACGCTCAGACCTTCTCCATGGACAGAGCCAGGAGATGGATGAATGAATGAATGAATGAATGACCACACGTAGGTGCACCTATATTTATTGAAAATCATAACACTCCCAATTCCAATCCAGGCATTATTCCAGCTTCCTCCACAAATCTCAGCGCCTCTCCTCTTGGCTGTGAGGAGCCAGACTCGTGTCCCCAGTGTTGACTTAGTTGCTCACCCACCTGCTCTGACACCCACATCATGGGCTTGAATTGTACACCACCAGCTGCCCTCCCCGCCCCCCCCCCCCAGGGATGTTGAAGTTCTAACCCCCAGCAGGTCAGATGTGACCTTACCTGGAAATAGTATAGAGATACTCAAGTACAAATGAGGGTATTAGGGTAGGCCCTCACCCAATACGACTGGGGCCTTTATAGAAGGGAAAGTAGGACACAGAGACGGGCACAGAGGGTGGAAGATGTGGGGACATGCAGAGAAGTCAGCCCATGATGGAGTGAGGCATCTATAAGCCACGGAACAGCAAGGATTGCCTGCAAGCACCGGAGCTGGAAGAGGCCGGAAGGATTCTCCCCTCCAGCCCTCAGCGAGCGTGGCTGGCTCACAGCTTGATCCTGGACTTCTAGTCTCCAGAACTGTGAGACAGTAAACTGTCGCCTTGAGCCACCCGGTTTTGGTGCTGTCCTAGCAGACTCCCCTGCTCTGCCCTCCCTCCGTGACCTGCAGAACCTCCCTGTAGCATCTTCCCTGTTCTGCCGTAGTTGCCTGCATTTCTGCTTCCAGTCGGGAGCAGGGGCCATGCCATTTATTTCTTATCGCTGATGCTGAGGAGTTGTAGATGCTCAATGAACACCCGTGGGCTGGGCTAGAGTGTCGTTGTGTTGAATGGAGTGGACAGTGGGATTGGATCAAACAGGAATGTAAAGGCACCAAGGATGACCTCAGGAGCACATAGGAGGCCTCCCTGCACCATCTCCAAAGCCACAGACTCTCCCAGGCGTCCCCTTTGGATGAGGAATGAGTCCCTTTGCTGGGTCATGTCTGGGAATTTATCTACAACAAGCATGTCAGACTCGCAGCCGGCGGGCCGCATGCCTCATTTATGCGGCTGCAAGTTTGACATGCTTGATCTACCATCATATATTTTTTTAATGTTATGGTATCTAAGTGAACTTCCTCTTCTTTCTTGAGCAAGTACAACTACCCAAACCTCAGTTCATTATCTCCTCAACACAGACAGCCCTTTTCCGAAGGTCTTTCTAGAAACAGTTTACACTCAGGATGTCGGCCCACCTGCCCTTCCCACCTGCTCTTAGACCTGAACTTGTGTTAACTCTCCTCTGGCAATGACTCAGGCTTCTGCAGCTGTCCACCTGTCCCTTCTGCCAGCCCCTAGCCAGGCCTTATCATGTCTCCCAGAGCTTCTCATCAGACGGCCCTGCCCTGCACCCCACTCAGCACCAGCCCTTCCTCACAGGCACCCTTGTTGTGACAATGCGGGGGGCACCACTCACATGGTGCCTGATGGGATTCTAAATGGTGCCTCCTGGGCTGTGCAACAGTGACCCTGAGTGTTCACCAGAGCGCTCTGTCACCACCTTGCTCCAGAAGACCATCGCCCGACCCTGGCCGGGTGGCTCAGTGGGTTGGAGCGTCATCTCATGCACCAAAAGGTGGTGGGTTTGATTCCCAGTCAGGGCACATACCGAGGCTGTGGGTACCTAGCGCAGTCAACATCATGGAGGCAAAGTAGAGTGATGGGTGCCTGGGACGGGGCGGGGAGTGGGGGAGGGAGAGGGGATGGGGAATTACTGCTTCATGGGGAGAGAGTTTCAGTTGGAGATGATGATAAAGTTCTGGAGATGGATGGTGGTGACGGTGTACAAGAGCGTGCATGTGCTTAATGCCTCTGAGCTGTGTACGCTAAAATGGTAAAAGCGGCCTGGCCATTTGGTTGGGCGTTGTCCCTGCAGCGAAAGGTTGCCAGTTTGATTCCCAGTGCTGATCCATGTTTTTCTCTTTCTCCCTCTCCCTTCCTCTCTCTTTAAAAAATCAATTTAAAAAATCATTTTTAAAAATGGTAAAAATGGCATATTTTATGTTATGTATATTTTAAAACAATTAAAAAATAGGCACAACTAATTTATAGTGAGAAAAGTCAGAATAGAGATGAACTTTGGGAGAGAGTGACCGTGACGGGGAGCGAAGGAGGCCGCTGGAGCCTGGAATGTTCTGCATTGACCTGGTGGTGGTTGCGTGGGTGCATAGATTTATTAATACTCACTGCCCTGCACACTTAAGATTATATACATGTACGTTAGAGTAGGAAAATTTAAACCATTTAAAGGCAGATACAGTAGAGCAGCCGAGGATATTGCTTCCATTGATTTTTAGAGAGAGTGGGAGGGAGGGGAAGAGACGGAGAGAGAGAAACATGGATGTGAGAGGGACACATTGATTGGTTGCCTCCTGTGAGCCTGCAACCCAGGTCCCTTCAGTCTGTAGGCCGACGTTCTATCCACTGAGCCAAGCTGGTTGGGGCCAGTAGAGAACTTTTTAAAAAATTCCATGAGCCAAACTTCCTGTCCCGGCAGAGAGCAGCTGGGCTCCATGACTGTCCAGGCAGTTGGCCAGGAATCACAGAGCTGAGAAGAGCAGGGTCCGTGCCCCTGCCCCCCCCTCTCGTCAGAACCGCACTGAGTAACCACAGCCCCAGATCCCCTGTGGGATTGCACACCCACATCAAAGGCACCCTCGTGAGCATGATTAAGCTTTTCTTGTTTTATTTTTTTCTGACTTGTTCTTGCTGTCGCTGGCTGGCTTGTTTGTATATCATCGGCAATTTTATTTTTCAAAGTTGAACAGTGTTAGATTCTCTTAGTCTATTTCCAGGCCACCTCACTGCTGAGTCCCCGTCACGTGGGGCGGGGTGCGCCCGGAGCTGAGGTGCAGCTGAGCCACCTGGGGGAGGGGTCCGACTGCCTGTCAGGAGCTCACCTGGGCTGGGAGGGGATGACTGCCAGGTGAGGGAGAACCTGGGCTGGGAGGGGGATGACTGCCAGGTGAGGGAGACCCTGGCCTGGGGGAGGGGGTGAGGAGAGGGGGTGAGAAAAAGGGGTGAGTGGAGAGGGTGAGGGGAGGGAGTGAGAAGAAGGGGTGAGGGGAGGGGGAGGGGTGAGAGGAGAGGAGAGGAATAGGAGTGGAAAAGTACTGGCTGCTGAGTCAGCGGGGAGCACAGGTGTTTTTCTCTTTCTTCCCCAATAAGGAGGCCGTCTTAGAGGCACCTGAGGAAGACAGAGGTCTTGGCATGAAAACATGTGAGCGCCAGGCTCTCAGACTGGGCTGGGAGGCGGATGACTGCCAGGTGTGGGAGAAGCCAGGAACAGCAACAAGCCCCAACCGGGAAGAGTTAAGCCGTCATCACTTGTGGTGATGGTAGCAGCAAGAGGGTAAAACCCAAGAACGCCCCCCACCCCCCCTTTTCCACTCTTCTCCATGGAGTGAGTGCAGTGGAGGGTCAGATGGATCCTCTCACTGTTGAGGGAACCAGAACAAAAGGCTCCCTGGGGCCCGGGAGGGTGAGAGAAGAGGGTGAGGGGAGGGGTGAGTGGAGAGGGTGAGGGGAGGGG